>NC_058134.1:264428146-264634675 GCF_016433145.1 Gracilinanus agilis | reverse complement strand
TTTGTTCCTTCCTTCCTTCTTTCCTTCCTTCCTTCCTTCCTTCCTTCCTTCCTTCCTTCCTTCCTTCCTTCTTCCCTTCCTTCCTTCTTTCTTTCTGATTTTTTCTCCTGTTTCTTAATCTCTGCCTGTCTCTCTCTCTCTCATTTACACATTGACCTATGCATAACTATAGCTCTATTCACCACGGAGTAGAATTCAATATGAGGTGGTTTTGTACGAGGGAGTTTGATCTAGCAAAAAGACTGCACAAGGTGATGCTGTGTTACAGACAGCAGGAAGCTGAGGCTCCAGTGTAGTTAATGACTTGTTAGCCTAAGAAACAGGTGTAAGAATGTTATCTCTTTAGCTGGATGCTTGGACACATACATATATTTAATGGACTCACAAGCTTCTCTCTTATACCACTGTGTGTCGCTATGTTGCTGCTGCTCCTGCTTCTGGGAATTCATTTTAGAGGCCAGAATCATATTTTCCAGTTGAGTAGCGATATTTTTTGGGGGGGAAATCAGGAATTGACTTTTACAAAGTTTATAAGCTAGAAGAAATGTCTGGAGTTTGAAATAGGGCTTTAAAAATGCGGAGTAGGTGGGTCGTCCGTTCCAAAACAGGCAGAGATCCAACAATACATATTCGGTATCCGCAGGAACGCTAAGTCGAGGTGTGTTCATGCATGTATGTAATGGGAACTTGACACAGTCCACATCACCTACGATGGAGTCACTCCTATGGGACGAACCGGGGACGGGTTTCTGAGAGACAGAAGAACGGGCGCCTCTTTGGGCACTCAGCGTGGACCTACTAAGTATTGAGGAACTGCTTGTTTCTTGGGCTCCAGAGCCGGAACTGGATCTCAAGACTGACATTCCGAAGCGTCGGCTCTCTCTTCCCACCACAAAAAGGACTAGCCCCCCCCCCCCCCCCCGCCCTCCCGGAGCTCACGTGGCCCTGAGAAAGGGGCTTGGATTTGGGTCTGCCTTCCTTGGCTCCTTCCAGTTCCGTGAGCCTTAGAAGCTGAAGCCCCGGGGATCTCGGACCCAAGGTTCTGGCTGGACGGGAAGCGAACCCTCGAGAAGCCCTGGTCGGAAACACGGGCGCGGTCAGGCTTGGGATCTGAAGCATCCGATCAAGTTGCCAGCCTGACTTCCCGGTGGTGGTACCGAGTGCTGGAGGAAATGTTTGTCTATTTGCCATTCTTATACCTTTGAAGTAACTGTTTCTTTGTAAAAGCGGACTTGCTGTTAAGCGGCTAAATGGAAGCGGGGTGCTAGGAACCCCTAAAACGGAAGGAAGAATCAGCGCGACTCCAGCCTGTGTCAGAAAACAAAGACCTCTTCAGAAGGTTAGAGAATGCTGGGGAAAAGGTGAGGAGCAGAGCCGGCCCGCGTCCGGGGGGCTTCGAGACCCTCGCGAGAAACGCCCAGATTAGCTGTATGTGCATGGGATGATGACCTCGGACCCAGCTAACTCGGGAGCCGGCCGTCCTCACAGCTCACATATGAACGAGGGCAATAAACATTGTTTTGTCTTAGATTTAAACTGTAATAGAAGCTTTCTCATTTTTATCACAATTGTAAAAATGAACCCGAAGGCGACCAGGAAATAGGTACGTCCAATAAAAGCAGCTGTGAAATAAAATTTTAAGGAGCTTCAGGAAAATGAGTACAGAAACCCTTCCCGGAGACCACGGTTAAGAATTTGTAATCAAACTCCAAGACTAAAATGTTTACCTTTGTACAGAGATTTATACATAGTAAAAATGAAGTGTGCAAACTTCAAGCACATTTCATTACAAAGTAGAGGGGGCTTGAGGGGCAGGAGAGAGAGAATGGCTAGTTCTCATGGAGGGAAACCATTGCTTAGCATACTTTTTTTTAAAGGAACATAACAGTTGCTTTTAGGTGTGGAAGGCCAGGAGAAAGACCACTTAGAAAGCCATTGTCCAAGTCTGAGCCTCACATGGCTTCAACTACCAGCTATTTATTTATTTATTAAGTTTAATTTTGAATATTTTCCCCTAGTTACATGTTTCATGTTCTTTCCCTCTCTCCCAAGCCCCTCTAACTTCCCTTAGCCAAGGCACAATTCCACTGGGTTTTACATGTATCACTGATCAAGACCTAATTCCAGGGCAGCTGGGTAGCTCAATGGATTGAGAGCCAGGCCTAGAGACAGGAGGTCCTACGTTCAAATCCAGCCTCAGACACTTCCCAGCTGTGCGACCCTGGGCAAGTCACTTGGCCCCCATTGCCCACCCTTACCACTCTTCCACCTAAAAGCCAATACAAAGAAGTTAAGGGTTTAAAAAAAAAACAAACCTAATTCCACATTATTGATAGTTGGACTGGAGTTATCATTTAGTGTCTACATCCCCAATCTACCAGCTATTTATAATAACTTCTAAAATCTACATCTCTGATTTTTATCCCTCAAATTTTTTCTAGTTTAATATCATCAGGTATCTATTCAGATGTTCTATTAATATCAAAAATGTTTTGAAAATGGAATTTAGTTCTCATTCTACCCTTTCCCCCACCTTTTTTTTGCAAAGTAGCCATCCTTTCCTAATTTCCCTGTTAGCGTCCACAGTGCCAACATCTTCCAGATAAACTTGGAATCATTTTCAATCTCTCTCTCCCCTACTTGCAGTCAATCACCAAATCCCACTGATTTTCTCTCTGCAATCTTTCCCAGATTTCATAGCCTCACAGTCTGACACCAGGCTGTCTGTAAAGCGTAAGGGCAGGAGTCTGGTCGACATTCTCCTGACCTAACCTTCCACTTTGGGGAGGATGTGCTTACCTCATTTTGATTTCTAAAATATAGAATCAGGAACCGAGCCTAGCACACATTCTCTGAAAATTGTTGAGATCTTAGCTGTTGTGTGCAGAACACTAATACATTTAGTGGCAATTCTTAAAAAGTGGCACAATCTCTCTATAAATTATAGAATTTCAGTTGCAAGAGACTTCAGTGGCCTTCTTTGAAGGAAATATTCTTTTGGAAAAGGAATTGAAGTCAAAGGGTTAAATGGAGCTGGGGCACCAGTCCTTGGAGACTAACAATGAGGAGAAGACACCCACGGTGGGAGCTTGAGCTGATGGCATTAGAGTAGAGACAGCCCAAGCTCTCAAAGGTACCCTGAAAACCCTGAAGGGGAGACATACCTCACTTGGCTCTGGGATAGAGAGCCCAGAGATCACTCAAAACAAATGTAAAGAATATTTTGAAAAAGAAACTCATCTTCCAGGGCCCCCACTTTTTTTTTTTTACCAAATAGCCATCTTTTCCTAATTTCCCTATTACCATCCAAAGCACTGCTATTTCTCAGATAAACTTGGAGTAATTTTCAACACCCATCCCTTCTTTTCCTATAACCCTGCTCTTTCTCCCCAGACATGCTAGAGTCAGCTCAAACCACCTTGGGAGAGGCAATTGTTCATTTTTTAGCTTGAAGATTTACATTTAAAATTAGTGAAAACTACAGATCAGGGCTTGATTGGTTTGTTGATTGTTTAGACTTAACAAAGTGGGGAAAATGTCAATGCAGATTAAACTGAAAAGTATGTCATCATCAACACATTTTTTTTTTCCCTCAGAGAGCCAGTAATTAAAAAAAAACATTTTCTATTATTCCCCTGTCCCTTGGCCATCACATTCAAACCATCAGTAAAGCCTACTGATTTTTTTCTCTGCCATATTTCTCAGATTTCACAGCATCACAGAATCTAGTTAGAGGAGACCTCAACAGTCATCTTTGTTTAACCCATACTCCAAAGGTATCTGCTTTATAATATACTCAATAAGTAGCCATTTAGCCTCTACTTAAATCAATCCATCAACTAATAAACATTTATTAAGCACCTACTATATGCTAGAAGTGCTATGCACTGGAGCTGTAAATATGAGGAAATAAAACTATTCCTACTCACAATGAGCCTCCATTCCACTGAAGACCTCTAAGGTGAGTAAACCCACCACCTCTCAAGATAGCCTTTTCTACTTTTGGATAGATTTGTTTCATTCATTCATTCATTCATTCATTCATTCTGATTTCTAAAATCTAGAAGCTAGAACTTACCTAGCATATGATCTTTGGAAAGAACTGACGTCAAGAAACCTATCCCATGGAATGGAGCAGCTTTTTTGAGTGGCCATAGTAGACCTGTAGGCAAAGGTATATGGTTGATCAAAGAGTATGTGATTTTTGTTATTGGATATCCATCATAAACTTTGGTTCTTTTTTATTTTTATTATTAGAGGGGTTTTTTTTTATCCTGCACTTAAACACCCTTCCTCCCAAAAAGGGTATTTGTATATACGCAGGAGAATACAGAAAGAAGATTCTATATGAAATCACGAATCTCTATTTTATATCACTTGCTTTGTTTATAAAATATATAATAAGTTCTGTTATTTGCCCCTAATGCATTACCCCTTGTCTTTATTTTTTAAATATACTTTAAAAGTTAAATTCTATTTATAGCAACAATCTATTTTCTCTCCTTTCTTGCCTCTTTCCCACAATGGAGGAAGAAAAGGAAAATCAAAACCCTTTTAACAAATATGCATCTTTAAGCAAAACAAGCTTCTCATCGGCATGGCACATCTAAAAAGTTTGCCTCGTTGTACACTGAGTCTATCACTTCTCTCTTAGTGGGTTATTGCCTCTTCCTACTTGGTTAAGCACAAACACTAACCTTTCAAAGACTTGTGAGCCCCCCCCAGTGGGGTTCCTCCCTGGACCCATGAAGATTACAACCCTTCCATACCTTCTGTAACCAATAAATTCATCCCCTGTTGGCCAGTCCATTGATGATAAGCCAGTCTGGATTTAGGTAGGGTGGTAGGTCCACAGCCCATAGACATTCACTTGGGATGCTCAGTCCCAGGTGATAAGCATTATCATTTAGGATCAGTTAAAAACTTTTGTTGTACTGGCAGAATCTTGGAGAAACCAGGTTCACCTCAGCACTGAGAAGAGACAGGAGCAGTTAGGTGGCAAAATTCCAGGCCTGGAGTCAGGAAGAACTGAGTTCAGATCTGACCTGACACTTAGCTGTGTGACTCTGGCCAAGTCACATAATGCTGTCTGCCTCAGTTTCTTCTTCTGTAAAATGAGCTGGAGAAGGAAGTGACAAACCACTCCAGTGTCTTTGCCAAGAAAACTCCAAAAGGGGTCATGGAGAGTCAGATGTGACTGAAAAACTATTAGACAAGGAAGAAACATGGGGGTAGAACCTTAATGGGGTTCAATAGGAACTTCAATAACTTTTAAAAAAGCTATTCACATTAAGAAGAATTCACTGTAGCAGCGAGGTGGCTCAGTAGATAAGAGAGCTTGGCCTAAAGATGGGAGGCCCTGGGTTCAAATGTGACCTCAAACACTAGCTATGGGACCCTGGGCAAATCATTTGACCTTATCAATTAGCCTTTACCGCTTTTCTGGTGTGGAACTGAAATTTAGTCATGATTCTGAGACAGAAAGTGAAGGTTTTGGTTTTTTTGAAGGATTTACTCTAGTCCATTTCAAAGCTAGAAGCAAATTTTTTTCTTTTTCATCGAACATTGTTGTGGAATATGTGTGGTTTCTTTTCCTTTTTAGATGAACAGGTTCCTGTAAAGAAATGAGATTAAATGGCTCACCACAAGAATTGCCTTTTAAACTCAGTAACAGAGCATTAAACGAGAGTTGACTTGAATAGAATGGATGTTGCATTATTTCTTCAGTGTGTCTGTGCTTTTTACTTTCTAATGATTTGTGTTCCCTGATATGCTTTATCTCATGCTTGACTGATTGTAAGTGTGAAAAGAGGCTAAAAATATTTCCTGTTAGCAATTTAGCATTATTTGTAATACACTGTAATCCAAATTACCATCTGTCATCCCCCGTCAAATTGTGAGGTCCTATAATTATATTTCGAGAGTTCTATTGCCATTGATTATAGCTACCTCATTTGGGTTTTAATATACCATGAAGAATTTCTCAATGGAAATACAATCTTGTAACAAGCTGGAGAACAAGTATTGTTCTTCCTATTATAACTCCAAGATAATTATTTCTGAGCAAATGAAAATAGAGAAGGTAAGAAGGTAAGATGTATACAACATTTAGGGATGAAACATGGTCACACGTGCAAAATTTCAATTTTCCAGCAAGTGCTTAAAAATAAAGGAGCCATGACCTTTACAAGACGAAATATATTTAGGCAATTTAACCGGGTGGGAGGGGGTGTAATTCTGTTTGAAAATATGGAGGTGTCTCATTCTTTAATGATGACATCCAGCACCAGAATACAACCCAATTCCATTTGTTCAGATAATAATGTATAGTTCCTTGATATTAGGCAAAAATTAATGCCTCTGTCCCTCAGACTCTATTGTAAGAGGGCCATCCAGAGAGGAAGAGAGCTCCAAAGGATTTCTTTGTTTTTTAAGGAACTCTTATATTTCCCTTTTTAATAGGCCTATTCCTTGTTATAATCCAGAGCCAGGACTGGAGAGGGGAGATCCTAGGTTCAAATTTGACCTCAAGCTCTCCCTAGTTGTGTGATCCTAGGCAAGTCACTTAACCTGTTGTCTAGCCCTTACCCCTCTTTTGCCTTGGAGCCATTACTCAGAATTGATTCTAAGATGGAATTTTTTTTAAAAAGTAATTTATTACATAATAAATATGATTATATATAAATATAAAATGTGTTTACTTCTGACTTAAACATGAAGTATAAAACATGACAGAGAGCGAAGAAGCCTCTGTCTAAAATCAGATTGATTTAGGTGCGTTCTGCTGCCTAGTTCTATTCCTTTGGGCGTCTGACCTGCTTGGCACTTGACCACTTTCAGCTTTCCACTCTGGGATCTAGTAGTATCTTCCCGTCTTGCTGTCCTCCTGGCTCGTAGATCTTTTTACGTGCTCATGACCATAACAGGACAACTTTTTAATCTCCGATTTGTTCTGGTGGCTCCTACACCTTGAGGTAGCACAGGGTGCTGACAGCCTCCTGCCTGACCATCTCAGGATCCGGCTAACTCTTACCTCTTCCTTGAGGTCAGGGACTTTAGTTTTTGTCTTTATTTTCTTAGCTTTCCTACAACTTTGTAGATGCTTGAGGAATTAATTAATACAAGTGCTGACAAACCTAGTTGACAGGTCTAGCATGAGTTGTTAGAGAAGAGGAAGGGAACGCTAAATTTAGAGTGGAAACCACATTTATTGGCGTCTGTAGCATGGGGAGCTGGTAACACAGCCCAATAGTATTCCATGACTGTCATTCACAACTTGTTTTGTCATTCCCCAACGGATGGACATCCCCTCAATTTCCAATTCTTTGCCACCACAAAAAGAGCTGCTATAAATATTCTTGTACAAGCACTCCATTTCCCCATTTAAAAAAAAATCTCTTTGGGATACAGACCCAGCCATGGTATGGCTGGATCAAAGGATATGTATCGTTTTATGGCCCCTTTGGGCACAGTTACAAATTGCTCCCCAGAAGAGTTGGATACAGGGAAACGATGAGGCAGCCAACAAGTCCTCATCAATGCATAGCCATGATCTTGAGTAGAGGTAGTGAAGGCAAGCCAGCACATGAGCTCAAGTAGGCAGGAGGCATGCTTCTTCATTCATTTCTGAGGTTGTGATGGGTCCCTATTGGGAACAGAATTCTGACTCTAGAAAAGTCATTTTCCTTGACATTATATTGGGGTCATTGTATACATTATCCTCCTCTACTTGTATATATTATTGTCAACTACTTAAAAAATTTTTGCTTCAGTTCTTGAAAGTCTTCCCAAGTTTCTTTGAATTCTTCATATGGATCATTTCTGACAATGCAAGGATATCCCATTACATTCATAGACCACGGTCCGTGTATCTGTACTTCTGGTCCCCAAAAGTTGAGCACCCACTTTGTTGGCATTTCTCTATACTAGCATATAAAGTGCTCCTATAATTTACTTTTGTACGGGTGAGTCTTTTCCCCTCTGCCTTTGACCTCTTTGGCGGGGTACTTTGTAATGAGGGCAGGTAGGTAGTATAATGGATAGTTCCAGGTTTGAAGTCAAGAAGATTCATCTTCCTGAGTTCAAATCTGGCCTTAGACACTTTTAAATCTGTGTGACCCTGAGCAAGTCACTTAACTCTGCTTGCCTCAGTTTCTTCATCTATAAAATGAACTGGAGAAGGAAATAGTAAACTACTCAACTGTCTTTGCAAGAAAACCCCAAATAGGGACATAAAGAGTCAGACTTGACTAAAAAATGACTAAATAACAATTCATTTTTTTACCAAATTTCACCAATAAATTCAATGTGATTTAAAAAAAAAGTGAGGCAAATATCATCAGGGATCCTTACTTTGTGTATGACCTTGGTCCCTCTGCAGGACTCAGTTTTTTCATTTGTAACACAATGCTTTATTAGATGATCCCTGAGAACTCTTCTAATTCTAATTCTATCATCCAAAGCAGGAGAAAAGAAAAAGGGAAGAAAACTAGACATTGAAGGTAGCCTGAGTTTAAACTATGGCAAATCCACCTGAATAATGAAAAGATAAGGTACTACCAAGAAAACTTTTGGGTAAATCCAGTATTTTTTAAGGATCCATCCTGAATCATCAAATGTCACAAAACAATTGTGAAAAATTGTTTCTACAACTGAGGAAAAAACTGAGAATTGAGAAATTGAGAAAAAAAGTAAAAAAGATAAGCACAAAACAAACAATTTCCACATACTTTACCTCAGTGACAGATGATTCTCTCTTGACTTGGCAAGGGTAACGCAGTCAATATGTATGACAGGCAGATCTCAAATCTAAATCCTCTGAGGCCAGTTTCCCATCCACTACTCTGCTCTGCCCTCAGCGTTATTATGTTATATGCCATGTTCTATATTATTATGTTAGATTATATCATATTACATTGTTATACTATACTACATCACATTACATTATATTACGTTATGTTATATTAAATTGTTAACTGATAGAAAATGCAAATGGTTTCTTTTAAGCAAACTGGAAAAATAGGCAAAAACCTAATCAGGCTCTTTTGTTAAACTGGCAAAGAGATGTGGAAAGAATTTCCCATTGCTGGTCCTTTATAATCATGCCATGGTGCCTCTGTGGTTGATTCACTGAATCTGTGACATGAGCTTATCACACTGTTTCACTGGAATAGAATTCTACCTTTAGGGGAAAAAAAACACAAAACAATGTTCCCAAGGTAGCAGGAATGAATGAAAAGGATGTAACAGTGCTCACGACATGTTGGCTCGAGCAGCTGTGATGGGATTACCTTCAGGAGCTAACTCCAGGGAAAAGAGAAAACCGGGCTGGATGGGTTGCGTTCATACGCTATTCAGAGTACATCTCAGAGGTTCAGTATATCCATATGTACACATATACAGAAATACGTAGAGATGTGCACATAAATATAGATGTGTTTATTAAGCACCTGCTTAATGCCAGGAACTGATCATAAACATGCAAATTCAAACATACATATACACATGTATAAAGGGTATCTCAAAACATTTTTAAGCTTTTAAAGGTTAATAATGCCTTTTGGCACATTATTTACATAAAACTACAAACACATATACATATTCATATTCACTCATAGTCCATCCAGTTGGTAGTCTTTCTTTCCTTCTTTCCTTACTCCTTTCTTTCTTCCTCTTTCTCTCTTTCCTTCTTTCCTTTTTTCTTTCTTTCCTTCCTTCTCTTTCTCTTTCTCTCTTTCTGTTTTTCTTTCCTTCCTTCTCTTTCTCTTTTCTCTTTTCTTCCTTCCTTTCTTTCTTCCTTTCTTTCTCCTTCCTTCCTTCCTTCCCTTCCCTTTCCTTCCCTCTCTCCCTCTTTCCTTCCTTCCTTCTCTCCTTCCTTCTTTCCTTCTTTCTGTCTTTCTTTCCAAAGTTGCTAATGTGGAAATATGTTTTTGAGTGGTTTCATATGTATAATTGATATTATTTTCCTTGTCTTCTCAGTGGAAGAGAGAAGAGTGGGAGAGAAAGAATTTGGAACTGAAAACTCTAAAAGGAAATATATATATTTTAAAAAATCTTAAGATTACTTTCAGGAGCAGCTAGGTTGCTCAGTGGATAGAGCACCAGACCTAGAGACAATAGGTCCTGGGTTCAAATCACACAACTAGGAAGTGTCTAAGATCATATTTCAACCCAGGACCCTCCTGTCTCCAGGCCTGGTGCTCTATCCACTGTGCTACCTAGTTGCCCTTCCAATCTTAATTCTTGAAGACCTACATTAGAATTATTAGAGGTGTGTGGGGAAGAAGGCAAGAAAAACTTTCTAATAATGAATCAGTTTAGAAGAAAGTAAATCAACAAGAAATGAATTTTTATTATTGAACTTTGTCAATCCCAGGAAGAAAAAGTAATAACTGAATTCTTTTGCACACCTCAAAAAAGAGACAATCGTAAGCATTGTGAATATAATGAAAGTCAATGAGTAAAGTCTAAGTTACTCAAGGAAGGCAGATATATATTATTGCTAAATAATTACAACAGCTAACACTGACATGTAGCAATCATATTTGGGATGATTCAATTAGCACAAAAATTTTAAGTTGTAAATGTTATGGGGAAATTATTATGTTCAAAGAATAAAAATAAGGTGGCAAACTTACCATTGTGAGTCACTGGCAGCTCTTGGAATTCAGGTAGATTGGAAATGACCCGTTAGTGGCATCACTTTCATTACATAAAATTGGCATTGCTAAAATGTTAATTCATAAAAGTGTTATTTTGATGTACATTTTATGACATAATGTTAGTGGTACTCAGTATTCCCAAAGGAAAGATTTGGGCTTTTATTTTATTTATTTTATTATTAATTTATTAAGAATATTTTTCCATGGTTACATGATTCATATTCTTTCTCTCCCTTCTTCCCTCCACCCTCCCGGAGCTGACAAGCAGTTCCACTGGGTTATACATGTATCATTGTCTAAAACCTATTTCTATGTTATTCATATTTGCATTAAAGCGATCTTTTAACATCAAAACCTTAATCACATCCCTATTGAACTATGTGATTGATCATATGTTTTTCTTATGTGTTTCTGCTCCCACAGTTCTTCCTCTGAATGTGGATGGTTTTCTTTCTCATAAATTCCTCTGGATTGTCCTGGATCCTTGCATTGCTGCTAGTATATTAGTCCATTACATTTGATTGTACCACAGTGTATCCGTCTCTGTGTACAACATTTTCCTGGTTCTGCTTCTTTCACTCTGTATCAATTCCTGGAGGTTTTTCCTGTTCACATGGAATTCCTTCAGTTCATTATTCCTTTCTTCATGTAGAGATTAAAATTAAAGTTTTTATTAATAATAAACTAACAAAGGATACCTAACTAAAAGGTTACTAACCAGCCTGCTCAGAGGAGCAAAAGAGAAAGAGCGAGGAGGAGTCTCAGAATTTATACAAATGTGACCACGCAAATGTAAATAAAAGGAAAAGCATTATAAGTAATACAGAAAGAATTCTGGGCAATGCAGTCCTTAGGGGTTCAAGATTTTCCAACTATACAAGCATAATAGTATTCCATCACCATCAGATACCACAAGTTGTTCAGCACTTCCTCATTTTCCAATTTTTTGGCCACCACAAAGAGTGCGACTATGAATATTTTTGTACAAGTCTTTTTCCTTATTATCTCTTTGGGGTACAACAAACCTAATAGTGGTATGACTGGATCAAAGGGTATATATTTTTTAAAGTCCTTTGGGCATAATTCCAAATTGCCCTCTATAATGGTTGGATTAATTTACAACTCCACCAGCAGTATATTAGTGTCCCAATTTTGCCACAAACCCTCCAAACTTAAGATTTGAGCTTTCAGCAAATTTTTTGAAAGTTACTTTTGATTGTTGAGGGATGTATTTTTTATATAAACTATTCTTTACCTTAAAGATAAAGTCCAAGAATTACCATATTGAGAGGGTCCAGAAAGAGAGGATCTATACGTTTCCTAAAATAACCCTCGTTGTTGTTGTTCAGTCATGTCCAATTCTTTGTGATCCCATTTGGGGCTATCTTGGTAAAGATACTACCATGGCTTGCCATTTCTTTCTCCATCTCATTTTACAGATGAGGAAACTGAGGCAAACAGGTTAAGTGACCTGCCCAGGGTCATATTAGTAAATGCCCAAGACTAAATATGAACTCATGAGTTTTCTTGACTGCAGGTCCAGTACTCTATCCACTGTGCCACTAAATTGCCATAAAATAATCCTTACCTAAAAGCAAGCAATTACAAGTTTATTTGTAAGATTGTACACACAGACACACACAGACACATATACATTTAATTGATTTTCTGGAGGCTCTCAGTCCCAAGACCTGACAACCTGAGCTATGATGCCCAGTCAGTCTCCCTGCTATCTGTAGGCTCCTTTAAGACAGAAAGTGAGGAGCCCCTCCCTGCAGTGCTCAACAGGAAGTGAAGCTCACACACTTCCTGAACAAAATGGATGCTTGCCCAGTACTTCCTTTGGAGTCAAGTGGTTGTTATTCCCCCCTCTCCTCAGCCCCTTAGCCCAGGATGATGTTATAATTAACTACAGAAGCTCATAGTTTCAGGCTAAGGGTTTATTTAAACACAGAAGGGAAAACTGAGAAAAGAGCGTTTAGGGTCTGGAGAAGCTGTTGCTAAGGGTGACTGGCCAGTGTTGGCAATGGACCTAGAAGGTAAGATCAGGCTGAGGGAACCAGCCCTTCAGCCAGAGATAATTTTCACTGCCCTGATGTTATGTGATCCACCAGCTAGACAGATGAAGTTGATGAATTGGTTTAGGGGTGTCCCTGTTGCTAGGCTGACCTAATCTAATTTCCTGCCCATGTTCCTCCTCCCTCAATCCCTCCTGGGTCCCCAAGGGAAGTGCAGGGGTAGCTGGGTGTCTGGGTGAGGTCAAGGAAATCAGAACCCCCAGGTTGGTTCAGCAGGGGTATTTATAGTCCCAGCTCAAACTGTCAGGTCTTGGGACTGGCACCTGCTGGGCCAAAGTTCCATTCTCCTAACTGACAGGATTGTCTAGGGTAATTTTGCAAATGCAAGAAGAGATCTTGCATAAATCCTGCATTACAGATACTCCAATTCTTTGGAATGAATCTATCATGAATCTAGTTTCTAGCATGTAGCTAAAGCATACAATACAGTAATCACTTCATATTTTTCCAACACTTCATGTTGTCCCAACCCTTTAACTTAATGTTTTCTTGCTTCTCTAAGTGTTTTATGGCTCCCTGGACAAGATTTTGGCCCAGGAGAAGGAATATATGAACTCCTAGAGGTACTCGGCACCCAGGGAGGTGGGGTCAGGACAAAACCAGAGATTAGATAGCATAAGCACAAGGTAGAAGAATGATCATGAGGAAAGCAGATGGAAGAATCAGACTACTGATTTGGGATCCTGGATATTTAAAACATTTTGATACTTCCATCCGACACTATTTCTCTAACTCATTGTTTCTAAAACATAGGTATAGTAGAAAAAAGGGAGACTGGGTAAAGATCTATTAAGACAGTAATCGAAATTGCTTAGAATAGTCAAATTTGTTTCTTTAGAAATCTTAATCACATGAAAAATACAGAAAAATTAAATAAGAAATAAAAAAGTATAAGTAGGTTGTGAATTATAGAATAAAGCTTTAGAATTAACTGGAATAGAAAAAGAATTATTGAAGAGAACAAAGCAAAGAAAAACTTCTTGGAAAAAAGTGCAGAAAAAAACTAATAACAAATAAGGAGGAGGGGAGGAGAAAAGGGGGGATTTTTGAATTAACTATATAACAGAGAGGGAAAAGAGAAGGGGAGAAAAGAAGAAATAGATAACTAAGCAAATATAATGATTAAAAAATAAATTATTTAAGTAAAACTCCAAAAACATTTCTATATACCAACAAAATAATTTAAGAAATAGTAATATAAAGGAAAGTTCCATTTTTTAAAGTTGGTTGGTTTGGCTGAACAACCCCAATTCCTTTAAAAAAATTCTTCATTATAAGGAGAAAGAGGAGTGGGGAGGGATACATTGGGGAAAATAGGTAATATAAACGTAAGTTATCAATACAATTTTATTTATGGCAAACTATTAGAGCACTTATTGTGGTCGCTAAAGTTATTGCTTATGATTTTCCCATTCTAAGTTTTACTAAAATTTATTCAATTGTTCAGTATTTTCATTTGGATGTCACACAAAATTGAAATGCTGCATGAGTGAACTTGAAAAATTGACTATTGCTTATCATAGCACATTTTGTTCACCAAGTTTAATAAGGATTTTATGATTCTTTTACCTTCTGTAATTACATGTTCTAACTGAGTGGCTACACATTTTCATGCTAAAATATAGCTAGATAATTAAGGATGGGAGAAATTACCTTTCAAACTGAAGGTGATTATACCCCTTCTCTTTTGTCTTTTTCTCCACTCCCACTTCTGAAATACAGAATATATGATGGGACATTAACTCAATGTGAAAGAGGCAAGAAAACAACAGCAAAATGAATTAAACACGTGAAATCAAATGATTACTTTGCCTTCAGGCCATTCTTTGGATGGAATGTTGGAGGGTATCATGAATTTCATTTTTGTCTGTAGATTTATTGATATGTTCAATTGTTTCTGGGAAATGGGGCAAATTAGCACTTTATTGGATCTAGGAACTCATGGATATGAGTAGTTTACATCAGTACAGACAACAGTCTATCCGCATCTTTTTTTTCTGATTAATTCTTGTCTATGTTCTTTCTCCTATAGATACTTCACAGAACATCTCTCCTATTTGCTGGTCCCTATCTTTTGTTATCTTTGCCAGTTCAGTGGGTGTAGAGTAAATCTAAGGATTATTTTAATTTAGTTTCTCTGTATTAATAGTGATATGAAGAATTCTTTCATATCCTTGTTAATAGTGTACAATTCTTCCTTTAAGCACTGTTTGTTCATATCATTTGACTATCTATTGAGAATTGGTGTTTGGTTTTGGACAGATATTTATCTATAGTGTCCCAAAGTCTTAGTGCAGTTTTAAACTTTTAATAGCTTAAACTATCATGATTTTGGGGAGCCACTGCATTATTTTCGTTAAACCCTTCTATGAGAAATTTAATACAAAGATCCCCCCATTGCTTATTATTCTTGTTGTATTAGTTTTATTTGTGCAGAAGCTTTTAAATTTCATGTAATTTTTGTTGTTTACTTGTTTTCAGCCACATCTAAATCTTTGTGACCATGTTTGGGGTTTTATTGGCAAATATGCTGGAGTGGTTTGACATTTCCTACTCTAGCTCATCCTACAGATGAGGAAACAGAGGCAAACAAGATTAAATGACTTGCCCAGGATCACACAGCTTGTACAGCTAGTGTGAAATGTGAGGTCACATTTCAAATCAGTAAAAATTCCTGACTCCAGGCCTGGCATTCTCTCTATTGCTCTATCTAAATTCATTTTCATGTAATTAAATGATCTATTTTATCATTTGTAATTGCATCTGTTCCTTCTTTGCTTGACACAATGTCTCTTACCTATAGCTGTGAAACTTAAACATTCTGCTCCTCTTCTAATTTCTTTATGTTATGAAATTTAATATTCAGGTCACATAATCTTTTTTTTTTTAATGGATTGTGGAATTTGGTAAGAGATGTAGATTTAAATCTAATTTCTTTCTGACTGCTTTCAAATTTTTAGAGGAAAAATTTACATTTCACTTTCCTCACTAAGAATGATGTTGGAAAGCTCAGTAACCTAAAAATTCTATCTTTTAAGTTTTTTAAAGGACGAGGAACACAGAGAAAAGAAAAGGATTGTACAATGCCTATTTAGGAATAGGGGAAACAGAGAAGAAATCATGGAGTTGCAAGGGATTTTCGGAGGTACTTGGTTTAAATCGTACCTGAATAGGAATTTTCTCTACAACATCTTTGTTCAGTGTTCATTGAGCCTCCATTAGAAAATCACGAGTCCATTCCATTTTTGGATAGCTCTAATTTCTTAGAAATTTTCCCTTATATTTATCTGAAATTTGTTTTCTTTGCAAATTACACCCATTAATGGTAGTTCTTCCTACCAGGCCAAGCAAAACAAATCTAATCCCTTTTTCATATGACAGCTTTTCAAATTTATGAAGACAGATATCACATTCCCCTTAAATCTTCTCATTTCTAGGTTCTTTCACAGGTCTTCATACAGTATAATTTCCAATGCTTTTGCCTTCTTTGTTGCCCTCCTCTAGACACATTTCAATTCTCAAAGTCCTTTCTTTTCTTGCATTTATTTAACTTATTCTTATTTTTATATGCTGGTACAATTTTTAATACTCGCTTTTTGACATTTTACAATCCATGTTCTCTCCTTCCCATCCCTTCCCCTTGCCAAAGAAGACAGGTAACATGATATACGTTATATATATATTATCATATAATGTATATTTCTATGTTCATCTTATTGTTATTTCTTCTGGCACAATAATATTCTGTTAAAAGTGTATACTACAACTTGTTTGGCTATTTCCCAATTAATGGACATCCTTGGTTTCCAGTTATTTGCCATCACAAAAAGCTGCTACAAATATTTTTTACAGGTAGGCTCTTCTCTATCTTTAATCTCTTTGAGATTCAGACCTAGTAGTGGTATTGCTGGGTCAAGGAGTATGTGAAATTTTATGGCCCTTTGGGCATGGTTCCAGATTGCTCTCCATATCAATGTCCTTTCTAAAATGAGCCACCACAATAGGAAAATGACAAATGTTGGAGGGGCTAAGAAAAAACAGGTGTATTAATGTACAGTTGATGGGCTTGTGAATTGATATAGTCATTCTGGAAAGCAATTTGCAAGTGTCCCCAAAGTTACTAAGCCATGCATAGTCTTTGACCCATAAATACTGCTACTGGGCCTAGACCATGAAAGCAATCCCAGAAAGAAGAAAAAAGACACAAATAAACAAAAGTATTTTTAAAAGTTCTTTTTGTGATGGCAAAGAACTGGAAACTAAGGGGATGTCCATCAATTGGAGAACAGCTGAACAAAATAGAATATACGACTTAATGGAATACTTTGTAGTAAGAATTAATGGAATATTTTATAATAAAGAAATGACAGAAGGAGGCAGCTGCGTGGCTCAATGGATTGAGAGCCAGGCCTAGAGGCGGGAGATCCTGGGTTCAAATCTGTCCTTAGACACTTCCTAGCTGTGTGACCCTGGGCAAGTCACTTCACCCCATTGCCTAGCCCTTACTGCTCTTCTACCTTGGAATCATACACAGTGTTGATTCCAAGATGGAAGGTGAGGGTTAGAAAAAAAATGACAAAAGAGATTGTTTTAGAAAAACCTAGGAAGCCGTATATAAACTAACACAGAGCAACGTGAATTGAATCAGGAAAATTATATAAAAAGAAACAACATTACAAAAATAAACAGCTTTAAAAACTTGAAATATGAAACACCGATCAGCACAATACCCAAGCAATTTCAGAGGACTGCTAAAATATGCTACACACTTCCTACCAGAGAGGCGATAGACTCAATATGCAGAATGAGGACTATATTTTTGGACATCCCAATATGGGAATTTGTTTTGACTGTACATATTTCTTATAAGTTTTTTTTTTATTTCTTTCTCAATTTGGGGAGGGGGAAGAAATGGGAGAGAAAAAGAAACATTTTCACTGAAAATACGCAAATACAAAGATAAAACAAATTTCAGAATTCTCTACAAGTGCTGCCTATCTGTTCTGACCTGGGCAGAGGACAAAGAATTAGCACCAACCTAATTTTGGATCTTATGTCTTTATGATCGCAGACTGAGGTTGTGTTAAGCTTTCCAGTCTGTTTGCTCACTCACTAAAGATCTTTGGGTAAAAGAATTTTTTCACATGTACTGCCTTCCTTCTCCCCACTAGCCTCCACCAGTCATCTTAGGTTTTTCTTTAAAAAAATAATATCATATTTAAAAAAAAACATCATAGCTTTTTCTTTAAAAAAATGTATATATTTCAATCAGTCAGTCAGCTTATATTTATTAAATGCCTACTATGTTGGGTTTTTTTTAACACTGTGAGGAACTTTACATTTGTCCCTATTAGGTTTCATTTCATAAGATACCCCACCTTCCAAGTCTAAGGAAATATTTTTGGCTCTTTGTTCTGGCATCCAGTGTGTCATCTGTCTTCTCCATTTTTGTGTTGTTCACAAATTTCATAAATATACCTTCTATTTCTTTGCCTGGTTTGTTAGAAAATGTGCAGAATGTTGATTTGAACCCAGGAAGATGAGAATGTGCTGTTACTTTTAAGTAAGGTATGCTTCTCCATATTCATAGTATAGTCAGGAGTCACATCACACCGAATCTCGGTGACACTTCTGAGCTTTAGTTTTCCTCCTTGCTCTAAGGTGTCTAATTCACCTTATTGATTATCCATACTTTGTTCAGTCGTGTATTAGGTCATTGGTCTTATTTTTGTCCCTATTTCTGGTCATTGTTTCCTGCATATAACTAGTTCCTTTCAAGCCTTGCCCTCTTTATCAGTAAAATGGGGATAACATATTACCTGTTTTAGAGATTACAAAATTATACTTGTGAGGATAAAATGAGATACTGTATGTATTATAAATGTCAAAGCAGAGGTTCTTAGCCTGGGGTCTGGGGTTAGTTTTGTTTTTAATGTTTGGATGCCTACATTTCAATATAATTGGTTTCCTTTGTAATCCTATTTATTTTATTTTGTGCATTTAAGAACAATATTCTGGGAAGGGTCTCACAGATTTTACTAGACAGCTAAAAGGGATCCATAACATAAAATAGATTAGGAAGCTGCCTTGGGGCAGCTAGGTGGCAGAGTGGATAGAGTGCCAGGCATGGGGTCAGGAGGACCTGAGTTCAAATTTAGCCTCATATAGCTGTGTGACTATGGATAAGTCATTTAACTCTGTTTGCCTAGTTCTTGCCCGTCTGAAATAAGAGTTAAAAAAAAAAAGAACCTCTGCTTTAAAATTATCAAAGCTTTTATCTGCACCAAGACTTTTGGATTACCATGTCCAAATGTCAGTTATAATCATCTTTATTATTCACCACTGATATTTTTATATGTTTGCCTTCTGTTCTCTGCTATGACAGGCTCGGAATATAAATATTTGGGCATCTTTTCCCTTCTTAAACATTTTTAGTTTAAAGCTATTTTCATCAGTGTCCAGATATATGTGTATATGAATTTTTTTTAGTTTTTTAGTTTTTTAATAATTCATTCATTCATTTTATTTTTTAAATTATATTTTTATTTTTAATATATTTTCCCATAGTTACATGTTTCATGTTCTTTCCCTCTCTCCAAACCCCGCTAACCCCACTTAGCCAATGCACAATTCCACTGGGTTTTACGTTGTATTAATTTTTTAATGGCCTCTCATTAGAGGTGCTTCATCCCCAGCCAATAACTCATCTTTCTCTATGTTAAGCAATCCAGAAATCCAAATCCCATTCAGATATCAATTTTTTTCAAGCTTGTGATAATATTTTATTTTCCCCCAATTACATTAAAAATGTTGTTTAACCTTTAAAAAAATCCCTCCCCTCCCTCCCACCATCCCCTCCTCCCTAGTGGAGACAGAAGCCATCTGATAGAGATTTTGCATGTGAGATATCAGTTTCTTAGCCCGCTACTGGCCTCCCTGCAGTAACAAGTAACAAGTGAACAGTAGCAAGTTGGAGAACAGTAACAAGTGGTGTTATTACATTTAACAAGTCTAAGCGCTCTGTCCTAACCCAAATTCCCCACCCCGAGAAGTAGCAAATAGCGTGCTTCCCAGTTATGCATATAAGTTCTTCTGTCAAAGCTGAGACAGCAAAGTCCCCGTCACTGTCATGTCACATCTCACATCGTTCCTGGAAAACTGCAGTAGCTTTCAATCGCCCTCCTCGCGGCCAATCTAGACTTGCTTCGCTCCATCTTGCTGAGTGCTAGAGGATGACTCTTCCTAAAGCACCACCTTGATCATGGTATTCCAACTCAACTCTGAATCCTTCGGGTGCACTGCATTACCTAAAGGGCTCATTCATTTGTTCACCTTTCAGGAAATATTTATCGAGCATCTCCACAGGAGTCCTATGACAATATCTCATCAGAGGGGGCCAATGTAGAGTCAGCTGTGGAAGGTTCTACTACGTAATATAGGCTGGGGGGATGAGTGGGATGATTTATGAGGCACCCCAAGTTCAGAAAAAAGCCTAGATTAGAAGAGATGAGCATCCTGCCAGGTGATTGGAACACAGCGCGGGATAATAACATGATTTCCAATTCTGGGGAGCCCTTTCCTCTTCTGTATTTTCAGTGGCAGAAAAGGGGACAGAAATGGCTGAGAATTCCATAGTTGTTAGACTTTTTACAAATATTTTAAGCCGTGGTGCTCAATTTGTGGTCTCTTTAAACCAATGAGCACTTCTGGAAGAACTGAACCACTTTCATAACCTTATTTATGTAAATGAAACTAGACAATCCAAAAAAATTGTAGGTAAATGGAAAGTCAGTTTGTAGGCTCCTATTAGGAAACAGAGTAATCATAATTTTTTAAAATTCATAGCTTTAATGGTCAAAAGGACCTTAATAGGGGCAGCTGGGTAGCTCAGTGGATTAAGAGTCAGGCCTAGAGACGGGAGGTCCTGGATTCAAATCCGGCCTCAGACACTTCCTAGCTGTGTGACCCTGGGCAAGTCACTTGATCCCCACTGCCCACCTTTACCACTCTTCCACCTAGGAGCCAATACACAGAAGTTAAGGGTTTAAAAAAAAAAGGACCTTAATAGTTATCTAGTCTAACCTCCATATTTTACAGATGCAAATAATGAGACCAAGAAGGAAGCTAAGAAAATAAGCATTTAAGTTCCATGAAGATCAATGGAAGCATTCCTTCATGCCTCAAAAGAAGGCAAAAAAGTGTAGCCACTCCTTTGTACTTTAAGACTTTTATGTTTTATTATCTCTGATATATACCTCTTACACTATGTCATTTGTATGGGAAACCAATTTGTCAAGAGTCTCCTAATTATCTCTCTCCATCTACCCAGTTAATTGCAATTTCTTTGTCAATGCTTGCTGCCAATAGCAAAGAAGAGAGATTTCTGATAAAAACTTGATAAGATTCTTCATCCTAAGTCCACGTAGGCCTGGTGAAGTCAATGTGAAAGTGGCCTTAACTAAGGTGAGGGAGAAAATATATTAGCAAACAGGGATAAAAGAAAAAATGAAAGTGATGAAAGAGATTTAGGGGTCTCAGAATCCTCACACCTGTTGATCATGAAGGTTTTTTGAGAGCTGAAACACTCCAAATGTAGTATCATCGAAAATTATATATATATATATAACATTTTCGATGATACTACATTTATATATAATATACATTATATATATACATCATATATATTATATATATACACATTATATATATACATACACACACAAATAAAATGGAAACAAATGGAAAGCAGAATCACAGAAAAGAGCAGAGTCCGTGCCGGGTTACCATGGTCATGAACATTGCATACAGAGTCAAAGTCACTCATTTGTCGGTGAGTTTCATTAAACTGTTTTTTTTTTCTTTTCTCACTGTCAGGAGGGATGGCTCAGTGGGGAGGAGGATTAGGAGAATTCTACTTGGAAAGGAAGGAGCTGTAAAAACAGGAGATAAAGTCTGGGACCACGCCTGGGATTTCATTTGCAGGAGGAACTAGAGGGAAGGAATTTTCTCTACAAACTCAGCACCTTCCTTGCAGTTTAGGGCCTGAGAGAATTAGCTACNTCTCTCTCTGTTTCTCTCTCTCTCTCTCTCTCTCTCTCTCTCTCGTTGGTCATCCTTCGTTCTGTTTCTCTTGGGCCTCCGTGTTCTCAAAAAGGACCTTTTCATAACTTCCTCCATGTGAGTCAGGGCTGGTCATATTATGGAGCCTCTTTACACTCACCAGGTGTTTTTCCATTCCTCTAAATTCTGATCCTTTCAAGATAGCAATGTTCCATGATTCACAGCCATAAAGCTCTAAAAAAGATGAGTCTGGCGATAAGCCATTTGGCGTCATTGAAAACACTAAGCAATTTCCTCAGTGCAATGTAGTCTTATCTCCTGTTCTAGGCCCAGAGCACTGTCCATTTAGAGCACTTGTCCAAGGCGTGTATATACTCACAGATTAACATAGTGTCTGGATGACCCAAATACACATTCTTTATGGATTGGGTTTTTCTTCTTTGTGTCGTTGGGCCAATATCTTGTGAATGATTTTAATCTCTCTGAGCAGATCATATATATATATATATATTGTAGCTCAGTGGTGATTCTATTACCATGCCACCACCCACAAAAAGGAACATCTGGAGAACAGAATCTTGGGAATTATTTAAAAATTAAATAAGACATTTCCTGTTCCAGTGAATATTATTGTTCAGTAGGATAAATTCCAAACAAGACCTTCTATTATCAGGTTTTATTATTCTCTGCTATCCTTTATGATACCTCTGTTCACGTCAAATTATTTTTAATGACTGTCCTTTGAATTTATCTCAAGATTTCTCTGTTATGATTAAAAATGATGAGGGCCGAGATCAAAAGGAAGAATAGTATTTTAATAAAAGCCATGCTGATAGAGATAAACTGACCATGCGCCTGTAAGAAAAACCTATTCCAACCTCACCTCAGCCATTTACCTTCCTCTCTCCTCCAGCTCAGGTAACTAAAGAGGAAGTTCCAAGTCACTTCCCCCTAATTTCAAACAGTCCCTCACCTTGAATACGTCATCCAAAACAGGAAACCCATTAGGGATCACGGGAAATGTAGTTCCAAGTATCCCAAGTGATTTTAAATGACACATTTCCAACCTCTAAATCTTTGCCCATGCCAGCCCAACTGCTTGGACTGCCTTCTCTCTTTGCTGTTTTTCCAAATCCTACCATTTTTCCAGACTCATTCCAAATCACATTGTCAGTAAATCCTTCTGAAAACTACCCCAATGTGGAGCAATCTCTCCCTCTGCTGGACTTCTGGAACAATTATTGTCTGTATAATTAAATTGGCAACTAATCAGTCACTGCTTCCTGACATCATTATTATTGTCTTGGGCAGTTAAAAAAACCAAACAGTTGTTTAATTTGTCCCATCACTATGTCTTGTCTCAAAAATTAGGTTGCAAACTTTCACAATGAGATATCTTAACCATATTTGTCCTTTCTACAATGCCCACTAAGTGCCTTAGACATAGTAAGTGTTCAAATGTGCTGATTTGTTGATTTATATCAGTATGATGTGCCTTTGCTTTGCTTTCCAGCAGTTGGTGATAATGATGCAAGGACTACCTATGTAAATCCTACATCCTAGATTGGGGAGAGTCCTTATTTCAGGAAAAGAAATTAACAAGATTTTGCAAAAGGAATATTCTTTTTATCAGATCATATGTTCCAATTTTTTGTTAGGAAAACACATTCACCTTAATGGAAAATATGTTGGGGCCAGATAGGTGAGCATGCTCCACCTCACCAAGTGGCTTCTTAAAAGGGGCAGAGCCAGGAGGGGGGAGAAGGTGCCCAGACTCAGCTGATCTCTATATTACCCTCTAAAAAAACGATGATATAATGCCTCAGAAAGAATTCTGGAGCAGCAGGACCCACCAACAGACAGGGCGAGGTCATATTTAGCCCCCAAACAACTCAGAAGGCTAGCATGAGGGATTTAGTGCAGTGGAAGGGAGTTGGAGTTTAGTCAGACAATTGCTCAGGAGATTATAGGGGCTCCTTGGCTGGCTCTAGGTACAAGAACCTTGGCACATTGCCTAGATACAGAACCAAGTTACAGTCTAGGGGTGTGATCTCAGGGTGAGGAGGAGCAATAGCAGACACAAGTGATTGTGGCCACAGGAGAGCAGGGGGGCCCTGGTCATAGTTCCAAGGGGGAAAAGAGTGCTTGGGGTTACTCACAGATCAGAGCACAGGCTCTCCTTACATCATACCATCTTGGAAGAAGTGAAAACAGACAGATCCCCAGAGCTAGCTCTGAAGGCAGCTGCACAAAGAACCTGAAGCTTGGAACAGTGCTCCTTTTACCTCAGTTATAGAGAACTTTAACGGTTTTTTAAATTAAAAGAATGAAATAGGGCAGCTGGGTAGCTCAGTGGATTGAGAGCCAGGCCTAGAGACAGGAGGTCCTAGGTTCAAATCCGGCCTCAGACACTTCCCAGCTGTGTGACCCTGGGCAAGTCACTTGACCCCCATTGCCTACCCTTACCAATCTTCCACCTATAAGTCAATACACAGAAGTTAAGGGTTTAAAATTAAAAAAAAAATAAAAATAAAATAAAAGAATGAAATGGAGGAAAATGAGCAAACAACAAAAAAAGAAACTAAACACTGAACAAATAGGATTCTAATTAAAGGATTAATGCAGATAGATGGTGTTATCCACATTAGGGAACTGTCTAGATACCCAGTTGTTGTCTGTGGGTATCTCAGCTCCCCTTTGTGAAAGAAAGCCAGAGTTTTTTGGTGACAGAGAAAACCAAAGCCCAAACTCAGAAGAAGATAACAAAGTCAACACTGTTATATCTAAAGCCTCCAAGAAAAATATAAATTGCTCTCAAGCCCAAAAGGAAATAATGGAGGAGGTAAAAAGGGATTTTAAAAACCAAATAAGAGAGATAGAAGGAAAATTGGGAAAGAAATGACAGTAATACAATAAAATCATGACAAAAGTCAATAGTTTGGTAAATGAGGCACAAAAAATACTAAAGAAATTAATACTTTTAAAAATAGAATAGGACAATTGGTAAAAGAGGCATAAAAATCCAATGAAGAGAAGAATTTTTTTAAAAGCAGAATTGGCCAAATGGAAAAATATATATACAAAAGTGCACTGAAGAGAAGAATTTCTTGAATGGCAGAATTGGCCATATGGAAAAAGTTACAAAAATTCCCTGAGGAAAATAACTCTTTACAAAGCAGAATTCACCAAATGGAAAAGGAAGTACAAAAGCTCACTCAAGAAAATCATGCTTTAAAAATAAGAATAGGACAAGTGGAAAGTAATGACTCCAAGAGACATGAAGATATTCAATAAAATTAAACTGTGTATATTCCTAAATGGGGATATGATTCTTATAACTCCAAAGAACTTTGTTATTATTAGGGCAATTAGGAGGAATATGCATAGATATAGGGCAAGGGTAAAAAAAGAAAAATAAATTTAAAGATATAAATAAAAATAAAATTAAGGCATGAGAAAGAGGAATGCATTGGGTAGAAGGGAGGGAGGAAATAAGATGGTGTAAATTATCGCACATAAAAGAGGCAAGAAAGGGCCTTTATAGGGCAGGGGAATATGAGGGTGATAGGAAGGAGAGCACATGAACCTTACTCTCTTTGGAATTGGATGTAGAAAGCTATCTTATCCTACAAGAAAGAAAGAGGGGAAGAGGATAGGAAAAATGGGTTAGGGCTGATAGAAAAGAGGGCAAATAGGGTGTGAAGATGGAATTAACTGTCCCCCTGCCCATTTTTAGATTTAATCACCAAAAGTGTACACACCCCACTTATCTTTAAGTATGGGGAGGTCTGTGACCCACATGTGCGAAAGTGGGTGATGAATCAGAATCGACTGACTTCCCTCTGGGCAGTCCTAAGCAAAGCTTTAGCTGTAATTGGTACATATAAAGTGGGAGGAAGGCACAGGAAGTGATGAAAGGAATGGTCTTTAAAAGTGGCCAGCCTTGAACTGTAACCTGGAGGAGTTCTGGCTGAGGACCTTGGACTGCTTTCTTTTTGAACTACCATGTGGGTGAGTGAAAAAGATTGACTCCTTTCTGGATTTTCTGAAGGGAGAGGCTTCGTGGCTGAAGCTTTATTTATCACTGGACCCTCAGCTCAAGGCTGAGCCTCCTCTGGCTAAGGACTAATTAGCCCTGCCTGGCTTGAGTAAGGGGCTGGAGCAAAATACTTAGCGTGTTAGGTTAGATATCTTGCCCTATCCTCTCTTTGATTTTCTCACTTTCACTCTCTCTTCATATTTGTAAATAAACTACCATAAAAGTCATCCTGACTTGAGTCTTTCATTTGGAATTAAGTACTTAATTCCTGGTGACTCTACTCTTAAATAATTTAGTCCAACCTTTTAATTTTCCCCCTTACACATTTCTCCCCCTTACATGGGGAAGGTGGAGGTCATAAACTAACCAGGGGCAAATGGGATGGAGAGTAATAAACAGTAATCATAATGGTACTAAAATGTTTTATAAGCCTTTCTAATAAAGGTCTCCTTTATCAAATACACAGAGAAATGAGTTGAATATATAAGAATACACATCATTCTCCAGTGGATAAATGGTCAAATGATATGAATAGGTAGTAACAGACAAAATAATTAAAGCTCTCTATAGTCATGTGAGAAATTCCCCAAATCACTACTAATTGGGGAAATGCAAATTAAACAACTCTGAGGTATCATTCCACACCTCTCAGAGTGGCTATTATGATGAAAAAGGAAAATGACCCAACTTGAAGGGGATATGGGAAAGTTGAGACACAAATGCATTAATGATTGAATTATGAACTGATTCAGTAATTCTGCAGAGCAATTTGGATCTATACCCAAAGGGCTATAAAACAGCCTCTGAGCCTCAGTTGGATAATTTGTAAAATGAATATAATTGTCATACTACCTATCTCAACATCATTGTGAATCACTTTGCAAATTATAAAGCATTTTAAAAAATGAATTATCATCCATATGAAAAATACTATGTAGGCAGTTTGAGTGCGTGAGTACTTTCAGTATGAAATCCATCCACCCAGGAAAAGAGTACTGTGTAAGAGGTCCTCTATGTTAGATAGATGAGCTGGTTTTTGCTGCTTTTCTGCATTATTGAATATCTCCCATTCTAAACAGTGCTTAGCACATAGCAAATATTTAATAAAAACTTGCTGATGGATTAATCATTGGGGTTTTAATTATTAGACAGTAGTTTGGGGGATATAAATAAAAATGTATACTTGCATTAATAGCTAAACAACATAAATCCCATAATATTTTTCCATTTTGTGTATGTATCTCTTACTTTTCCCATGAAGCTTTGTATTGCATATAATTAATATCTGTGCACGTCTTATTTCCCTTTCTTTAAGGCTTTCCTATTCCCCATAGCATCAAGATAATGGCATGGGGGGCAGCTGGGTAGCTCAGTGGATTGAGAGTCAGGCCTAGAGACGGGAGGTCCTAGGTTCAAATCTGGCCTCAGACACTTCCCAGCTGTGTGACCCTGGGCAAGTCACCTGACCCCCATTGCCTATCCTTACCACTCTTCTGCCTTGGAGCCAATTGGCTCCAAGACGGAAGGTAAGGGCTTAAAAAAAAAAAAAAAAAAAAAAAGATAATGGCATGCACAGAGAAAAGCCTCAATAAATGTTTGATGGTTGAATAAAGGTCTACTTACAGTAAAGTGGAAAATGAATGTGATTATTGAAACATTTTGACCTCCAACTCCTCAACACTTCAACTGAAACAGAGAACATATTTATAAAAGTGTATACATAGACACATGAATATATATTATGTGTGGAATGAAAGAAGATGAAAAAGACGAATGATATCTATTGTGTAGACCAAGGTTTCTCAAGGAATCTGTGTATAGATGAAGGTAGTTCATAAACTTGGAGAGGGAAAAAAGTTATATTTTTATTTTCCTTAACCTATAACAAAAATGTAACATTTTATTCAATTATGAAAAAACAATATGATTCTGAGAAGTGGTCTGTAGGTTTCATCAGGCTACTAATAGGTACACAAAAAGTTCAGAATCTGTGTTTTAGAAGCAGCTAGGTAGCTAAATGGGTAGAGAGCCAGCACCGAAGATGGGAGATCATGGGTTCAAATATGACCTCAGATACGTCCTAGCTGTATGACCCTAGGCAAGTCACTTAACCCCAATTTCCTAGCTTTTTAGAACTGTTATCAGTTCTAAGACAGAAGGTAAGGATTAAAAAAAAAAAAATCCCTGGTTTAGACAGTTGGGTAGGCAATCTCTATAGTTGATCAAAGGATCCCAGATTTAGAGCTGGAAGTGATATTCCAGTTTATATAAGTCAGCACATTTATTTTGAACAGTCAGAATGGTTAGACAAGTAAGGTACACAACTGAAAAAAAAGAGAGGGATGGCTGTAATGCCTTTGGGTAATTGTACATAGCTCTGAAACAAGGGCCCCTCTTTTTTAGAAACGATAATGTAGGGCTAACAATTATTGAACACCCAAGTCTACAAATAGGTGGGAGTCACCACCCACAGGACAAGGGAGAGAAGCCCTGGGCGTAAATGCTGCAATGTATTCCTGGTGAAGAGTTGTGCGGGTCTGAGGAGAGCACATTGGATTTCCCTAGGGAGACGCATGCCTGAAAGAGGATGCCCTGAGAACAAGAAATAGGCGGGGACCGTATTCCACAGATAGCCTTATGGTACCTGGTGACCTAGTGGGATGCCAAGGTCAGGTGGAACCTTGGTTTAGGATCTGGACAAGAACCACCAAGAAGGGGGTGGATCTATACTCTTTATTGTAATATAAACTATTTCATCAAAATATTTAAGTCTGGGAAGGGAAAGAAGGAACATCATTAATATGACCACAACAACGTGAGGTTTGGAGGCTTAAATTATTCATATAATTCCCTAGACTCTCATGATGGGATAGACAAATAGTTACCAAGTTTGAGGAATGGAATTATTCCCCTCTTGTGATTTCACAGAGAAGCGGGAAGTTGAATCATATAATCAGAAAGACTTTGGTTCAAATTCTGCCTTTGGTTCTGTTGTGAGGAAGATTATTATTTAGTTATTAGCTTAGTATTAGTATTAGACCTAACAGGAAGGGCTGGAGAATTCCACATGGAATGGGGAAGCAGGAAGTGGCTGGCATTCTCTGAGAAGGACTCCATGGTGGTTGGGACAAGTAGTAACCGATTCCCTGGGAGCCCTCAGAGCTAGTGGAGTTGCACCCTGATTCCCTGGGATCCTGGAGTGTGGTGAAGGTTGGAAGCAGAGGACATCTATCCTACATGACAGCACTGAGTAGGGAGTGATCTGCGATCTCCTCTCCCTACTGGGCTGCTTTGGACCATCAGTTCTGGAGGAGTTGGTTCCTGGCATCCTGAAAGCATCTCTGGACTCTGCTGTGAGGATTCCCACTCCAGTCCTGTTATTTTCTGGGCCCTGCCTGGCTTAGGTCTTAGATTAGTGTAGATAAGTCCCTCCCTTGACCCTGTGCTTTGCCCTTAGCTTGTAAGAGTAGAATCTCTTATTCCCATCCTTTATTATTGTTTCCCTCAATTAAACTGTTATAAACCTTTCCTTTTTGCCTGCTGGTTCCATAGGCCTTTGCCAAGGTGGGCTGAGTGACTGTTGGGGCCTAACTGCCATTTTCTGTTAACAGTTACCTCCTAGTAGTTAAACCTGTTCTCCCTACCTTGTTTGGTCCTGTCATCTGTCAATCTGTCACCCTCCCATCCCATTGTGAACCCACAGATAATATTTAGTTAACTTCCCTGGTAATTCACCATTACAGTTCCTATTAGTCATGTACAGACCACAGACAAGTCACCTAGATTCTCAAACTTAAAAATTCTGCAAGACTAAAACAAGTACTTACTGATCTGCACTGGTAAAGGGAGTTTTTTTTTTTGCACCCTAGGAATTCTCTATGTTGATGAAATCTCCAAGCATTTTTTCTTAGATGAAGAAATAAACGTGCAGAAGACTTATAAAACTGGTTCTGAATAATACAGATCTGAAAAGCTAAGACCAGAATACTTGACTGGTACCCTAAGGTTAATACCGATTAAAGATGTAATGCAAACTTCAAATTAATTGTGCTAATATTGTTAAACAGGTGAAGTTGATATAATATTTTTGTTTAACTGTTTTGTGGGGAAACATATCCTGTCAAATTTTGGAAAGGATGATTATATAGGATCAACTGTAATTTTTATGGATTGTATTTAACGAAAGACTTGAAAAAGCTATTCTTGTTTTCAATGAATAACATCAACATAAAGGACAAAAGTAAAATGATACAGATATACTATATAATCTCCACAATTTGTTATTGACAAAGTAGCTTTTTTCTGCCTTCAAGCATATGAAAAATAATTTAGGTTTTAACAATGGCAAAAGAAAAATATGAATGGCAGGAACCCAAAGAGGGAAGAAAATTTCTAATAACTGGAGAATAAGGGTTTTCATGCAATTAAAATGTGAATACTTCTTCAAGTTGTTTATAAATACCATGTTTCAAAAAAGCATTGTATATATATATATATTTGAAGAAAAGAGAAGTGAGTTGTAAATATCAGTAGTCTGGGGAGTTTTAGGATTTTTTCTAAATGCATATGTATCAGTATCAGAAGGCAAAATACAAAATACATGTGAGAATTTCTTTTTTATATACTATATTAACTTTTATATACGGGTTGTGCATTAGAGAGAATTTCTGTGTATTCCTGTGTCTGGGTTCTGGGTCAGAGACTTTAATCAATCTGCTGCTTTTAATATTTTATTTGTCCTTTGGAATCCCAAGGATTGCCTTCCTTTTATTTTTTTAATATATATTTTTTATTTTCCCAATTACACACAACAATTTTCAACATACTTTTTCTGAAATTATAAGATCCAAATTGTCTCCCTTTCTCTCCTTTCCTTCCTTCCTCTTGGAGATGGTAAACAATTTGATCTGAGTCGTACTCATATTATCATGCAAAATTTACTTCCATATTGGTCATTGTTGTAAGAGAATACTCATATACTAAACTAAAACTCCTAAATAAAAACACAAATAAACTAATGTGAAAGATAGTATGCTTTGATCTGTGTTCTGACTCCAACAGTTCTTTCTCTGGAAGTGGATAGCATTCTTCGTCATAAGTCCTTCAGAATTGTCTGGATTATTGTATTGCTGAGAGCAGCTAAGGCTTTCATAGTTGATCATCCCACAATATTGTTACTGAGTAGAATGTTCTCCTGGTTCTGCTTATTTCACTCTGTATAAGTTCATGTAATCCAGCTTTTTCTGAAATCATCCTGCTTATCATTTCTTGAAGCACAATAGTATTCCATCACCATCATATACCATAATTTGTTTAGCTATTTCCCAATTGATAGATATCCCCTCAATTTCCAATTCTTTGCCACCACAAAAAGAGCTGCTATAAATATCTTTGTACAAGTAGGCAAGTAGGTTCTCCCTCCCCCCCCCTTTTTTTTTTTTATCTCTTTGGGATACAGACCTATTACAGGATCAAAGAGTATAGACAGTTTTATAGCCCTTTGAGCATAGTTCCAAATTGCCCTCTAGAATGGTTGAATCAGTTCACAACTTCATGAACAATGCATTGGTGTCCCAATTCTGCCACATCCCCTCCAACATTTATTACTTTCCTTTACTGTTATATTGGCCAACCTGATAAGTGTGGGGTGGTACCTCAGAGGGTTTTTTTTGTTTGTTTTTTTAAGAATGTCTTCCTTTTAACAAAATTTTGTTAATAGAAAATTCAGACAAAGGGTCTCTTCCTGTCTATGTGACTTTCATCTCCTATGAAGGATCACCTCCTAATTAACAATTTACCAATTAGAGATATCTTAGAATGTTCAAGAAGGGTACTGAATAATGAATTCCCAAGAAGTATATATAGGTGGCTGGACCAGGGGAGTGAAAGCCTTTTGATTTTTGAGAGAATCATCTGACCAGATTAGGATGCTTTGATAGGTCAGTTAATAAATTATTTCAAAATTGAGAAATACTGCCTATCTAGAATTTCAGTTGTTACAAAATAGAGGAAGAGAAAATATCCTCTTTCACTATAGGATCAAAAGGAAAGGCAGCAAGGATTTAATTCAAGTCTGGTGGCAGAGTGGTAGAAATTTTCACCCTAGACAATATAAAATACTTGGGAATCTATCTGTCAAGACAAACACAGGAATTATATGAACACAACTACAAAACACTTTCCACATAATTAAAACTAGATCTAAACAATTGTAAAAACTAATTGTTCATGTATAGGATGAGCTAACATAATAAAAATGACAATCCTACCTAAATTATTTTACTTATTCAGTGCTATACCTATCAAACTACCAAGAAACTTTTTTACTAAACTAGAAAAAACTATAACGAAGTTCATTTGGAAGAACACAAGATCAAGAATATCAAGGGAGAACTGGAATGACCTCTAGGAATTGATGCAGAGTGAAAGGAACAGATCCAGGAGAACATTGTACACAGAGACTGATATACTGTGGCACAATTGAACATAACGGACTTCTCTACTAGCAACAATGCAAGGATCCAGAGCAAGGCTGAGGGACTTATGAGAAAGAAAACCATCCACACTCAGAGGAAGAACTGTGGGAGGAGAAACACAGAAGAAAAACAACTGCTTGAACACATGGGCTGTTGGGGATATTATTGGGGATGTAGACACTAAATGATAACTCTAGTCCAATTATCAATAATATAGAATTAGGTTTCGATCAATGATACGTATAAAACCCAGTGGAATTATGCGTCGGCTAAGGGGAGCTAGGAGGGGTTGGGGGAGAGGGAAATAACATGAAATATGTAACTAGGAGGCAATATTCAAAATAAAAAAAGAATTAAAAAAAAGAATATCAAGGGAAATAATAAAAAAAATGTCAAGGATGGGGGCCTAGCAGTACCAGATCTAAAACTGTACTATAAAGCAGCAGTCATCAAAACAATTTAGTACTGGTTAAGAGACAGAAGGGAAGATCAGTGGGATAGACTTGGGGAAAATAACCTCAGCAAGACAATGTATGATAAATCCAAAGAACCCAACTTTTGGGACAAAAATCCACTATTTGGCAAAAACTGCTGGGAAAATTGGAAAACAGTTTGGGAGAGATTAGATTTAGATCAACATCTCACACCCTACACCAAGATAAATTCAGAATGGATGAATGACTTGAATATAAAAAAGGAAACTATAAGTAAATTAGGTGAACATAGAATAGTTTACCTGTTGGATCTGTTAGAGGGAGATTTTAGATATTTTATAGATATATATTTAAAGTGTGGCCACCAGGAATCAACAATTCAGATTGATTCTGTAATTAAAATAGACCCAAGTCAAAATCGGTTTAAGGTAGTTTATTTACAGTTAGGAAGGTAAAAGGTAAGGAAATAAAGAGAGGGAGAGGATAGTCCAGGCCTGGATGGAGAGAGAAGGATAAAAGGCTAAATAAATGAGGTTACAAGCCACAAGGCCTAGCAATCAGATAGGCTAGAGCCTACTTAAGGTAGAGTCTTGGAAGAACACCAAGGTAGGCCCAGGAAGTCAGCCTAACTCACCCACGTGACCATTCAGAGTAGAAGCTGCCAGAGGACTCACCAGAGATCCTTCAGCACCCAGTTCAAAGCAGGAACCCCCTTAGCAGGAAGTAACCAACATACTTGAAGAGATAGTGTCTTTTGTCACTTCCTGTGGGTCCACCTCTAATTAAGTGGACAAATGGCAGCCTCCACACTGATTTGGACTGCCCAAAGGGCAGTCCCTTGTTCTTGATTTGTTACTTATTGTCACGTGTGGGTAACTCATCCCCCTCCCCACTAAGGGAGGTGGGGATGACATCATCTAGGGTAGGTAGAGTTTTGACTATGAATGGACTAGAGCTAATTCCATTAACACAGATCTATGGGAAAGGAAAGATTTTAAGACCAAGCAAGAGTTAGAAAACATTACAAAATATAAAATAAATAATTTTGATTACATTAAATTAAAAAGGTTTTGTACAAACAAAACTAATGCAACCAAAATTAGAAGGGAAGTAACAAATTAGGAAAAAATCTTTATAACAAAAACCTCTGACAAAGGTCTAATCACTCAGATTTATAAGGAGCTAAATCAATTGTACAAAAAAATCAAGCCATTCCCCAATTGATAAATGGGCAAAGGAATATGAATAAACAATTTTCAGATAAAGAAATCAAAACTATCAATAAGCACATGAAAAAGTGTTCTAAATCTCTTGTAATTAAGGAAATGAGAATTAAAACAACTCTGAGATACCACCTCACACCTAGCAGATTGGCCAGAATGACAGCAAAGGAAAGTAATAAATGTTGGAGGGGATGTGGCAAAATTGAGACATTAATGGATTGCTGGTGGAGTTGTGAAATGATCCAACCATTCTGGATGGCAATTTGGAAGTATGCCCAAAGTGCTCTAAAAGACTGCCTGCCCTTCAATCCAGCCATACCATTGCTGGGTTTATACCCCAAAGAGATCATAGATAAAAAGACTTGTACAAAAATATTTATAGCTGCTCTCTTTGTAGTAGCAAAAAATTGGAAAATGTCCAATTGGGGAATGGCTGAACAAATTGTGATATCTGTTGGAGATGGAATACTATTCTGCTCAAAGGAATAATGAACTGGAGGAATTCCATGTGAACTGGAACGAAAGGAGCAGAACCAGGAGAACCTTATACATGGATACTCTGTGGCACAATCGAATGTAATGGATTTCTCTCCTAGCAGCAATGTAATAATCCAGGACAATTCTGAGGGACTTATGAGAAAGAACGCTATCCACATCCAGAGAATGAACTGTGGGAGTGAAAACACAGAAGAAAAACAACTGCTTGATCACATGGGTCAATGGGGACATGATTGGGAATGTAGACACTAAGTGATCACCTTAATGCAAATATTAATAATATGGAAATAGGTCTCGATCAATGACATATGTAAAACTCAGTGGAATTACTTGTTGGCTATGGGGGGAAGGAGGGGAGGGAAAAAACATGAATCAAGTAACCATGGAAAAATATTATAAATCAATTAATTAAATAAAATTTTAAAAAAGAGTGGTAGAGATTTTCCTGGGGTCCTGCTGGAGCTTGGAACACGTTTTTTTCATACAGAGAAACAATGGTAAAAAAGAGTACAATTAATATTATAGTTCATATTCAATATATGTCAAAAATCTTGATGCCATTTTATTTTTAAAATATAATAAAACTTTATTTTATTTTATTATTATTTATTTTTAAATATTTTTCCAGGGTTCCATGGTTCATGTTCTCTTCCTCCTATTCTCCCTTCCCCCTCCTGGAGGTGACAAGCAATTCCACAGGGTTATACATGTATTACTTGATGCAGTTTTCAGCTTATATTGTACCAACACTTTTGGGATACTTTACCTGATAGATTACCTGGATCAACTGGGCACCTAACTATTATTTATACTATTGGTTTTTTTATTGGAAAAAAATTATGATTTTCAAATCACTGATGTGCAAATGAACTTAAAAACACATAAATGGACCATAAATTGGTGTCTATCTGATTTTTAAAAATAATTCTGAAGGAAGCAATGTAATATAATGGAAAGAATACTGGATTGGTGTCAGGTTAACAATCTTCTTCATGGGAAACCAAAGAAGTGTGACTCTGCCTTTCATAAACATATAGTCCTTCTGGGATGAGAGGATTCTTAACCTGGGGGGGGGGTGGTCTGTGAACTTTTAAAAAACATTTTGTCAATTATATCTTAATACAATCGATTTCCTTTGTAATCTTATTTATTCTATTTTATGTATTTAAAGATATTATCCTGAAAATAATATTCTAGGGGTCCATGGGTTTCATCAGACTGTCAAGGGAATTCATGTCTCCGAAGAGTTTAAGAATCCCTGAATGAGTCAAATCAACAAGCATTTATTAAGTGCCTGTTAAGTATTAGGCACTGTGAGAAACTTGTACAAAGAAATGCAAAAACAAGTCTTGACTATGACAATTGTGTAAATAGAATTAGCCAGATCCCATTTAATAGTCAAAAATCTACTCGACCTAGGCGTGCTAATGATGTCACTCCCACCTCCCTTAGTGGGGAGGGGAGACGAGTTACCCACACGTGACAATAAGTAACAAATCAAGAATAAGGGACTGCCCTTTGGGCAGTCCAAATCAATGTAGAAACTGCCATTTGTCCATTTGAATTAGAGGTGGACCACAGGAAGTGATGAAAGACACATTCTCTTTAAGTAAGTTAGTGAACTTCCTGTAGGGGAGTTGGCGTCTGGAACTGGAAGAAGAAGCATCTCCTGAGACCACAGACAGATTACACTCTGTATTGTCACGTGGGTAAGTTAGGCTGGCTTCCTTGGCCTAGCTGGGCCAATTCTAAACTCTGCCTATCCGGCTGTTGGGCCTTGCGGCTTACAGCTTCATTTATTTAGTCTTCTAACCTCCCTCTTCTCTTTATCCCTACTCACCTTCCTGATTGTAAATAAACTCCTCAACCCGATGCTGACTTGGGTCTGATTTAATTACGGAATCAACCTGAATTGTTGATTCCTGGCGGCCACATAATTTTAATATATAAATATAATAACTAAATTTTAATTCTTACACAATAAAGTTCTGAGGCATAGAGAAACTGAGGCACAAAGTTCCAAGCATAATCATTTTATTAGTGTGTCTAGCAAATACCAATTGATTGGACCTGAAAAGCTTCAGTAGTCAAGGATCCCTCTGACCGTGAGAGCAGCTTTTTAAACAGTTGAAAAAGTAGCAGATTATATAGGATACAAAAATAGTTCAATGATGCCAATTATATCTGTGACTAATTGGTTAGATCCAAAGATGGAGTGTAAAAAAGAATTCTTTAATTTCCTTAATTTAACAGGGGACCTGGAGGTCCTCTTACCATAGAGATGTGTAGGGATTAACCAGCCCTCTCAGTAACCTTAGGCCCGCCTTTATATTCTAGCAACTAAACGCCAACCCACACTACCAGCAACCAACTTCCGGTGACCAACTCATACCTAGCAGCCAACTTCCCGGCAACTGCCAGCATTAACTACCATAGCCCTTAAAGTATGTGCAGCCTGCTTTGCCTGTCAAGCATATAACCAACATGCCTTTCATGGAAAAGCTTTTGATGGACACCCTCTGGCTTACACACCTTTCGAACATCTACACATTGATTTTATTACAATGCCAAAGGCTGGACATTATAAACCAGCTGACCAGATGGCTGGAAGCATTTCCTACTGCTCGAGCAGCAGCTTTTGTTGCCAAAGTGCTCTTAAAAGAAATTATACCTTGTTTTGGCCTGCCAGCATGTATTAATTCAGACAGGGGAACTCATTTTACTGATTCAGTTTTATTTCAAATTTATTCCTATTTGGGGATAACTCCTAAATTCCATGTGCTGTATCATCTCCAGAGGTCAGGCCAAGTTGAAGGAATGAATAGAAAATTTAAGACCATGATTGTAAAACTGTGCACTGAGACTCGTTTAAAATGGCCTGAGATTCTTCCTCTAGCCCTATTTTATCTTCAAAGTGGGCTCAAGGGAGATCTACATATCACACCATTTGAGATGCTTTTTTGGACATCCACCTATACAAGCTAAACCTTTTCCCCCTGCATACACATCATTGCTAGGGGAAGATACTTCTACTGTTTCCTATATATGGGATTTACAAATAAAATTAAGAGAACTTCAAGCATCCAGAGCTGTAGTACAAGCAGGACTTATAGGCTTTCCCCTTCATGATCTAACCCAGGAGATAAAGTATATATAAAGAACTTCCAGGACACAGGGGCAACTCAGCTGGCCTGGGAAGGTTCGTTTCAAGTACTGTTAACCACTCCAACAGCTATAAATATTGGAGAAAAGACCTTTTGAATACATTGCTCCCATGAAAAATGAATATCTCCAATTGAAACTGATTGACTGTATCCTGTCACATGCATTGAAGATAAAACTACAGGGGGGCAGCTGGGTAGCTCAGTAGATTGAGAGTCAGGCCTAGAGACGGGAGGTCCTAGGTTCAAATCTGGCCTCAGACACTTCCCAGCTGTGTGACCCTGGGCAAGTCACTTGACCCCCATTGCCTACCCTTACCATTCTTCTGCCTTGGAACCAATACACAGTATTGACTCCAAGACAGAAGGTAAGGGTTTAAAAAAAAACAAAAAACTACAGAGACAACTGAACACTATTTTCACTAACATTGAACTCCAGAATTTTTATTTTTTAAATAGGATATTTGATTTTTCCTTGTACTTGAAGCACATGATACCAGTATTAATAATATTTTTGATTTTGCAATAGAATAAATTTAGATACCCATTAGCCAATGGGTAAGTGTATAATTTATATTACTGAATTTGTTTTTTGTTTTAAATATGTGTACTGGCATGTATTCTGTTTAGAAATGGTATTATTATTATTATTATACTTTTATAGGACTATAGCGGAAAATTAAAATAAGTAAATGGTAAGTGTTGAAAAGTATTATAAGGGTTGGTTAACACTTGCCTCAGTGGGGATTGATTGTATACTTTTTTATGTATTATCTGTTAGATTGTATACTTTTTAATGTAGTATCTGTTAGATTTAAATTGATATCTACAGTTTCTTATTTTCTATAGAGTATAATTTTTATAAATTCTAAGATTTAGGATTGTATTCTTTGTAATTGTAATTTGTAATTATTTATAATAGGGAATTGTACTTCATAAAATCCAAGATTTTAAATCTTTTGAGAAACTCCCTGAATCAGGAAAAGTAAACTATTTTAAGAAGACACCATAAAGAAACCTACACTGCACTGGAAGATCTAAAGTGAACTGTGGGAAGTATTGATTGAACTGAAGGGGGTTGAATGCATTTAATGAATGTAAATTTCTTATGCCAGAGGGGATTGCCCCCTAATTGGCTTTTTGTTCATGTGCCTACCTATCATTGGTTTTGCTTTCTTTTTATTTTAATTCTCTTTTCCTTTATTATTTAGTTTTCTATAAGTTAGTGTAATATTATTGGCACTTTTAACTAGAAGATTTTTAGAAGTATAAGTATAAGTTAGATATGCTTCACTGATCCACTGGGGAGACCAGTCTCCCAAGGGATCTATAAGAAGGGAAATTATATAATTTCCTTTCTTACACACACACACACACACACACACACACACACACACACACACACACACACACACACATATATATATAAATATCTAATTTCTAATATATATATATTTAAGGAGTGGTCTCCAGGAATCATTCAGATCTAGATTGATTCCATAATTAAAATAGACCCAAGTCAGAATGGCTTTTATGGTAGTTTATTTATAATTAGGAAGGTTGAAGGTAGGGAGAGAGAGAGAGAGAGAAAAACTCTGGCCTGGACTAGCAGGTCCGGACCGGGTGAGAGTTAAAAGATTAATTAAACTAGGCTACTAGCCACAAGGCCTTAGTGATTAGAGAAGCAAAGAAGCCTCCTTGAGGTAGAGATTCTAGAAACACCAAGGTAGGCGAAAGGAAGTCAGCCTAACTTGTCCACGTGACAATTCAGAGGGGAAGCTGCCTGAGGTCTCACCAGAGATCCTTCAGCACCAAGTTCAAAGCACGAACTGCCTCAACAGGAAGTTTACCATCATATTTGAAAGACAGCAGCTTTCGTCACTTCCTGGAGGTCCATCTCTAATTCAAGTGGACAAATGGCAGCCTCAACACTGTTTTGGACTGCCCAAAGGGCGGTCCCTTGTTCTTGATTTGTTACTTATTGTCACGTGTGGGTAACTCATTTCCCCTCCCTACTAAGGGAGGTGGGGATGACATTATCTCTGGTAGCTAGAGTTTTAACTATGAATGGGCTTGAGCTAATTCCATTTACACAGATCACAGAAGGGGAATTCTAAAAAAGGATTTCTTTAATTTCTTTAATTTAATGGGGGATCTGGAGGTCCTCTTACCATAGAGATGTGTAGGGATTAACCAGCCCACAGTGATGGGAAAGAGGAACTGGGGAGCCCCTTGTTTAGCCAGTGTCAGTTGCAGGCTGTCAGTTGCTGACAGATAGGAGAGTCAGTTGCTGATGGTTGGTGATTTGTGGAGATTTAGGACTGGCAGTTGTGGGGAAGTTGGCTGCTGGGTGTGAGTTGGTTGTTGCGGTGTTGGTTGCTGGTAGTGTGGGTTGGTGTTTGGTTGCTGGAATATAAAGGTGGGCCTGAGCTTACTGAGAGGGCTTTTGGCTTTAGCCTTTAAAGGGCTTTTTGCCTCTGGGATCTTTAGAGGGAAGGAGGTCTGTCTCATAGGTAAGGATCTGCTGTCAGTTGGCTACTGACAGTTTGGGCTGCTATAGAAAACTGATTGACGGAGTGAGTGGGTAGTGGCTGTCTATTATTTTAGGGAGTTAGGTAGTTAGTGAATCATTTATAGATAGTGTACGTTAGATAGGCCTGGTGTTTGCCAGGCAAGAAGAAGCTGTCCTCAGAAGACAGTTAGAGGTAGTTATTAGGAATTTTAAGAGTATTAGGAATTTTAGGTATATTTATAGGGTATAAGATTAGTAATCTCTCTTTCCTCTTTTCTATCTTTCTATCTGTACTTCTTTTTATTAAACTGCTCTCCTTACTTTGTTTCTCATTAAAACTTAAATTGTTAAAAGCTGCCCTCTTATTTTGTCAAAACCCCTATTTTAACCCTTACATGAGAGTGGGCTTTGCTCAAAGGGGGCATTTCCATAACCCTTCCATAACTCAGGGCTGTAGGATTTAAATTAATGACCAGTACTTCAAGTATTATATTTTATAAAGTTTATTATCTAACAAAATAGAACCATGCGACTAAGTTTTTCTACCTGCACAAAAAGTCTGCTCTACCAAAGCTGTGACAGGAAGACAAGAGAGTAAGACATGGAACTCCACAGAATTTATATCCTGTCTACGTCAGCACTAGTAATGACAGGAAGGGAGTGGTATGCTGGGAATCATAGTTTTGCTGGGAATTGTAGTTTTTTTAGGGTAACAGCTTCTAATTACACAGGGCAATAGGAAAAAAACAGAGTTGGCTAACATCTTCTGGAAAGTCTCATGGTGGGCAAACATCTTATCACCAGATTAACTTATCTCCTTCCATGGTCAACAAAACCTCACAGATCTGAATCTTTGTTGTTAGACTTTAGCCTATAGAAATAAGGAAATTAATCTCACAAATTTTACTAATGGACACTAACTAATTACACTTCTCAATCAGTAATTAATCATGGAGGGGGGACAGCTAGTGGATAGAGCACCAGGTCTAGAGTTGGGAGGTCCTGGGTTCAAATCTGACCTCAGACATTTCCTAGATGAGTGACTCTTGGCAAGTCACTTAACCTCCATTGCCTAGTTCTTGCAACTCTTCTTTCTTAGAATTGATACTGATAGAAGGTAAGAGTTTTAACAAAATTAATCATGGGGTATCAATTTTCAAATTTCACAATAGGCAAGTGAAGTTAAAGGCTTAAGGGAGTATAAACTCATATACTGAAGGGTCCAATACTGTAGTGGAGTGATTATTAACACATAATGAATTATCTAAGCCTAATTAAAATAATATAAAATAAAGTGGGGCATCAATTTTCAATTTCACAGCCCTCGAGGAGTTCTTTGTGTAATAAAAAAAAATGTGAATAACTAGGTACACACAAGATAAATACAAGATAAGTTGGAGATAATTAAAGAGGGAAACCATTAATATTAAGAGGGACCAGGAAGACTTCATTCAAAATGTGGAATTTAGCAGTGACATGTAAGAAGCCAGAGAAGCCAAGAGATAGAGACAAGGAGCAAAAGAATTTCAGGTATGAAAATACCTAGTCTGGAATCAGAATGTCTCGTGTAAAGAAAAGCAAAGAGATTACTGGATCATAGAATATATGGAGGGGAGTAAGGGTTAAGAAGTTTGGAAAGATAGGAACCTATTGTTGAAGGGCTTTAAAAGCTAAATAGAGGATTTAATACTGGATTTTTTAGGGAACTCTTGGAGTTTAACGAGTAGGATACTGACATAGTCCAACCTATACTTTAGAAAGATTTGATTTTGATAGCTGAGTGGGAGAGATTTGAGACAGGGAGGTCAACCAGCATGCTGCTGAAATAGTCTAGTTGTGAATTGATGAGGGCCCAAATCAGGGTACAGAGGGTTGTTTCTGAAGTTGTGAACCTGAGTACTAAGAAAATAGTGGTACCATGGTACAAAGAATGTTTCTCCCATGGCACAAAGAATGGTATGGACAACAATATGAAAGAAGAGGGGATGGATTTGGGGATATAAAATGAGTTCGATTTTGAATATATTGACTTTAAGATTTCTTTTGGGACATACAATTTGAGATGTCTAACAAGTGGCTATATAGTGACTCTAGGTCAAAACAATGGTTAGGACAGGATAAATACATCTGGAAAATCACCTCCCATAATAATAATTGGATCCATGGAGACTAATGAGATCATGAAATGAAATAAAATAGAATAAAAAGAAAAGAGGGTTCAGGATAGATTTTTGGGAGACAACCACAGAAAGGGGGGGATGACTGGGATGAAGAGCCAACAAATGGGGCTGAGAAGGTAAAAAGAGAATGGGAGAGAATAATATCCTGAAACCAAGAGAGGAAAGAGTAAGAGGAGAAGGTGATCAACAGGGTCATATAGTATAGGGAGATCAAGAAGAATGAAGACTGAGAAAAGACCATTAGATTAATTAATTGGTTAATTAATTAAGATTAATTAAATAATCAAGAAATTATTGCTAAGTTTGGGGAGGACATTTTTATCTGAATGATGAATTCTGATTATAGAAGGTTTAGAAGACAGCAAGAAATCAGGTCAAAGGAATGAATACTGTTATAATTAAGGGATTCATTATAACAATACACACATGTGCAAAGTTGAATACAGAAATTTATTTTACTCAACAGAGAAGTAGAAGAGAAAGGAGAGATGGGAGAACTAAAGGGGTGATCAAATTAGGCCAGGATTAGTGCTAAGCAAAATGATTTCTAAATGAGAATGTACAAAACAATTTCTGTCTCTTTTAAAGATGGCAAAGAATTGGAAACAGGAATTTCCCATCAATTGGCTAAAGCAATTAAAGTACAATATATTTTTTTGGACATGGTCAATGGTAGAAATTTATTTTACCTGACTATACATGTTTGTAACAGGTTTTTTGTTTTTCTTTCTCAAAGAGGGGGAGGGAAAGAAGGGGGAAAAGGTAGATTTTTGATGATTGGGGAAAAAATGAAATTTAATTAAAAAAAAGAGAATGAGAGGAAAGGTGATAGAGGCAACAAATGCTGAAAGATTTCTCATGAAGTTTATTCAGGAAGGATAGAAAAACTACAGTGCTGGATCAAGTAAGAGGTTTTTAAGGAAGGCAGTTAGCTTGCCCAGTGGATAGACTACTGGATCTGGAGCCAGGAAGATCTGAGTTTAAATCCAGCCTCAGACATTCACTAGCTTTGTCTGCCTCAGATAAATTGGAGATAATCACAGATGGAAGGCCTAGAGGGGTTTGAGAAAGGGTTCTTACAAAAGGTGGAGTTTTAGCTAAAACTTGAAGGAAACTGAAGAATCCAAGTCAAAATATACCAGTAAGGAGATCATTAACAATCCAAGACAGCATATAAGGACCAATTGGGTGGTCTAGACAATAAATGCCAAAGGAGTTCAAAGTATCCATATATAGTGCAGTATAATATAGAATTGTCATAGTAGTGCCAAGCCTTTCTCCTTGCTCTGCAACAAATAGCAAATAAGCCTCCCAGTGAAAGCAGAAGAACTGACTTGCAGAGAAACGGTAGCTGCTGCAGACAGACTTTTGCTGTAGGTGGAACTCTGGGACAGAGAGAGGGAGCTTTTGGACCCCACAGCTTACCCAGCTTTTGCCCTGTGTGTCTGTCTTCCATCTGTCCCTGCTGGGATTCCTTGTGTCTGTCTGCAACCTCCACATATCCATCTCCTCCCTCAACCAGTGGCAGCTCCCTTCCTGCCTCCCTCCTTTCCCTGGCATTCCAGACAGACCTGAGTAACTGAAACTGCACAGCGGACGAGAGAGGACTACTGTCTAACTCTTCTCTTCCATTAGTATGTAAACTTCTTGGCGGAAGACATTATTGTTGATTTTTCATTGTATTCACAGAACCTAGGTCATTATCATGCATTTAGTAAGTGCTTAATTAAATACAGTAGGGACCCCTAATCCATGATTTTGCTTTTTATGGTTTCAGTTACCCATAGTCAACCTGAAATTATGGCAGTCTGCCTGTGAAGGCCTGGAAGTCGGCCTGGAGCATCAGTCTACCCTCAGTAGTGATCTTTTCTGTTTCCACTTTTCATTTTCTTTTTTTTGTTGTTGTTGTTGGAGAGTTGGGGGGGTGGGGCTCCAAGGTGAGGAACAGGAGTAGGGAGACAGCACATACATTCATACATACACACATGCATGTGTATGTATGTAGGTATATGTGTGTATATGTGTGTATGTATGTAAGGGGATCAACAGATGTTTTCTTATATCTATAGTTTCAGCCATCCATGATAGATTTTAGAGGGTATCCCCCATAGATAAAGGAACTGTACTGTACTTTGTTGATGGATTGATCAGACAAGTTTAGGCCTCAATTTCTTCCACAAAAATGAAGAGATTTAGGCACTACTAGGTTTTTCTAAAGTTATTTTCATCTATAAAAAATAAAACCCACTAGCATTTGCCTAACAATACTTCTGAGAAAATGTACGCATAATACAACTCCTGAGCAATAAATTACAATAATTAGTGAATAACTACATTAACATCGAAGGGCTAGACTAGAGGGCTTCTAAGATCTTTTCTACATCTAGATTTATGATCCTTTTATTGTATAAACCTAAGAAACAACAGAAAGACCTTTAGAATTTGCCATTTCTAAGATAATACTAAGTGATTTTATGTTAAATTTAGTGTACAATGTTAATTATTTGTTGTTTGCCTTTGGGGTGTTAACTGTTAGATTTAATAAGCAATGCTAATTATTTGTTGTTAGACTTTAAGGGAGCTAAGTGACTTTATGTTCATTTTATATTTGGGCTAATTAAAAACTTGTCTAATAGCAAAAGAATTAATGAAAAAATGTAAAGGAAAGAGGTCTAGTAGTACCAGATTTTTAAACTGTATTATAAAGCAATAAGTAAGAAATAGAAAGGTAGACTAGTGGAACAGAACAGACCTATAACTAATAACCAGTTGTAAAAGATTATAGTAAACTTATATTTGGCAAAAGTATAGATCCAGGCTATTGAAATAACAAATCATTATTTGGTAAAAATTGCTGGAACAACTGGAAAGTAGTTTGAAACTAGTATACAGAAACTAGTATAAGAGTTATTAAGTAATGTAAGCTTAAAAATTAATATACAAAATATACATATACAAAATATACAATTAATATACAAAATATACATTAATATACAAAAACTCCAAGTATTATATTTTATAGGATTTATTAATAATTACTTGAACTAAAAGGAATAAAAAGACAAAAGTAAAAGCCTGAGTAAAGCCAGATTTCTCAGCAGTAAATGTGGAAGAAGAGCAAAAGAGGGTGGAGTTATACACAACTTATTTACAAAACGTGAGGATGCAACATGGTAATGAAAGAAAAAGGAATTTTGTGATGAGAAAAAGAATTCTGGGAGATGGAGTCTTTAGGGTACAACATTCTAATTTCACATTCCCCCTGTGATCCTTTGGGAGACTAGTCTCCCCAGTGAATCATGGAAACATAACTTACTTATAACTTTAACTAGAGGTACATATAATATTACAGTTTTTAAAGGGAAATTACAATAATTTGGGGATAAAAGGGAAACAAAAGAGAAAAAGAACAAAACCGATAATTGGTACATTGATAAAAACCAATTTGGGAACAGTCCCCTTAGGCATAAGACTGTACATTCAAAACAAATGTATTCAATTCCCCACAGTTCAATTTACCACATCCCAAAGTTCACTCTGGATCTTTTGGTGCAGTGTGTGGTTTCTGCAGGCATCTTCACAGCGTGTTATAAGTATCCTGGTGTTATGAGAAGCTGAAGCTGAATGAATGTGGAAGATTCCCAAGTGTAGTACACAAATTGTGGTGGTGAAACAAAAGGACTCCACAGAAATATTTGTAGTGAATCTGCTGCACCCAATTTCAGTATAACAGTGTCCCAGGATAGATAGTCATGTGAAGAATCTATGATTAAGAATACACAGCTACCTCTAACTGTCTATCCTGGGTCAATATGGATAACACTGGTTGACTATGATTCAACCTTTCCACAGTTGAAATAAATCTCCTCTTTTCTCAAATACACAAGGTTATATTCACTAATCTCTAGGGTAAGGATGACACTCACTTTAGGTGAGTTTAAAGATTTAATAATAACAGGCTTGGGGAGGGAAGCATGGAAATTATGGGGAAGAGGGGTATAGAAGATCATTGGCCTAAGCTATTGATGACAAAGATGATATATGAATTGAAGGTAATCAGGGTATTCAACCCTGTCAGTTGTCAATGGTTAGTTTGCCAGTTGCCAACCTGGCAGAGCCAGACTGCTTCCACCTGAATCAAGTTATTTGATGGAAAATGATGATGCTTCTTCTCAGTGAGTGAACTAGAATCAGGATTTTCAGTATAGGATAACACAGGATTTGAGACTACGGAAGTGATCAGTGCTGGTTGCTGGTTTCTCAAGTTGACCTTTGGCCTACCCAAGCATAACCAAGACCTCCCACACCAAAACCCTATCTCAAAATGAAGATCCCTAGCTCAGTTCAAATTCTCCTCTTATACCCTCCCATCATCTGAATTTGCACCTGCTAGCCTCTGCCAAGCTCAGCTCATTCCAAGTTCTAAACAGCTAACTGTCAATCATTTGCTTTTCATATTTCATTGCAAAATGACATTACAAGCGCCTTCTTCAAACAGTTCACTTTCTGGATTTGGGGAGGTATGAAGTTTTTTTAATCCTAAAATTACTTTCAAAAGAATTTAAACTTTGCATTATAGGATAATAATACATTCCCCCCTGAGAAGGATACTGACAAACACAGGGATCACTCAGGGATGCATGGCTTAATTATGAGGTATATGAATCAATTGGAAAAAGAAATAAAAAATATCAAAAAATCCAAATAAAAGAGAAAAAAATAACTTCTGGATGAAATATAGGATATCAAAGTTTTTGTGTGAAAATTCTAAGTAAAGAAAAAATAAACCTATAACAAGTCCTTGAATCAGGCCCCAATTAAAGTGATTTATGTCCCATAAGCCTGTAGTAGCAAGTATGCACTTACTCAATCAGCAGCCAGGACTACAGAAAGTTTGCCACACTATGAAGGACAGAAAAGGGACTAGATTTTAGCAGCAAATGGGAAATGGCATTCCCTAGTCTGATTTTACCTTTTCTCTCAAGGATACAGGAGCCAGGATGGCAGTCAAAGTGAGGTGCTTGATAGAACGTGGGAAGGGGAAGACCCGCCTCTGACATGTCAAACAGCCACACCCTCGAACCCTAAACAAGTTCAAGTCCTCTTGTTGTGGCGTAGAATATCATCAATCCCAAAGGGATTGTTTGGTCTCTTTGACCTTGTGCTTGATTGGCACTATGCAAGTTAGCTTTTTTGGCATTGGGCAGTGGCTCTTTTTGTATTCTCTTCTCCTCTAGAATCAGACACAATTATTAAGCACAGTCCCATGACATTAATCAATGAATGGCAGTTTTCTATAGTCCAAAGTTTTTTGGGGTATGCATTGACATTAGGCTAATGAACATTTTAAACTTACCCTGGTGCAAAAAAAAAAAACAAAAAAACAAACTTTTAACACTGGTAATATGTGCTTTGAGCACAAGAGAGAAAAAATTGCACATACAAGGAAAAAATAATAAAAATGTTTTAAAAATCAAAAATACATAGCTTACAATTAGTGACACCCTGTGTCAACCAAGGAGAGGTAGAATACAAGGGTTCCTTACCCAAAATGAGATCCATTTCCTTTTTAACTTGGCTATGAACCACAGTGTGAGTGCAGATGATTTTCACCAAGTAAAAGCTTTATAAAACAGTAGTATAGCAGGTAATGCACATTCATAGAAATAACAAAATTTCTGAAATTCACAATAGCCCATCTAAAGATGATAACAAACAAACCCACTATTATATAGGATTCATATGAGTCTTTATATGGTCACTTGCTGTATGACATTTAAAAAACCTATGAACTCATGGATACTTGTCACAAGTTCTACAGATCTAGCCAATCTTCCAACCTTGACAAAGAAATCAAAGTCTATTACTGGCATCATTCCAAGATTTGGCAGAAGAGCCTAGAAAAAACACAAACCTCTGTACTGCTGATGAAAACCTTTTGAGGTCTAAAATGTCACCAAGAATCTATTTCATTCTAGTGGAAGGGCAGAGTAAGATGAAGAGTTAAAACTATAAAAATCATCCAGAAGCCACTAGGCTACCTGGGTATGCTCCCTCTTGAGAGCCATCCAAAGGTACCATGCCCCCTAGGAAAACCTTCCCACCTCCTGGATGAGATTATAACCCATTTCGAAGTAACTAAGCCTCTTGGGAAATCTCCCTCCCTCTGGTATGAGACTGTAACAGTGTAAAAGACCTGTCTCCAATATGACCTACCCATTTACGTGGATTTGAGGACTAAATAGTGAAAGTCACATCCATTACATTTTTAATAAATGTGGAGATGGTGAAATAAAACAGTGCCATTGCATTTCACTTCAGCTACGAAATGGACCCTTACCTCTTGTTACAAAGAACTCAGAGGTAGGCAAAATGATCAGTCAGAGATATTGATGCTACTATATATCTAAAAATCATGTTTGAAGACCCCTTAAAATCAACTGAGATATTTAGCTTATTAAATTCTCCAAAAGTTGTATACAATTGTAATCAGTTTCATGGAGTCCATCCATCATCTATGTGACAATTAACAAAGGCAAAAATGGAAAAAAAGGCTGTATAAGCAACATGTGACCTCTATGGATCAGGTGAAAAACTCAGCATCCCTAAGGGCCTATGGTTTTGCCAGGGAAAGAATTTGTGCAAGATGTTTATGGGCTTTGACAATGATATGTTCTTCAGCATAGTCATAGGGGAAAGGTACAAATAAAGATCATGTAACAGAACATATAGCTAATAGCCAAAACACAGTAGGTTAAAATGGTTCAGTGCAACAGAATAGTATTGATTAGATTAATATATGAACTTAAAAACAAAATTAAATCTTAAAACAATCAGCAAATACAATAAGCATGATTGGATACAGTCACTGAATTCGAAAGTGCTTTTCTCCAATTCCAATAGACTTCTTCACTATTATGGAGGGGAAACAAAACTCAAAAAATCAACATCAATAAACTTCTAGATCTTTTTAAGGTTCCTTCCCCTCTCCAGTATTATCATCCATTTAGATTCCTTTTGTCACACCTCTGGAGTTCCTCATACATGCACTGGGCATAGTGTGAAGAAATTCCATATTGGATGTGTTGCAGAAACTGAGCAAGGGGGTGTAAGATGAACCTCCCATCTGAATCTTAAGATTAGTCAAGCTAACAACTGCAATGTATCCAATCAGCACAAAACCCCTCATGAACAGAAGTGAGAAAAGATATCCTAAAGCTGTAAGCTGCAGGAGCTCGATAATGGTCTCTGGAAACTGAAGCTGTTTGAGAGAGGTAGGAAACTGAGCCATGCTTGCAATCTCTACTTCCTGTCAGTAGGTGGTGCTACCCTAGTGTGCACTGCTTAGGAATAAAAGCCTCACAAGGAATGTTTGGGAGAAAAGTTCTGTCCCTTCCCCAAAATGGGGTAAAAACAATAGCCCCATGATAACTCAGTCCCCTTACCCCACAGCTAGGAGCATGGAAGCCCTCCTAGGTAAGGCAGGCTGGGAAGCTAGACAGGGTTGGGGGTGGGTGTATAGCATGGATTGGGCTGCCCCATGCCCCTGCTAAAAAGCAGTTAGGACAAGCTTGAGACTCACATTGGGGTGGGGGGGTGGGGAAGGGATTTATACTTTACCCTCCATAGAAAAACAAAGGTACTTCTAAATGGCTCTTGAACCCTCGGGCAATCAGGCCTGGACTGCAGTAGCTCTTGGACAGCAGAAATGGTAAAGACCTTCAGGCTAAGTCACATTAATAAAAGCAGCAGGCAGGCAGAGTGGCTAGTGAAAAATGGCAGGAGCAAGCACCAGAAGCAGCAAAAGAGAAAACACAGTTTGCAAAATTTATCTATTCCCTATTCTTTTCTCAAAGGCTTAAAATTTTTTTTTTGAGAATTCTATCCTGAAGTGGTAGCCATAAATGTAAGCGTAAAAATTAATATACAATAACTCCAGGTATTATATTTTATAAGATTTATTAATAATTACTTGAAGTAAAAGGAATAAAAAGACAAAAGTAAAAACCTGAGAAAAGCCAGCTTTCCCAGCCGTGAACATGGTAGAGGAGCAAAAGAGGGTGGAGTTACACACAACTTAATAACAAAACATGAGGACACAATGTGGGGATAAAAGAAAAAGGAATTTTGGGACAAGAAAAAGAATTCTGGGAGATGGAGTCTTTAGGGTGTACCTAAAGACATTCTAATTACACAGTAACTTGGATTAATTAGGGATTCTTGATAAGTAAGAATAGGCTAGAGAAATAGTGTAGGGCTACCTTAAGAAGGCAACTAGAATCTTCCTAGAGGTTTCTTAAGAGAATTCCCAAGAGGCTAGGGAGTCTGTGGAAAAATAAGGGACACTCTCGTTGAGGGTCTGAGACTCAAAAAGGTGGATGGTTGAATATTTCCTCTGGAAATCCTGGAAAAATTGATGACAGTTGGTTTTAGAAGACACTTGGAGATTCAGAAAAAGTTTGTGAAGGAAATCATCTGTGAGGACTGACTGGCTGGGCTCTCTTTGACACTAGAGAGGAAGAGTAGGCCAGTAGGACCTGGAGAGAGCTAACTGCTGGGAACCTGGTAGTAGCTGCACTGATCTCTAGCTGGAGAAAGAAGCAGACTGTGAATTTCTAATATTTATAAGAAGATAATTAATAAGTATAGTTTAGTAAGATGAGATATTAAATATTTAGTTTAAGTCAGGCTTGAGTTTAAGTCAGGCTTGAGAAATCAAGCATGAAGCAGTCTCTAGTGAGACAGATTTGGGTAGTGGGATATAGTTTAGACTTCTTAGATTAGGGAATTCATCTCAATCCTATATTTATCCTTTCCTTTCCTTTCCCTGCTCCTTTCAACAACATAAATAAATAGGTTTTTTTTATAAGCTGTCTCCAGTCAGTTTCTACCTACCAAACCTTCAACTAAGCCCTAACTGCTTTAATGGAATCACAACCAATACCAGCCAATAGGCAACTGCCTATTCTAGATTAATTACTGGCCCAATCTATACAATATCAATTTACCTTATTACACTAGGTATAGACCAACATCTTGTACCATTCACTAAGATAAAATCAAGATGGATACAAGATCTAGATATAAAAGAAAATATCATAAGTAAATTAGAAGAGGGAACATAGTAGCTATCAGATTTATGGATGGGAGAGGAATTTATGAGTGAACACGAGACTGAAAGTATTGTGAGATATAAAATGTATAAATTTGAGTACATTAAATCGAAAAGGTTTTGTACAAATAAAACAAATGTCGCTAAGATTAGAAGGAAAGCAGGAAGTTGGGGGAAATTTTTCATAGTCTCTTAGATAGAGGTCTGATATAAAAATATATAGGTATATTATATTAGATATATTACATATTAGAGGTCTGATATAAAAAAATATATATATATTTGTCAAATTCATGAGAATAAGCACTATCCTACAATTGATGTGGGCAAAATGAACAGCCAAAGTTTTCAGATGAAGAATGAAAAAATTCTTGAAATCATTATTAATGAGAGAAATATGAACCAAGACAATTCTGAGGTATTATCTCATACCCATCAGATTGGCTAAAATAACAAAAGGGCAAAATTACAAATGTTGATGAGATGTGGAAAAGTGGGCACACTAATTCACTGTAGGTGGAACTGTGAACCGATCCAACCATTTTGGAGAGCAATTTGGGATTTCACCCAGAGTTATAAAACTGTGTATACCCTTAGACTTGGTATTGCTGGGTCTGTTTTCCCAAGGAGATCAGGGAAAAAGGAAAAGAACTTATATGTTATATAGCAGCTCTCTTTGTGGTGGCCAAGAATTGGAAATCAAGGGGATGCCCATCGATTGGGGAAAGGCTAAACAAATTGTGGTATATGATTGTGATGGAATCCTAATGTGCCATAAGAAATGATGAGCAGATTAATTAAAAAATTTCTGAAAGAATTATGTGAGATAACGAAGAATGAAATGAGTAGAACCAAGTGAACATTGTATGTAAATACAGATCTAATATTTGAAGCATAATTTGTGAATGTTCACTTCTAGAGAATGAACTGAGAAGTGGAAACTCGAAAGACATAAGCTATATATTTTATTGGATGATGTCTTCTGTGGTATGTAAGGGAAGGGAGGGACTGAATTTAAAAAAAACAAAAGAAAGCAAAACTTGTCTAAATATGGCAAAAATATTTTTCACTTGAGGTATTTAAGTGAACAGATCTGCGCCACTTGTTTATGTGTATTTTGTGAAGTGGAGGCAGCTTGGTATAAATAAAGTACCAGACTTAGAGTTATAAAGATGTGGGTCCCACTCTATGCTCTGGTACTTACTGGTTGTGTGTCCTCAGACCAATCATTAACCTTCTCTGAACTTCTGTGTCCTTCTAGAGAAAATGGGCATAATAATACCCATAATAGTATTCACCTTGTAGGTTTCTTAAGGGGCTCAAATTATATACTGTATATACAAGTACTTTGCAAAAACTGAAAGCTCCTTAAAAAGGTCAGTTATAGTGCACTACCTTCCCTTGCAGGTTGGCTGAGCAGGTACCCAAAAGGTCAAGCAAGGTTAAAACATGGAAGTCATGCAAATTAAGTTGCGCCCCAGTTGCTGACTTTGCACAAATCCAATATCCAAGACATTTATTGTACCTTGGAGAGCAAGATATCTAAACTGGTATTGTCCTTCATGGTTTTGATAGGACTCTGCCTTGAGATGATTTGAGGTAACACTTATAGGAATCCTGAACTAGAAAAAGATCACAATATATAAAAATAAGGTAACATTCCAGAATAGATACCATTCAGTTCCTACCTGGGCCGCTCCCTCTTAAGGACCTGGAAAGAGGTCAATATCTTAGATTGGAATGTAAAAAAAAGCTAGCAAGACCTCTCATTTCCAGGCCTGGTTCTCTATCCACTAAGCCAACCAGCTGCCCCTATCATTTTTTAAAATCCTTACCTTCCATCTTAAAATTAATACTGTATATTTTGATTCTAAGGCAGAAGAGTGGTAAGGGCTAGGCAATGGGGGTTAAGTGACTTGCCCAGGGTCACACAACTAGGAAGTCAAATTTGAACCTAGGACCTCCCATCTCTGGGCCTGGCTCTCAATCCACTGAGCCACCCAGCTGTACCTTCCTCCCCCACCATTGTTTTCTTAGGAGGAAAAGACTAGAAAGGGTTTAGGCTAGAAAAAAGATTATACATTAATATTTCTAGAAATGAAAAGGTTTTAAATATGATTCCACAAAAGTTAAAATGAAACAAGGCACTCATGGACCATAAAAATCAATAAAAATAGTTTTATTGATGAGCTAGGAAGTATCTGAGGCCAGATTTGAACCCAGATCTCCTGAGCTCTATCTGTTGCGCTATCTCGCTGCCCCAGAAAAATTAATTTTAGTAAGGAATAAAAAAAGAATTCTTCTTTAGAGAAGGGAAGGAAAGAGAGAATAGCCAATACTGTTGCTAACCTTTGATGCATGAACAGAGGAGTTTAGGGGCTCCTATGGGATAATGTCCAGTGGTCTTGGTCAACCTAAGAAGAAAGAAAGGAAGGAAGCAAGTATCTACCATGTGCCAGGCACTGTGCTAAGTGCTTTAATAAATATTATCTCATTAGATTCTCGCAACAACCCTGTTATTATTATTCCAATCTTACAGTTGGAAGAACTGAGGCAGTTTTGACTTTCTAAGGTCACCTAGTAAGTGTCCGAGGCTGGTTTTGGACTTCTTTGGATCTTCTTGAGTCCAGCTCCAGTTCCATCCACTGCGCCACCTCCTTGCCTACAGACCTTTGGTTACTCACCTTTGACAGAAAGCTTGGCTTTCATGAATGACTCCTGAGCCATGTCCCCAGTGTGGGCACCAACCCAGCCCTTTCCTAGAATTGCTTCTTTCTGGCTGGTCTCCCTTCTCTGCCTCAGATAAGACCTCGCCCTGAGGCAGAGCGCCTGAGGCAGGGCCTCTCTTTCCTCCCATGTGTGCTTTATTCCCTAAGGGCTCTCTATGCCACAGGACAGCCAAAGTACGACCATATCCAGGTGACCTCACGGGGAATTATATAATGCTTGTCCCGTCTTTGAAACTCTCTAAAATGCTTTACTTAGAAATGAGAATATACCATAAATTCTGGGATTTATGGGGCATCTCAGAAGTTTGAGCGCAGTTTTTAAGCTATTAAAGCCTAAACTGTGCTAAAATTTAAAAGAACTAACATTACAATCAAACGTATGGGACCCTGTATAACTTTTGAGGACTCAATTCTAGAGAAAGTATAAGAATTCAATTCAACAAGCACTTATTAAAAGCCTGGTGTTGTGTCTGACTCTCCATGACCTCTTTGGGGTTTCTCATGACAAAGATACTGGAATGATTTGCCATTTTCTTCTCTGCCTCATTTTACAGATGGGGAAACTGAGGCAAATAGGGTAAAGTGGCTTGCCCCTGGTCACACACCTAATAAGTATCTGAAGCCACTGAGGTCTTCCTGACTCCAGGCCCAACACTCTATCCCCCGGGTCACTTCCTGGTCCAGAGCCTACTGTGTGCCAAACATCATAGTAGGTGAAACAAAGGCAAAGACAAGCAGCACTCGTCCTTCAGGAGTTTACATCCTATGGAGGAAAAGCCCTTGTAGGAAGGAAAGCAAATCTAAAATATGCATAAAGGGAAGCTGCAGTCACTGGCAGCACTAACTGGTAGGAGAAGGCATTGGATGGGAGCCTTCCATGGAGTCTGGGATTCCGGGAGGGGATTCTTCTTTGGACAGAAAATAGCCACGGTAGGAAGCACACCGTCCATGCAGCCACAGAATATACTGTAGGCAAAGAACACACAGCCTAAGCTGGCTGAAGTGTGGAAGGTGGGGGAGCAGGAGTGACGGGAAATATGTCTAGAAAACTAGGCTGTGAAGAGCTCTAAGGGTCAAACAGAGGAATCTGTATTTTATCCCGGAGGCAGGAGGCAGGAGGCAGTCTCTGAAGTTTCTTCGGCAGCAAAGAAAGATGATGAGACCTCTCTTAGCTCGCCGTTATCACCCTTCCTTGAACTGGACCTGGTCCAAAGAAGAATCCTAGAGTTGTGACACTGCCATCCCCGCCTAGTTATCAGCCCCAGAGGAAGGTTCTGGCGTTTCATGGAAGCTGGCTGAAGCCGGCCGTGCCCCAGGGTTGGAGGGAATCCAGGAGCCACAGAGGACCCTGGGCAGGGCGTCCGTGCTCCTACTGAGCATCCTGGTCACCAGACGGCGAGTACGGAGGCCGCCTGAATGAGCAGAGCATTCTGCTCCTTATCAGGCGGCCGCAGACAGCCTCGGCCTTCCTTCTCCAGCCGGAGGTTCAGTCACGTGCCTTAGTGCGATGGGTGGAGGAAGCAGGGTTTGAGAGGGGAAGTCCCTTTCCTCATCCTGGAATGTATCCTGGCCAGTTTTTGCCTCAGGAAATCCTTAGGCTCAACTGAAATGTGTCCTATTCCATGGCCGCCCTATCGACACTCCTACTACATTTAGCTTCTCTGACTCAAATGACTATGATCACATATTGTCTTGGAGTATGTTTATTTATTAGATTGTAGGGTCCTTGAGGGCAGAGGCCGTCTCTTCTTATTCATTTCTATGTATGCACCTACTGTACAGGGAAAATAATGACATTTTGGAAATGTTGTCCTTCACAACGATTACTTAAAAAAAAGTGTTAGCGAGAACAGCGGAGGATCCAAGACAGAGCACATTAATGATAAGCTGAAAAAACTGGGAATGTTTATCTTGGAGGAAAAAAAAATGACTTAGGGAGAGTAGTATTTGAAGGACTGTCCCCTGAAAAAGGGATTAGCTTTGTTGTCTTTTGGTCCCAGAGGGCAGAGCAAGGAGCAGAGTACAAGTTGCAAAAAGGAAAATATAGGCTTGATTCAGGGGACATGTAATAACAATCAAAGCTGCCCAAAGTTGTAAAGATTGCCCCTGGACCCTGAAGGTTCCCCTTTCAATGAATGAATGAATGAAAAAGTATTTATTAAATTCTTAATAATACAGAGTACTATCCTAAGTGCTGGTAATATAAACAAAAAAGGAAGAAATGGGGCTGGGATAGAAGCAGGACCAGTGACCTGCAGGGTACTTCTGTTCCCAGGGGGTTTAGACTTACCTGCCTATTGGTGGCAAGAGGTCTTTGGTTACCATTGATGGTGGGAGGATGGTAGGCCTCTTCTTCAAAGAGCTGATCCCTTTATAGACGGCTTATGGAGCCAGGCTGATCTAGGGGCACTGCTATTTCTGGGGCTCTTGGGCTCCAGGTCCTGGACTCTCCACCAGGTGTGAGGAGAGCTGTAAAAACAGTGGTTTTACCTAGCTGGCACATACCACCTCCCATGTTTTCCTCACGGTGCCTCACTCCTTCAGCTCTACTGACTCATGTTTCTTCTTGGTGGCAGATGGTCAGCAGGTAGCACTGGTGGTGGCAGCGAGGCAGGCCCCTCTCTACAAGGATTGCAGGCATGTAGAGTGCATGGGCACTTGTTTCATGGATGGTTGGCCTAGACCTGTGCTGGCCAACTTATGACGCCCGTGCCGGCGGGGGCTGCTTCTTTTCCCCTCTTCTTGCGCACCGGAGGACATTTCTCACATGACCCACTCCTCTGCCCAGCAGCCCAACGGGAGTGCTTGCTCCCTCCCCTGTCTGGGGTACGGGGTGGGGCGGCTCCCATGTGGGTGAGGATAGTGGTTTGGGCACTCTGTCTCTAAAAGGTTTGCATCATTGGCCTAGATCACTGATAGGCAACCTTTTGAGCTTGGTGTGTCAAAATACACCAGAAAACTGAGCATAACTCAGGAGGTGTGTCACTTTGAGAAAAAAAAACGCAATTTTGCGATATTTATAGTTTAAATAACAAAAATGTATAATTGTAATACATAACTGTATTTAATAAACCAAAATAGGTAAATTAATATAGGTAGAATTGACATCTATAGTGCAGTGTCTACACTACAGCAAATGTTTCATCCTCAGCATGCAACCCCACACTTCTCTGTATGTGGCCACACGTGGCCGTGTGTCAGCGAAAATGGCTACGTGTGTCAGTGCTGACACATGTGTTATAGGTTTGCCATCACCTGCCTAGATGGTTGTAAGGTCTCTTATAAGGGTCTATGCAATATTGTTTTCCTCTAGTAGAATGTAAGATCCTTGAGAGGAGGGAGTCTTTGTGTTTCTAGTACTCAGCACAGTCCTTTAAAAATTTAGTTTTAGTTGTGTGTTTTTTTTGGGGGTGGGGAGTAGGTTATTAAGCCTGTGATTTTGCTGGATAATGGAATACTCCATGAAGAAATGAAATTCTTTTCTCTTGGGCCAAATAGAATAAGCCTAAACCTTCTTCCACACAAAAACCCTTTAGGTTTTTGGGATTATAGGATGTAGAATGGGAAGGAACTTCACTGAGCACCTAGTCAAGTCTCTTTATTTAAAGATGAGGAAAAAGAAGTTTGAGAAGCTAAGTGATTTACCTAAGGTCTCATAAGCAGAAATAACAGAGCTAAATCCAGTTCTGATTTCAACTTCATCTAGGCAAGCACATGTTCTTGCTCTCTGTGCATGTAGTTGTCTCTGATGCTGGAGATGGAACAGGAAAGGGGGAGAGAGGTCAGAGTCCCAAAGTGACTGGAAAGGACAGATTCTCTGTCCAACCCTTCATCTTAGCCATGGGTATACCACAGGGTCAGTCTTGTATCCTCTCCTTAACTCCCTTAATACAATTTTACCTGGTGATCTCAAGAGCTCCCCTGGATTCAGTTAGCATCTTTATTGATGATTCTTAATTCTACTTGCCAGCCCTAACCTTTCTTTGACCTCCACTCTCACATTTTCAATTACCTGTTAGTTAGTTAGCTTGCACTGGATGTCTTATAGACATCTTAAACTCAGTATATCCAAAACTGAATTCATATCCCTCAATCTCCCCCTGGCCACTTTCAAATTTCTCTTATTGTTAAGGGTATCACCATTCTCCTAGTCATCCAGCTCAAAACTTAGATTTCATCCCTTATTTCTCTGTCTCACACACCAGATTCAATCTGTTACCAAGGTTGGTCAATTTTGCCTTCCTAACATCTCTTGCATATGCCTTCTCTCCTCTGATGCTGCCATTACTATGATACAGGCCCTCATCACCTCAAGCTATTCTAACAGCTTTCTGTTTTGTGTGCCCACCACATATCTCTCCCTACTGCAGTTCTCCATTCATCCACTAAATTGATTTTCTTAAGGTGCAGGTTTAACTATGTCACTCCCCTACTCAGTAAACTTCTTTGGCTCCCTATCACCTCCGGCTCAAACACAAAATCCTGTTTGGCATTCAAAGCCCTTTGTATCCTTGTTTCCTATTCCCCATCTTTCCAGGGTTTTTATACCTAACTTTCCTTCCCCCTAGCCCCAGCCCTCCACTCAATGCTCAATTTAGTGACACTGGCCTCTTTGTAGCTCCTGGCCTTGTCTCTATTATGTTCACTTTCCTTCCCTGGCTTCCTTTAGGTCTAAGCAAAAATCCTGTCTTTCACAATATCTTTCAGTTCTAGTGCTTGTTAGTATACAGTTATTTATGTGTTGTCTTTCCCATTATGTTAGGGACTGAGGTCTCAGGGTCTGAAAAGGCAAAGGTCTGGTGACCCCTGATGTTAGGTGAGGTCCAGGGTCTGACTAAGGCCTGAGATCCCTCAGCTTCCATGTTTCCCGCCAACAAAATTGTTGATGAGGTAATAATCTTTTCTCCCTTTCTCAGACAGAAAAACATGTTTTATCAGCACCTGCTTCTCCCCTTTCTCAGTTCCTGTTATGTCCCTGGATATCCCCACCTTTAGTTCCTTGCTCAAGCGTTCTCTCTCAAGGCTTACCCTTGTTATGAGAAAGTTGCTTGAAGTTCCATGAGAAAATTCCTCGTGGTTTTTGTCTTTATAAGCTTGTATATTTGTTCAATAAATGGCAGTCAATTGTCATCAGCAATTGAGCCCTTCTGGCCCCAAACTTTGTCTTGTCTCTCTTCTTTTCCCTCACCCTTACTTGAGGAACTCTGGGTTCCTGTTCTGCCCCACAAAAGGGGCTCTATCACCATTAGGCTGTGAGCTTCTCAAGAGCAGGTATGGTCTTTTGCCTTTTTTTGAGTATGTATCCCCAACACAACACACATGGCCTGGCACATAGTAGGTGCTTAACAAATGGTTATTGACTAACTGACTAGAGCTTTGACTCACACACCCAGATCCATCAGAAGTGTTTGCACCAGCAGAAAGAGTTGTACCAAATTACTCTTGTTTAAATAGCTTTATCTCTACCCATTTGTATATTTATATTTGCACGTATATGTAAATAAATATGTATATACCTTCTGTCTTAGAGTCAATGCTAAGTATTAGTTCCAACACAGAAGAGCAGTAAGGGTTAAGCGACTGAGGTTAAGTAACCTGCACAGGGTCACACAGAGAAGGTTGAACTTTATAAGACTCCTGCTAGCTCAAAAATCTCTGATCCGTTCAATGGTAATATGGTATAATAGAGAGCTAGCTTTGAAGTTTGAGAAACCTAGTTTTATATCCCATCTCTGATGCATGCTGGTGGTATGGCCTTGGGCAATCATGGAACCTCTCAATGTCTCAGACAACTTTCAAAGGTAATCTAGATTCATAGGTTTAAAGCTTGAAGGGACCTTAAGGTCATCTAGACTATTCTCCCTCATTTAATAGTTGAGGAAACTGAGGTCCAATGAGATTTAAATGAATTGAGCCAGGATTTGAACCTTCCAACTCCCCTATCCTACATTATTTCCATTGTACCAGTTGCAGCAAAGGAAAAAGAAAGTTTTCTCACCCAGGAGTTTCCCATTCCAATGAATCACAAACCCACCATCTCTCCAAGGACCCTGATAGAGACAACCTAGGGCCCCCCAACCTAAGGAGCCTTTAGAAAAAATGGCTCAAAATCAGAAATGAATACGACTCCACTGATTAAAATTAAATGAAAGAAGAGGCATTACTACATCTTAACTAATCACGGGACATTTCTATCTGACTTGCTGCTGAAATTTCCTGTGTCATTTCCCCTCCTTGAGAGCTAGGGGTTTTAATGTTGGTCGAATGAAAAGAATTTAGTTATTTCTGGACACCAGTCAAGGTGATCAATTTCACTCGATCTAGCAGCTGACTTGCAAATGTAACATCCCATAAGTGTTACTGCCCCTTATTGGAATGTAGGCTATCAGAAATTAAAAAAAAAAAAAAAAAAAAAAAAAAAAAAAGCAAACTCTTTCAGAGCAAGGACTATCTTTTTCTATTTGTATCCTCGGCCTAAGGGCAAAGAGTTTAGTGTCTAATCAGAGCTACAGAAACTCTTCAGTTAGCAGTCAACAAGCATTTATTAAACACTTACTAGGTGCCAATAAGCTAAGCGTTGTTTGGTTTCATACTCTGTACTTATGTTTCCAGCACATAGGCCAGGGCTTGGTACCTGCTAGACATGTAAGTACATGTTGATTATTACTATTATTTTTGATTGATTTTTGAAGGTGGCAGTCGAGTAAGTAGCGAAAAAGAAAGTAGAAAGGAGTGATGTTTAGAATTGACACTGTCCGTCCCCGATACTGGTTTCTTTTATTTTGCTCCCAACAACTACTCATCTCAGGGGAGAACAATTTCTTTAAAAAACAAAAACAAAAACAAAACAAACATCCAGTGCGCACGCGCAATCCCCACTACTCCCCTTACCCCTCCCCCTTGCCCTCCGCCCTTAGTTTCGGCGGATGTTGTGGTGTGTCGGAGCAAAGCACGTGAGGGGCTTCACGTCATCACAAGCACGCGCAGACAACATGGCGGCTGCGGCGGCGGGTGTCGGGAGCGGGAAGGTAAATAACGGCCCTGGGACTCCGAGCCGCCACGGATTTTCTCTGGGGGAGGGCAAAAGGGGGGCGTCCCCCTCCCCCTCGCTGGACTGAGGCGGGAGGTCTTTACTTCCTCCCCTCCCCCTTCCGAATCTTGGTCCGGCCAGCCGGTGGCGGGACTTAGTAGGGGAAAGAGGACGTGGCGGTGACAGCTGCCCCCTCCCCCGCCTCCGTACCTGCGTCGGCCCCGTCCCTTTCCCTTCCCGTGGGCCTCCGCGGCCGAGCTATTTCTCCCCTCCCCGAACTGCTAGAGCTTCGAGCCCCTTTGCTTCCCATGAACCTCCGCGGCTGGGGCGCCCCTTCTTCCCTTTAACTGCTAGAGCTTCAAGCCCCTTCACTTCCCGTGAGCCTCTGCGGCCGGACCATCCCCGCCTCCTCCTCCTCCTTTCTGTCCGGGTGTGGGGTGGGAGTACAGAGTGTTTGTGGGGTCTCTTCTGTGACCGAGATTGCTTTGAATTTCTTCTTTTCCCGTGACCCTTAGCGTCTCGGCGCTAACTGCTCTCCTCGGCCTCTAGCTGGGGAGCCCTTCCTTCCCTGTTATCTCCCTGTCTCCTGGCTGCTGAGGCTGTCTTTCCGGCCCCTCCTGGAGCCCTTGTTTCTCCTGCGGTCTCCTTACCTCGGGGTCTGAGCCTGGCGCATGTTCGGGGGGGGGGGCCCTCAGGCATCTGTAGGAGGATCGCATGCAGCTTCTTTAATGGGGTCGGGGGAGAAGTCTGGGGAGGTTCTGGGACACGGCCCTGCCCAGGGCCTCAGGTCCAAGATGAAGTTTGGAGAGGGCTCACCGAGTTCATTGTCTCAGGGCATGTCTGATGTGTTCGAGTCAGCCTCTTTATACCTCAGATATCTTAGATTTGGTGTCAGCATTTTCCAGCTTTAAGGTTTGTTAAACATTTGCTAGAGAGGATGGATGATCATTGAACACTAAGGGCCAATTGATCTTCGATTGGTACTGAACTCACTTTCTCCCTACTTTTCATGATCCCCTCTATTAATACTTTTTAGTTAATCATTTACTTTTCACTCATCTTCCCAAAAGAAGACGCGAAAACACTTCCCACATTGATCAAGTCCAAAGATGTGTGTCGTTCAACATTTTGAGCCTGTCACTTCTTTGGTCATAATTCTTTGATTACCTTTGTTTAATGAATACGTTTTGCTTGTTGACTTCTCAGGAGGAGTGAGTAGCATGCTTGGGAATAAAGGTTGGCCACTATTCTTAGTGATTCCTGTTCTTAAATGATTTAAAGTTGTTTGTCAGTACAGCAAAACTCTCAATCACTTAGGAGCTTTTGTAGGAATCTAGAGACTTGATTTCTGTAACCTTGGCTACTGAGGCACTTGGATTCTCTGTGCCACTTTTAGTCATCTATAAATGGGCATAATACAGCTCTCAATTCTGCTATTAGGGAGTAAAGGAGTCAGGACAGTGGTTTTGAATTCTTTTTTTCCTGGAAATTCACAAGTCTGTTAACCTCATGAATCTATTTCCTAATCTGTAAAATGGAGCTAATAACTTGCAATGGCTACCTAACCTGGTCATTTTTTTTTTTTTTTGCAATATAAAGTGCTATAAAAATTCTTAAAGCCATAGTGATATTTTGTTCAGTGATTCCAGTCATGTCTGACTTTTTATAATCCCATTTGGGGTTTTATTGGCAAAGAAACTGGAGTGGTTTGCCATTTCCTTCTCTAATTCATTTGACAGATGAAGAAACTGAGGCAAACAGGGTTAAGTGACTTGCCCAGAATCCCACAGCTAGTAAGTATCTGAGGCCAATTTGAACCTAGCACTCTATCCACTATGTCACTTGGAAAGTAAGTAAAGCACTTTAGAAAAAAAAGGAAAATTTCTGAAAGTAGAATGCAAAATATACATTCCAATTTTTAAGTATTATAGATTCAAACTTCATTTTGTGACTTGTCCTTGTCCCATGTTTTTCTTCTAATGTGTGAAGGAAAATAACCATTTCTATAATTTTCTTTAGCTAAAGATTTTTGAGGGCTGCTTCTTTATTTGCCTGTGTTAGGTCAACTCAATTTTGAGCAGAATTTACACCTGGTCACCTATTCCATGTTTGCATTGGCCCTTGAAGGGACTGGGAAATTGAAATTCAGCCCTTTTGTGACTAGAGAATATTCCATGTTATGGGGATCTCTAGGGAGTATGGTGTGCAAATTTCAGTTCAGGCTTCCCTGAGTAGTTAGGAAAGGACTGATCTTCATTCAGTCAATCACCATCTTTTATGGCTTGGTGCTTCATAGGATCTGGGAATTTGAGTACAAAGTAAACCAGTCCCTACAGCCTGGGGATGTAATGGAGGAAAACAAACCAAAACAGTTTCTTCTCTCAAGAAGCTCAATTTAATAGAGGAAACAACTCTCAAAGAGTTTACATTCCAAAAGTAGAGACATATACTCTCTAAAAAGAAACTATATATGGCAAAAAATAATGTGAAGGAATACAGATTAATTAAATACCAAGTGATTTGGAAGGGAGAACACCAGCATTTGGGATAAGGAAAAGCTTCCTCCAGAACCCCAAAGGTACAGTTGGGACCTGAGCAAATGGGGAATTGGCTATATGGTGTGTATCCTTGTTATAGAAAGAGCCCAGGAAAATATTTTGTTGACGAAAAAACAATCACTACAAAAATTTAAAATGAGGTTGTTTCATTCTAGTCATAATGTTCTGTGTTGGTTTGGAAATGATGTTTTAATGGAAGGAGATTTTTAAAAAATGGAAACTTGTATGAATTTAAAGTGGAGTAGAGGCAGCTGGATGGCTCAGTGAATTGAGAGCCAGGCCTAGAGATGGGAGGTCCTAGGTTCAAATTTGGCCTCAGATACTTGCTAGCTTTGTGACCCTCGGGCAAGTCACTTAACCCCCATTGCCTAGCCTTACCACCCCTTTGCCTTGGAACCAATAAACAGTATTGATTCCAAGATGGAAGGTAAGGGTTTTTAAAAAATTAAAAAAAAAATAACGTGAAGTAGAAAAGGAAGTAGAAAAGAGGAAGTAGTTGACATTACCTTAGTGTACCTGATAGTAATTGTTAAATTAAAATTTCTTTGAGCTTTATTTCTTATTTTTTTTTTGTAGGCAAGTGAGTAGTGTGGTTAATGGATGTTTGCTATCTGAAAAACTGAGCTTTTGAATAAAGGAAAGAAAAGCTTACATATATTGAAACTTGCTGATAGCACCTAAAAAAGTGTGGTAGAATGTGTTCTAGTGAAAAGGAAAGGAGAGGAAAAGTTATCTTTAGAAAAAAATATTTAGGTATAGTATAAGGGAAAAAACCCTACTTGCAGTGAGAGCTATCCAAAAATGGAATAGGCTGCTTTGGAGCAGAAGTGTATTTTCCCTTTTTGGAAATCTGTTTGTATATGTTGTAGAAGGGACTTTTGTTCAGAAGTAGTTGGATCCTGAGATTCCTTAAGGCTCTTGATTTTTTTTAGAGAATAATTATTATCATTTTATTTTTTAAAATGAAGGGGGTTACTTTAGATGGCCACAGCTTTCCAGTTCTAGATTTTTGATCCTTTTAATAGATGTGGCAGAGAATCCAATCACTCTGTGTTAGTAGATTGTGTAATGAATTGAAAAAATTAATCTGGTGGCCTGCTGAGAGAGGGAGAGAGAGAGAGATAGACATTTCTAAAGTACTTTTTTTGCAAAACACTTTTCTCATTAGAACTGATTTTGGTAGATCTGTCTATGAATTGGACCAGCTCAAATGAATTCCTGTATAATAAGCTGTCCAATTTATTTTGTTATACTTCAATTTTGATATGTTAAATATTTTTTGCTATATGGGCATTTTATTTTAACAATATTTGTGGTAAGAATTTGACTACTACTGGAAATTCTGTCACTTCTAGCCATACTAACAGGTCTATAACACAAAACAGGTAATTGGTATCTATATATTTAGACCAATTACATGCTTGGGAAGCTATATCTTTTTTAGTTCTCTTTCTATGCCAGCCTCTTCCTCACTTTATTGCACTGAATTTCAACTTGTAGCAATCTGTAATTATAGTAAAGCACTATAGATTTTGATATAATAAAACACATGGTATTATTAGGTGGTGAAGTAGTAGTAGGTGGGACAGTACCAAAGACCTAGAGTCAGATATTATGAGTCCTAGACCTGGCTAAACTTTTTCCCCATTTTTTTTTTTTTTGGTACAACTTTCAGATAGTATGCAGCCAATAGGTTTTAATTCCTGTAAAGAAATGATAATATACATTGCAGAAATCTTTCATCCTTTTAAATTCATCAACAAATGGTACTAAGCATTTTTTATTTTGTCTAGTTAGTTATATGTACTGAATAAGTATTTTACTTATATTTATACTATTTTGCAGATGAATATAGTTTGTTGGGCGAAGGAGTTGATAGAAATTTACTTAAAATTTCGGAATTCACAGTAGAAATTCACTTTAAATATAGTAGCCTTTTGTTATTTATTTTCTGAGTGTATAGTAATGGTGCAAGTACTCTTGTATTGGGATTTGAGAAATATTTTAACTTAAAAAGAGTCCAACTAAAAATGTCTAACTGGATATTGTAATGTATATTTCTAATGTATCTTATAGTTGTAGAACTTAAAATTAGTTCTACGATCTCATTAGTTATGAGAACTTTCACTGGTATAAGTGCCAATTCTTTCCAGGTTTTTAGTTTTGTGTAAGTCTCATTAATATTTGGTTATGATTTGGACTTAAAAACAAATCCTTACCTTCTGTCTTAGTATTAGTTCTAATATGGAAGAATGGCAAAGACTAGGCAATTAGGGTTTAGTAATTTGCCCAGGGTCACACAGCTAGGAAGTATCTGAGGCAGATTTGACTCTAGGTTCTCCTGACTAGAGTAGTAGAGGTACTTCTTCGTGGAATTGTCACTTGGTTCTACTCATTTCATTCTTCATTATCTAATGTTTGGAATGTCTACTAGGCAGTTGAAGATGCAAGATAGGTCAGTAAAGAAGTTAGGGTTGATAAATAGATCTGGGAATGAACTGCCTAATGTATTTGAAACTACAGGAGCAGTTGATATCACCAAGTAAGATAACATAAGGGAAGAGGGAAGAAGGACCAGGTCTGCTCTTTGAGGGACATCCATGGTTAGAGGGTATGATCTGGATGAAGAGACTGAGGAGGTAGGAGATTATGATCCTGAAATCAAGAGCAGAGAGAGTATTCAGGAGGAGAAAGTAATCTGTGGGATCAAATGCCAGAGGTTCCTGTAGACTTGAAAAAGGGCCTTTAGATTTGGCACTTAAGAGATCATTGCTAAGTTTGGGGAGGTTCAATTGAATAAGGAGATTGGAAGATAGATTACAAAGGATTTAGAAGATAGTAAAATGAGTTAGTTGAGGCTGAGGACCAAATGTAAAACAGCTTTCTCAAAGAGTTTATCAGGAAGAGGTGGAGAGCTATGGAGTAATAGCCAGCTGGGCATGATAGGATCAAATGAAGGTTTTTGGAAGTACAGTAAATCTTTGGATCTGGAGTCTGGAAGATCTGAATTCAAATCCAGGCCCAGACACTTACAAACTTTCTAGCTTTAGGTAAGTCATTTAGGCATTGATTGCCTGTAAAATAAGGATAATTGCACCTATGGGGTTGTTGAGGATAAATGTGATCATATTGCTAAAAAGGGTTTTGAAACCTAGAAGTACTATATAATTTTGTTTATATAATAATATCATCCTCATCATGATTATTATTATTAATTTTAGTCTTCGTAAGCTATGAGGATCCTTATCCCAATACTCACTCTCACAGATAAATGAAGTCTCAACAGCTTGGTTACATTTTGGCCTTAGAGTTCTAGTGGTACCATAGAGCTTCTACTGGTGTGCTTCTCTCTGAGATTATCAATTAAGAGTCATTTTTGTCATAAAGCCTTGAGGAGCTTTTAGAAGGATATTTACTAAGGTGATAAAATAAAAACACCTGGCATAAAACATCCCCTCAAATGTTTATTTCCCATGAATCCAGAATCCAGGAAATAATAGCCTCATGTTTAGAGAAAACACCTGTGGCATAAGGCAAGCTTAGTCATCTCTGGGTTTCTTGAAGTCCTTTTCTTCTATTTCTGGGGTTCTTGAGAAGCTCACTTTTTTAGGCCTAGTGTGGTTTTGTTCCTGTGTTCCTCCTTAGAGCTTTGAGCATAATCTCAATTTCTGCCTCCCAGTGTCAGTGTGGCTGCCATTTCATTTGGGGACACCATTCAGGTCAGAGACAGCAGTGGGAAGATAGGAAATCTAACATTCTCTAGACCAGTGATTCCCAAAAGTGGGCGCCACTGCCCCCTGGTGGGTGCTGCAGCAATCTAGGGGAGCAGTGATAGTATGTGACAGAGGGCGCTAAGTAATATTTTTTCTGGAAAGGGGGCAGTAGGCCAAAAAAGTTTGGGAACCACTGAGATAGACTCTTAAAAGCTGGAGAGTCTTCCTCTGGTCAAGAGAGGAGGGGAAGGAGACCCTGACCGAGACTGAGACTGAAATCTCTCCTCTCCCTACTGCCCTCCTTGTGGTTCTTCAGAGATGTGATAGGAAACTGCATTCCAATTTTTAGAAAAAGTTTTGCATTCCAGCTAATTCATATTTTTATATAAAACCAAGAGAGTTTAAAAAAATCCCACTGCCAGTTAGAACAGACCTCTTGTCTGGTGTCATTTCACTTTATCAATTGATTTTTGAAGACATTCTGAAGGGTACCTACTAAGTGGCTCAGTGGATAGAGAGCCAGACCTGGAGAAAGGAGGTCTTGGTTCAAATGTGGCCTCAGATGCTTCGTAGGTATGTGTCTCTGGGCAAGTCACTTAAACCCAATTTCCTAGCCTTTCTGCCTTGGAATTGATACTTACAGTCAATTCCAAGGCAGAAGCAAGGATTAAAAAAAATGGTGACATGAGCATGTTTGCAGGCAGTAAGGAAGGAATCAGGAAAGATGAAAGATAGAAAGGGAGGATGATAGTGGAAGCAATTTGCTAGAGAGATCTGGAGGAGTTTGAATTAAATATGCATATAGGACAGTTGACCTTGGCCAAAACTGCTCCCTTTTTATCTGAGACTAGAAGTGAAGATAGAAGAGCTCTCTTTGAATGGCTTCTGACCATGTAATTCTTGCCTCTCACCCCCACAACCCTCCTTTTCCTCCTCCTACACACCCTTAATAAATTCCTTTGTGGTTATTTCTTGTCTCCTGGATCAAATAGAAACTCTGTTTGGAATTAATTAACTTCTCTTCCACATGCACTACAATCTAGTTACTCTGTCCTACTTGGACAGGACGATCCATTTCCTGGCTTCATGTCTCGTACTGTCTGTGTCAAATACTTTGCTCCATCACCTCTGCTGCTTGGTTTTCCTTGCTTCTTTCAAGACAACTTATGCCCCTCCATCTGCAGGAGGCCTTTCTTTGCCCTCCTAGTCACTGATGGCTTCCACACTCAAATTGCCTTTTGTCTACCCTATATTTATTGTGTATCTATATATCTTTTTGAATGTTAGCTCCATGAGGTCAGGAACTATTTTTGCTGTTGTTTTTCTCACCAGTGCTTAGCACAGTGATTTAATACACAGTTCATTGAATAGTGACTCACTTTTTTATATTACCCAGAGTTCCTTGTTTCCTTCTTCCTCTTTCCCTCTGAGAACTGTCTCTTAAAACAAAGAATTAAAGGAAAAAAAATCTCACCAAAACCCACTGAAAAAAATCTGATGATATACTCAGTATTCCAGATTTTGTAGACTCCATTTCTGCCCAGGGGGATCAGAGAAAGTGTTCTTTCATATCTTTGGAGCCTCTGTCATTCTTTATTTTTTCCTAATATTCATTTTGAATAGTTTTGTAGTTCTTTCAATTTACATTGTTGCAGTTGTTATATAGATTGTTTTTCTGACTTTGCTTATTTTGTATCAGTTCATGTTAAGTCTGTGCTTTATTCATATTTGTTATTTCTTATAGTACAGAGATATTTCATTACATTCCTGTACCACAATTTGTTTAGCCATTCCCCAATCCATGGACATATATTTTGCTTCCATTTCTATGTTTTGGTTTATATGGTGTTATTCTTTTTGTCTTATCTAGCCATAATGCAGGGGTGGTATGGTTTGAAAATGTCCAGGAATAGTGGAAAGAGTACTGGTTCTGGAGTAAGAGGACCTAACTTCAGATACCATTTCTCTCTCAGTTTAATACCTGTGATCATGGGGAAATCATTAACTTTCTTGGCTCTCAGTTTCCTTAACTGTAAAGTAAGGGCATTAATGGGCTATCTGGCCTCTTGGGTACCTTTTTGCTCTGGATCTGTGTTTGAGGTTTCTGTGATATATGGTAGCCCATGGCTTTATTATTTCATCCAGTCAGGTAATTTATTAAATGCCTACTGTGTTCCAGCCATAATGGTAGGCCCAGGGGATGCAAATCCAAAGAATGATATAATTACTATTTGCAGTGAGTTTACATTTTAATGAATGACAAGTACATAGATAAATGTATAGCAAATATAAGTATTTACAAACAGAATAGTTAAATACAGAATAGTTTGGGAGGGCATTAGAGCCCAATCATTTGAGGGAATCAGGAAAAGACTTCATGTAGGAGATGGTGCCTGAGCTGCATCTTAAAGGAAATGAGGTACTTATGAAGTGAAGCTAAGGATCTTCCAGATTTGGGGGAGGAAGGTACAGTGAAAAGGCACAGAGATGACAGAAGGAGTGTGATGAATGAGGAAGAGACAGAAAGCCCATTTAGCTAGATTTCGGAGCTTGTTGGGGGAACTATGTATTGTGAGGCTGAGAAGATAAATTGGGGTCAGTTTGAGATCAAGAGCTTTAAAAGTCAAACAAAGGAGGTTCATCTTATATGTAGCATTTCAAAATTGGTATTCACTTGTGGTCTTTTCATCATAAATGCTTCAAAGTCCTCCAGTCTATTATTTTTTCCTCTGTAGGATTGTACTCAGTTCTGCATATTAAATTATTCTTAGTCATAAACCTGTTCTTGTCATTTGGTGTTTTTTATTTCAACATCTTATACTTGGTTGTAGAAGCTAACAGGCCTTTAGTGATCCTGAGTATAGTTCTTAAATTGCATCTTTATAGATGCATGGCTTTTCTTTCTTTGGTTCCTCTCAGAGGGTGATTAGTGAATTCTTGCTATATTTCTTTTGCTTTCTGATTCTAACAGATGTGTGCAATTTTCAATTATGACTTTTTGAAATAAAGTAGCATCTTTTTTTTTTTTTTTGGTACTTTTTTTTATTCAGCTGGTCTGATTCTTGAATTACTTTTTGATCTTTTTTTTAGGTCAATTGTCTTTTTTAAAGATATTTTACATTTTCTTCAAATTTTTAATGTTTTGACTTTTTAATATATTTCTTGCCCTTTCTTGGAGTCATTGGTTTCTTTGTGGTTTATGCTAATTTTTTTCAGGGAGTCTGTTAGTTGGACATGACTTACTATTTTCTGATTTAAGCTGATTATTCTTTTCTAGTTTTTTAGTTGTGTGCCCAATTCATTAATCCGCTCTTTCTCTATTTACTGATTTAAGCACTTAGAAATACAAATTTTTCCTTGGATACAACTGTGGCTCCATCCTGTAAATTTTGGCGTGTGGTTTCCTCATCATTGTCTTTAATGAAATTATTGATTATTTGTATGCTTTGTTCTTTAGGATAAAATTATTTAGCTTCTAATTAATTTTTAGTCTTTCTGCTGCCCTTTGTCGAATATTATTTTTATTGCATTTTGATCTGAAAAGGATGCATTTAATACTTCTGTTTTTTTACATTTGCTTGTGAGGTTTTTATGCCTTATCATATGTTCAGTTTTGTGAAGGTACAGTGTATTGCTGAGAAAAAGGCATATCATCCTTTGTATTTCCATTCAGTTTTCTACAGAAGCCTATCATATATAATTTTTCTTAAGTTCTGCTTCCCTCCTTAACCCCTTTCTTATTTATTTTTTGGTTGGATTTATCTACTTCTGAGAAAGAAAGTTTGAGGTTCCCCACTTTACTGTCTGTTTTCTCCCAAGACCTCTCTTTTAGGAATTTGGATTCTATGCTATTTGGTGCATATGTGTTTAGTGTTGATATTTTTAATTGTCACTGATACCTTTAATCAAGATGTAATTTTCTTCTTTTTCTATTTTGATTAGATCAGTTTTTGCTTTGTCTGAGATCTTGATTGCTGCTCTTTTTTTCCCTCTTACTTTAGCTGAAGCATAATAGATTCTATTCCAGTCTTTTACTTTTATTTACTGCTTTTTAAGGTGTTTCTTGCATATAGCGAATTGTAGGATTTTGGTTTTTAATCCAATGTGGTAACCTTTTCTCACTTATTAGTGAGTTCATCATCCCATTCATTGTTCACAGTTATGATTACTGATTGTGTGTTTCCTTGCATATTATTTTTCCCCATATACTCTTTCCGCTCTCTCCTTTTTGACCCTTTCCTGTTCACAAATGTTTTGCTCCTGAACCCTCCACTCCCCCAATTTGCCCTCCTCTTTGTTCTGTCTCCCATCCCTTTTTCTTATTCCCTTTCCCTTCCTACTTCCCTATAGGGTAAGGCAGGTTTCACAATAGCTGGCTGAGTGTGGTGTTATTCCTACTTTGAGCTACTTCTGATAAAAGCAAAGTTCAAGCATTTCCTACCATAACTCCCATCTTTTCCTTAATTGTATTGACTCTTAGATAGCTCTTCATGTTTGGTAATTTCCCCCTTTTGTCTCTACTTTTCTCCCCATGTTTTTTCTTTCCGGTCCCTTAACTTTTTTTTTCTATCAACTTATCCTATTAAGCTTACTTCCTTTCTTTCAGTGTAATAGTGGCAATATTCTTAAATATCTTAAATACTTTAGGTATCAATAAGTATCATAGATACAAGTATTTTATCACCTTCCTAAGTATGAATGTACTCATTTAAACTTTATTGAAACCTTTAAGCTTTCACTTTTCTATTTACCTTTTTATGCTTGCTTGAGTTGTAAATTTAGTCACTGAATTTCTTTTTAGCTCAGGTTTTTTTTTTTTTTTTTTTGGGTCAGGAATGCCTGAAAGTGTTTTCTTTCATTTAAATGTCACTCCCCCCCCCCCCCCCCCCCGGAGAATTATGCTCAGTTTTGTTGTGTCTGTATTCTTAGTTCTTTGCCTTTTGGAACATAATATTTTATGCTTTTTGGTCTTTTAATGTAGAAGGTCTTGGTTAATCCTTATTATGGCTCCATGATATTTGATTGTTTTCTTCTGGCTGCTTGTAGCACTTTATCTTTGTTTGGGAATTTTTGAATTTGGCAGTAATAGTCCTGGGATGTTTTATTTTAGGGTTGTGTTGGCCAACCTATGGCACACATGCCAGAGGGGCTGTTCCCTTTGCTCTTTCCACACATACCTGAGGACATTTCTTATATGATCTACCTCTCTGCCCAGCAGCCCAGTGGAAGTTCTTCCTCCTTCCCCATTGTTTTAGGGCAGTGATGGTGAACCTTTTAGAGAGGGAATGCTTGGACCTGCCTTCATTCCACCCTGCAGATTGAGTGCTGTGTCCACCCTATCCCACCCCCCTGCCCCTGACAAAGGAGGGAGAAGCACTCCCATTGGGCTGCTGGGAAGAGAGGCGGGTGATGAGAGGCCCACATGGAGAGGGGGAAGCTCCCCTCTAGCTATGTGCCATGCTGTGAGCTCTGCTCCCCTCAAACCTAGCTCCTTTCTAACCCTACCACAGGAATCACCTTCGGCACAGACTCAACAGGCTGCTGTCTGTACCACGCCTTCACATAGCATGTGAGTGCTCCCCTCCCACCCCTACCCCCCAAACACTGTACCCCAGACAAGGGAGGGAGGAAGTGCTCTCATTGGCTGCTGGGCAGAGAGGTGGAGGAAATAAGGAATGTCCTTAGGTGCATGGAGAGTGAGAGGGGAACAGCTCTATCCTGGTCCCTCTGGCTTTCTAGTAAAGAAATCTGGCGGGTGATTGTAGGTGTGCGAGGGCTCTGTGTGTCCTTTTTGGCATGTATGCCATAGGTTTGCTATCATGGTTTTAAGGTCTCTTTCAGGAGGTGATCAGTGGATTCTTTCCATTTCTATTTTCCATTTCTATATCTTCTTTGAGGATATCAGGGCATTTTCCCCTGATTTCTTGTAATGTGGGGTCCAGGCTCTTTTTCTTGATTATAGCTTTTCAGGTATTTTGATGATTCTTAGTGTCTCTTTTGGATCTGTTTTCTAGGTGATTTGTTTTTCTGGTGAGGTATTCCAGATTTTCTTGTATTATCATTGTTTCCTAATGCTTCATGGAATCATTAGTTTCTATTTTTCCAATTATTTTTAGGGAGTTATTTTCTTCTTTGAGCTTATGGGTTCCCATTTCCATTTGGCCCATTCTAGTCTTTAGGGGGTAGTTTTCTTTAGTGTCCCATTCTCTATCCAAGTCTTCCTTCCCCATTTCTCCATTTGACTCATTCTAATTTTCAAGTTGTTGAATCTTTCTGTCATTTCTCTTATTATTTGATTTTAAAATTTCTTTTCAAGTTCTTCAAAGAGTTCTTTTGGGACCTGATCTTTTTTCACTTTCTTTGGGGCATCATGTTTCTTTTTTTGCTATTGTTGTACTTTTCTGAGTTGATATTTTGAGCTTCCCTGTCACTAAAGTAACTTTCTAAGGTTAAGTTTTTTTCTCTTTTAATGGAGCTCATTTTTCTAGTAATCCCTCTCCAGTTACCTTGTTTACATGTTGAGGTTATGCTCTGCTCCTGGGGATGAGGGAACGCTGTTCCAGGCTTGCATTGTAGCCTTCTCTGGTGCTTGGAGTAGTCTCATCTGTCTTTGGGTTGCAATTTGATGAGGTGGTGTGACTGGCTTCTTATGGGGAGGCTTGTAGCTGTTTTGTCCAGGCTTTGCTCCCTGTTGTGTTTTTGGATTGGGTATTTGGCCTTGTTTGATCTTTACCAAAGTCTCTTAGATACCTGCACTGATTTCTCAGGTGTGCCTAGGTTATAACACTGGCTCTTTGAAGTTCAGAGTATAGATTCTTCTCAGAATATCATGCTATAGATCTATGAATCTTGGAATTCATGTCAAACCCTACCAAATCTCTCAATCCTCTTTTACTGTGACTTTCAAGGTTCACTCCATGGTGAACATTTTTTTGGGAATCTGCAACTTTTGTTACCAGTTCTGACTAGATTCCTACAAGCTGATATATTTCTGTTTCCTCTCAGGTTATTTTGGGTGGGTTTCATCTTGTTTGCTTTTGTTGTCACTGTTTTTTCAGGACACCCCTTCCTTTTTTGCCTTTTAGCATTCTTGTGCAGTTCTGTCACAGACGACATATTGTAGTTTCTCATTAGATTTTTTTGGTCATTATTCAGCCCAGTGCTCTTTTTTTTTTTCCTGAAGTAAAAGTATATGAGAACTAGACTCTTTGCCTCCATGTAGCCAAACAACATGACTGGAAATCCATATTTTTTATTTTGGCATTCTGAGAGATCTGTGATCCTTCAGGTGAAATCAGTGAAAATTACAACCTAGCCATCTCTTCAGATGCCTAGATATATGCAAATATTAGTATGTATCCCCAAATTATTTTATACCTTGAGATTTTTCCTCTTGCAGTTTTAGTAAAAACCTGGTAATAGAAAGAAACATTTAGTGGTGGGTTTGACTCAGCATTTATCAGGATTTTGCTGTTGTTACTCTGTTAATATCCAAGTTTTAAGATGATCTTTAAACATTAAATTTTGTAATGAGCATAACTGTATGCCTACCCAGAAAACACAAGAACACTTCTTGTATATATTTATTTGAAATATTGTAATTGATATAAATAACAATATTTCCCCTTTTTTGAATTACAGATTATATATGAACAGGAGGGTGTATTTATTCATTCATCTTGTGGAAAGATCAATGATCAAGACAGTTTGATTTCTGGAATATTGCGTGTCCTAGAAAAGGTATTAATCTTGTTAATAAATGTATTTAAAAAATTCTTATGGTTAGCTTCTACAGAAATATTGGATAATTTTTGCCAAATGTCACAGATGAGACTGACTGATGTCTGTGACCCAATCCCAAAGCCCATTGGTATGGGATTCTCCTTATTTGTGGATATCAATATCTTGTGCCTGCTTAACTATAAATTATTCTTAGTATTTGTAGTTACTATATTATACCCGCAAATCTTGTATTTGGACAGTCTTGAATTTAAAATAGATGTAGTCTTTGAAGTCAGAGAGTTTGATAAGCTAGTAGAATGTCAGTCAGTGAAAAATCTAACTTTTACAGAGTTTGGATTAGTATTTGTGTTGCTTTTTTTTTTTTTTTTTTTAAATTTTTTAAACCCTTAACTTCTGTGTATTGACTTATAGGTGGAAGATTGGTAAGGGTAGGCAATGGGGGTCAAGTGACTTGCCCAGGGTCACACAGCTGGGAAGTGTCTGAGGCCGGATTTGAACCTAGGACCTCCCGTCTCTAGGCCTGGCTCTCAATCCACTGAGCTACCAGCTGCCCCTGTTTGTGTTGCTTTTAAAATTGGTACAGTGTATTCTATTAAATTTCTTTGCAAATTGGAAATTTCACTTTAGTTTTTTCAGTAAAAAAAGGCAAAGATGTTTCCATCAACTATTTAACATAAATCTATATAGTTTTATATAAGGTAAGCAATTTCAAAGATTTTATTTAAAACATTTCTTGAACATAAACATTTTTTCTTTAGTCCTACTGAATGTCAAAATATTTGGCTATAGCTGTTAATGGATTATAGTTCTGATATAGAGAATGAACTTTGTAACGAATATTAATAGTGTTTAACTTATATTTTATAGGATGCTGATGTAATAGTGGACTGGAGGCCATTGGATGATACATTAGATTCTTCTAGTATTCTTTATGCTGGAAAGGTATTAAACAAATTACATTAACATTTCATTTCCTGTTTTATAACAGAGAAAATGGATTTTCATTTTCTAGTATATTATATATTTGCTTATTTTCATTTTCTTTATAGCTTTTTTATTCAACCTGTTGTATTTGCCATATTTTCCCATTCTTGTTCATTAGTTGTACACCTTTTTATAATTTTGTTAATGCTTTTTTTATTTCTACTGTTCCTTATTTATTGTTTAACATTTGTCACTTCTTTATTTTTCCTTTACTTTTATTTTATTATTCTTTCCTTCCCTTTTCCCCATGTCTTTGTTCCTCATTTATTCTTAACCTCCGCTTTTTATTTTTTTTAAATTGCTGCTTTCCTTATCATCAAAAATCATTAAGTACCCATGGGAGGACTCTAATGGGTTTGAATCAGAACCTAGCACAGTGCCTTGCACGTAGAAGGGATTCAAATATTTCTGTAAGTTAAAACATTTTGCTTGTTTTCTGTATGTTATATTTCTGTAGTATCTCTGAATGCTCTGGTATTGTGCTAAGTACTATTCAGGTAGAGGATTACATACACTGTATAGAGATTTTACAATTGAAGTCGAATGAAAGAAAGAATAACAAAACATTAAGACAAAACTGCGTGTCTTTGTGCCAGATATTATTTTTTTTAATTTATTTTATTTTTTTTAAACCCTTGTACTTCAGTGTATTGTCTCATAGGTGGAAGAGTGGTAAGGGTGGGCAATGGGGGTCAAGTGACTTGCCCAGGGTCACACAGCTGGGAAGTGGCTGAGGCCGGGTTTGAACCTAGGACCTCCTGTCTCTAGGCCTGACTCTCACTCCACTGAGCTACCCAGCTGCCCCTTGTGCCAGATATTATAATAAACATTGGAAATACTAATAGGAAAAGCAAGACAGTCCCTGCTCTCAAAGAATTCACACTTTAATTGAAGGAAACAAGACATAAAAGAATGTTGAGCAGCAGAGCAGATGCAAAGACCCACGAATCCTAAGAATGCAGCAGTGGGGCAAAAGACAAGTCCCAGGGATTCTTAGGTTTTAAACATAGTGATATATATTCTATGCATGACATGGAACAAACAATAAAGTTTGAGTACATCTGCTTGAGGTAAGTTGAAAGGACAAGCTAGGAGACAGAGAAAGTAAGGTAATTCAGGACACCCACTTGCAGAATTTTTGCAGCACAGTGTGAATAGCAGACTCTAATCCAGGGATCGGCAACCTTTTTGGCCGAGAGAGCCATAAACGCCACATTTTTGAAGTGTAATTTCGTGAGAGCTGTACAGTGCTCACAGTGCCGCTCCTGTAACAGTGCCGCTCCTGTAACAGTGCCGCTCCTGTAACAGCGCCTGAAAAAAAATGGACTTTATGGCTCCAGCAGAAAGAGCCATACGTTGCCCTGCTCTAGGATGTTATTAATCTGTCATTGAGCTCTGAAAGGAGACCGAGAAACAGAATTGACAACTGGGAGGGTGAGGCAGAGATTTCCTTGAGAACTAAAAATTATTCCACTAAGAGTTGAATGTGAATATGGGGACAGTGCATAGAAGAGGATCTGGCAACTTATTTCATATACCATATTAAGGGACAAAGAAAGAAGTTGAAGAACAATACTTAGGACAAAAGATCATTACATTTTATTGCCATAAAAATATTAGGGAATAGGTATTGCTTCACCAAATTCAATTTGAATTGGTAGAGTGTTGAATCTGAGATATATATTATAGGAGGAACTCTATAAATTCCAAGATAATAATAACTCGTATATAGTGAGTTAACAGTTTTCAAGGTGTTTTACATTAGTGTTAAGAGTGCAGGTGTTATTACTCTTTTGTACATAAGGAAACTGAGGCGTATGTTAAGTGACTTAATCTGAGTCATGTGGCTATTAAACGTCAACATTAATGACTCAGGCAGATCTTTTTGACTCCCAAATCCAGGCTTCATGTCCTTCATTAAACTTGGGCTTTGTAGAATACAGTAAGAAAATCAAGAAAAAAAGAATGAAGACTTACACAGCTCTTGATGTCAGAGGAATAGTTTGTTATAGAATTGCTGAAGAAGATAGGAATGGTGGAATATGGGAGAGAAATTGAAGCGTTTATGCAGAAATGCAGGTTATGATGAAAACTTATAGTATTCAGAGCCAGAAGCAGTTGTAGAGATTAGCTACTCTGATCTCCTCATTTTGCAGTGAGGACTTGTTTAATTTTAAGTTGAAACTTGTAGATATTAAGTGATTTTATAAGTAATGACTTTAATATGATTTTGAGGTGAGGCTTGTAGATATTAAATGATATGCCCATGATCACTTAGGTGGTAGTATTGTAGCAGTCATAATTTGAACTCTGGTCCTTTTGTCTTTTGGTTTGTTAGCATATTTTATTCCTAATGTGAAAGGAAAACTCATCATTTATAAGGGGTTATATTATAAATGTTCGGTACTTAATTTTGTTGATTGTAAAGTGCATATGCATTTATCATTGGATTTTTTGTCTGGTGTCTTCAGATAGAGGACAGACTACTTGTCTGGGAGCCCCTATGATTTTTGGATTAGTTGTAAAACCTTTAACCCTCTGTTTGAGTCTAGGTTATAGTTCAAAATTAAACAAAAATAAAATCTTGATTTTTGACCTTTAAATTTCTAAGTTTTCAGAACTTTCAAGCATGTATGTAAGGAGGTATCATGATATTGTGGAAAAAATTCTTCACATCAAATTAGAAGATCTGAGTTTGACCTCTTTTTTGCCAGTAACTAGTTGCAACTTTGATTGTCTTTCTTTATCGATTTCTTCATTTATAAAATTTAGAAAAATATTTTGCACTTCTCACTTTACTAATTTGATTAAATCAATTACAATAAAACATAAAGAAGTCTCTTTATAAACAGAGTATGAATTTAATAATAATAGCAATTACTGTTAGTATGGCTTATATATGTTAATTAGATTTTATGAATTGAATGTAAACTCAGGTAAAAATATTTCCAAATTTAGGATTCCAGTTCAGTTGTGGAGTGGACCCAGACCCCTAAAGAAAGAGTTCTTCGGGGATCAGAACATCTGACCAGTTATGAAGCAGAGTGGGATATGGTCAGCACAGTTTCATTTAAAAAGAAACCACATACTAATGGAGGTATGAATGAATTCTTTCAAAATCTTAAAATTATTTCTAGAAATAAAAACTTAATGCTCTTTGTTTAGAAATTAAAAGAATGAATATCTTCCTTAGAAGGATTAGGTGTTTTTGTTAGTCTCCCTACCAGGACTGCAAATTTATGTGTCATAAAAATTTATCTGTATCAGGTTTTAGAAATATAATTAAAATACAAATGTTCAATTTTTAATAACTAATTTGTTTAAATTTTCTTTTAAAATCTACTAGAATAAAGGTATCACTCATAATTATCCAGAAGTTTTGTTGCATAAGTTGACATACTGGGGGAAATGGAATGTATTATTGTGGAAGAGAGAATTCTATAACTTCAGAGTTTCATAATATTGTAGTCTCACTATATTTTCTTGCTGTTCCTCTATCTGCTATGCTTTTTGTGAAATTAGTTTTCTTATAGATGAAATAAAAAGTAAAAAGCAAAGTAAAATTAGTCTGACATATTTGGCTTGGAATATAATGTATTATGTCCTATTGATGACCTGGCTATTAAAAATTAAAAATCTTTTCTTTTAAAATTAATACAACCACAGAATCTTAGAGGTAGAAGGGACCTTAGTGATTGATTTTTTTCTAGGCCATTATAATTCTAGGCCATTGTGATAACAAAAAAATACACATTTATTTATTTATAAATTTTAAAATTACATTTCGAAGTAGAATATCTTAGAATGCTGGACTCAGGATCAGCAAATTGTTGTTTTCCAGTCATTTCAGTCAGTGTCCAACTCTTTGTTACCCCATTTGGAGTTTTCTTGTCAAAGATATTGGAGTGATTTGCCATTTCCTTCTCCAGCTCATTTTATATGTGAGGAAATTGGGGTAAACAGGGTTAAGTGACTTGCCCAGGGTCACACAACTGCTAAGTTTCTGAGACTGTATTGGAAATTGGATCTTTCTGACCCCAAGTCTGGTGCACTATCCACTGTAAGGGCAGCAAGACCTGGTTTCACTTGACTTAATAGCTCTGTGACCCTATGGAAATCACTTAACCTTTCTTTGGCTTTAGTTCCTTAGCTATTAAATTGAGGTCATTGGACTAGATCAGTGATGGTGAACCTTTTAGAGATGAAACGCTGGGCCTTGCTCCAAGACCAAGTGCTATGCCAGACCTCCTCCCCCCTCAGATGGCATGCCCTGACCCTTTCCCCTCTCCTTTACCTCACATGGGGAAGGGAGAAAATGCTCCCATTGGGCTGCTGGGTGGGTGAAGTGAAGAATGTTCTCAGTGAGTATAGAGAGGGGGAGGTAAGTGCCCCTAGCACTCTGTTCCCCTCCAGCTCTGTTGCCTGTGAGCCACCCCCTTTGCCCCTTGTGTGCTCTCATTGGGCTGCTGGGCAGAGTGTTGGGGTGTGTGAAAAAAATGTCGTCAGGAGGGTGTAGAGGGAGAGGGGAGCAGTTCTACCTGAGTCCCTCTGCCTTTGTAGTGATGAACTTGGGGATTAGGGATGGCTGAGTGCCCACAGAGAGCATTCTGCATGTCATCTTTGGTACCTGTGCCATAGGTTCGCCATCACTGTGGACTAGATGGTCTTTAATGTTTCTTTTAGCTCAAAATTTATAATACTATGATCTTCTGTGGTTTTTTTTAAACATTACCTGGAATTCCTCTCCTCTCCTCTCCTCTCCTCTCCTCTCCTCTCCCTCTCCCTCTCCCTCTCCCTCTCCCTCTTCCTCTTCTCGCCATTTCAACTTTTCATTTAACCTCCCTCTTCTAATCTCCAGTCCCCCCATCTGTTGGTCCTAGTTCCTTCCAGTCTTGCAAAATTCTGTTTTCTCCCACTCCACCTATGCCAAAGATCTTTTGTTTCTCTCTCAACCTTCTTTTCTCCTTCTTCTCTTTCTCCTTCTGCTCCTCCTCTTCCTCCTCTGTGTCCCTCTCATATCTCTCTTCTCAATTCAATTTCGAAATCATTTAGGCACTTACCATGTGCCAAAAAGGAAAGCTTGCCATAATGAATAAGGAACTTGTCAGGAGTCAAGAAGACCTAGGTTCAAGACCTTTGATGAATACTTGCATTTTGACTCTGAAAATCTTTTGGGACAGCAAGCAATCCTATAAAACCATAATTTGCCAAAAAAAAAAGTTGTTAATTTGCATTGGTAAAGAAAGTTTCCTCATCCAGAATTTTGCTTTACCAAATCAAATTTCAAATCCATGCCTTATCCCTAAAAGCTGAGGCTACAAAGACAAAAGGAAACAACCCCTCTCAATCAACTTTCATTATGAATCTCAATAGAGACTGATTCTGTCCAGTTTCTTTCATTGGTTTTGCTACTAAGACTTTTGGAACACCCTTTATATAATTTCTGCTTCAGTTTTGTCATCTTTAAAATAAAAATATTATTTGTATTACCCTCTTTATAGCATTGTATCAGGGAATCAAGGGCACAGTGGACNCCTCTCCCTCTCCCTCTCCCTCTCCCTCTCCCTCTCCCTCTCCCTCTCCTTCTATATACTGAGCTAGCTCTAAAAGTGGGGTGGGGAAATCAATTCAACAAAACCGACCAACACAGTCAATAGTTTTTGTGATGATGAATCTATTTTTTAAAAAAAATGTGTTAACTGTTTTTTTTTTAACTTAAGAATATTTATTTGAAACTTTAAAGTGCTTTTTTAAAAAAAAACCCTTACTTTGTTTTAGAATCACTACTTAGTATTGATTCTAAGGCAGAAGAGTGGGAAGGAGTAGGCAATTGGGATTAAATGACTTTTCCAGAGTCACATAGCTAGGAAGAGTCTAAGGCCAGATTTGAATCCAGTCTCCAGGCTTGGTTCTCTCCATCCACTGAGCCCACTGACCTGCCCCATTTTTTTTCTTGTTAATATTTATTATTTTTAAGGAAGTAGTTAAAGAGTTTATTTTTTATTTTGCCTATTGCATATTTCAGATCATTAATAAGGTGACTAGATCCTAGCTGAGATATTCTTACTATATTTGTAGCATATACTTTCAGTTAATATTAAGAAATTAGTCTGATTTTTTTTAATATATGGATTATAGAATCAGTTTTGTTACTTAGGCTGCAGACAAAATTATTTCTAATGAAAATGGTTATTTGTAATTAAACAGACCTTTTGGGTGATAATCAAGCTCTTGTTTAGAGAAATCAGGAATATGATTTGTGATTTTATAGTTCTTATGTACAATTTCTTACAACATTCTACCTCTAATGCTAGAGGAGGCTATTACTAAAATTTTAGAATTCCAAGAAAAGACAGTTAAGTTAGGATTTTGGCATATGATCCATGAGGTGATGATGAAACCGCTGGGCCAGACCAAAGAAATTGGTTATACCTATGAAATTAAGTAGTGTTGTAAAGTGTTGACTATTTTTGATAGACCTTGTGGGAAACTGAAAACCAAAGACTGAGAGACTGGTTAAGATAAGGCAGTTATTATTATCATTATTCTATGCTTCTTGACTCAGGAAGAGAAGAAAACAATTTGAAATACATTTGACATTAATACTAATAGGCTATACTTTTTTATTAGATATATAATTTAGGAAAATCTCACTTATGCATTGCAGAGGTACCTACAAAAGGGAGGGACCTTTATTCTATAACTAATAAAGGTCAAGAGACCCAGAATAAAATATTAGTTAAACATTAGGAATAAGAGGTTGGTTCATATTTTGTTCATAGCACTAAAAATACTCTTTTTTCACATTTAAAAAATATGTTAATGCTAAAAGTAAAGGTCTGTTTTTTCAAACCTTTAAATTTTTTTCTAATACTCAAAAATCTTTTTATTTTTCTTTCCATGTCAGTTCTTTAGATGTCACATAGACCTGATGACATATTAAGTACATTGCATATCATTACCAGTATTTCTCTGCATATTTCTGTAATAGCAGCAAAGAGAAAAAGAAAAATAACTACTTTTTCCCCCCTCAGTACTCTTCATAGGAAAAGCAACATAAATTATGATCTTGAAAATAGTACAAATTTTTCTTTTTGTCCTTCCAGCTGTTGTTAGTATGCTAAGTTGCAGATTTATATTTCTGTTTAACTTGTTCTATGCTTATATTAACTGTTTTTCCTGTTCTCTCTCTTCTAATTTAATGTAGTGAAATGTAACAAGAAGCATTTAAAAATATTTATTATATCATCTGCCTTTGTTCCATTAAGTAGGGAAATAAGCCCACTTAAAATAATATTTTCTGATTATGGGACAATATTTTTCCAATCTAGCTTTGTTTTGTTAGTTTGAATATTTAGCCTTTTGGAGATTTAATTTAGCTTCTTTGTTATTTTGACATTACTGATGCTTCTTTGAAAAATGTGGATCCTGACAGTATGGATTTTTGTTATCCTTTTCCTTCTGTAGGTTCCTATTTTTATTTACCAAGAGGTAGGTATATTAGTTTATTGGGGGAAGGATTGGTGGATTTCCTTCATTATGTTCTGAGTTCTATTACAATTACTACTCCAATAAAATTTTGTGAAAATGATACCTATGTGAAAATAAACCATGGACGTGGAAATTAGGCTAGTTAAAAATCAGTGTGAATAAGTCATAATTTGGTGACATGTTGGACTTTCTGGAGTTTGGCATTTGACTGAACTCTGTGAGTTGGTGGAAATTATGAGGCTTTTATAGGGTGTCTTCATTTGTGCCTGAGAATATTTATGGATTTCATCTAGATTCTTCAGGAGTTTTATATTAACTATAGAAGCCATAGTCCCTAGTATTCCTATTTTCCTAGTTTGTTGCCTTTTGGTTCATTTAGTGTAGCTGATAAATTCAAGAAATATTTATTGAAAGTCCACTGTGAGCACTGTGCTAGGTACTAGGGGAGTTACACTGAGTTTAGGCAAGTTGTGTCCTCATGGTGCATACAGTTTAAATAGAGGGTTATCATATATACAGACAACTATAATGGAAGTAATATGACATATTGAAAAGAGTGTAAGCTCAGGAAACAAGCTGGGTTGAAATTCACCTCTGAAATTTAACCTGTGTGACTCTGGGCAAATCATTTAAACTATGTTTCCCCATGTGTAAAATAAGAGGGTTAAACTAGATGATCCTTAAGATCTCTTTCCAGTTTAACATCTGTGACATAATTTAAATGTAAAATAACACATAAGAGGGGAGAGCATTACCAGTGGGAGAAATCAAGGAAGGTGTCATGTAAAATATGTCATTTGAATTGAGATTTAAAGAATAACTAGGAGTTTAATAGGTGATGAGGGGAGGAAGTCATCCTAGATAAGGGAATCAGAGGAACAAAGGTACAGAAATGGTAAATTAAGAATGTATTTGGGAAACAGAATAGTCTCAGTTTGGTTGGTGCCTAATGATTGCTTGTTGATTTATTGGAGGACAATAATATTGAATGACACTGCAAAAGTAGGTTGTATCAGATTGTGAAGAGCTTTGAAAGCCAAAGAAAAGAGTTAGATCTTTGTAGGTAGGCACTAAGGATCTTAGGAGGATTTTTGACTACAAACATGACATGACAAGATGCATTCAAAAAGATTATTCTGCATTGGCATAAAGACTTGATTGGAGTAGAGAGTAAAAAAAAGCCAGATTGAATGAATCAAAAGCCAGAATGAAGGCTGTCAGGAGAAATACCAATAATCTCAGATATGTAGACGATACTATGATGGTAGTTAGTGAAGAAAAATTAAGAAGCCTCTTGAGAGTGAAAGAACAAAGTGTAGAAGCTGTCTTGAAGCTTAACATCAAAAAAAACTTAAAATCCTGGCAACTGGTCTTATCACTTCCTGACAGACAGAGGGAAAAGAAATAAAAGCAGTGTCAGATTTTATATTCTTGGGCTCAAAGATCACTTCAGATAGCATCTACAACCTTGAAATTAAAGACATCCCTGGGAAGGAAAGCTATGGCAAGTTTGGACAGCATGCTTAAAAAGTAAAGACATCTTACTGACAAAGGTTCATAAGAGTCAAAGCTGTGGCTTTTCCAGTAGTAATATTTGGCTGTGAGAGGTGGACTTCTGAATTGTGGTGTTAGCGAAGACTTTTGAGCCCTTTTGGACAGCAAAGAAATCAAATCAGTCAGTACTTAAATTAATTCATACCATTCACTTGAAGGTCAAATCCTGAAGCTAAAGTTTATGGCCACATAATGAGAAGACAGGACTCAATGGAAAAGACTCTGATCTTGGGAAAGATTCAAGGCAAAAGGAGAAGGGGATGGCAGAGGATGAGATGGAGAGAATGTCATGGAAGCAACAAACATGAGCTTGGACAGTTGATTTTGGGGGATAATGGAGGATAAAAGGACTTTGTGTGCTATGGTTCTTGGTGTCACAAAGAGGTAGCCATGACTGGATGAATAGTCCTAATTGGTGCTAATGAGAGTCTGTATTAGGGTGATAGTGTGGAGAAATAGGTAAAGTGCAAAGAGATGAAATTGATAGAATTTGGCATTTAGTTGAATTTAAACTTTAACACTTGAGGTTTTTTTTTTTCCAGCACCTGAGTTTTGATCATGAGAGATTGTCACTGACAGAAATAGAAGAAAGAGTGAATTTAAACAGAAAATGCTTCGTTTTGGACAGTTCAGATTTGAGGTGCTGGTGGCACAACTAGATAGAAAGTGCCTGTAGAAAGTTGGGACATATGTGTTTAGAGATCAGAAGAGGGATTAAGACAGAAAATATGAATTTGGCAGTCATTTCTATAGAAGTTAGCAGTTGTAAGGGGTGAAAAGGGATTTTTATGGGTTCAATATATTAAAAGGTGCTCGCCAGGGAAAATTTCCCCAATTAAGGAATAACTTCAAGTCAAAATTGACTTTTATGTTGATTTATTTATTTACAATTAGGAAGGTTGAAGGTAGGGAGATTGAGAGAGAGAAACTCTGGCCCGGACCAGAGGCCTGAACCAGATAAGAATTTAGAGGCCCAGCAGAGGAGCACGGAGGTTAATTAAACAAGATTTCTAGCCACAAGGCCTCCTCCAATAAGAGAGGCCTCCTTGAAGCTAGAGCCTCCAGAAATGCCAAGGGAAGAGAAAGAGAGTCAGCCTAACTTACCCACGTGACAAGTCAAAGGGGGCAGTCAGAGGTCCCACCAGAGTCTCAGCATTCCAACACTCCTGCATGAACCAGAAGAGATCCTCACCAGATGCTGTCTTCCACCCAAGACCCCAGCTGACTGAGGACCTTCTCCTTTTAAAGGGGTCACTTATGCATCACTTCCTGTTCCTCCCTCCTAATTTGCATGTCCAATCACAATAGACAATTCTCATAAGACCACCTAGGGGGCGGGTCAGTTGACTCTAGCACACTTGGGTTATGAACCTCTCAGAATTAGAGATGTTCTAACCTTTGGTGATTAAATCCAAAGATGGGCAGTGTAGACTTAAATCTAATTATCACACAGTTGAAGTAATGAGAATGAATCAGATTCAAGGAGAGTGAGTAGAGAGAAAAGAGAAAAGGAGTCAAAGACAGAAATTTGAACCACATGCTCTTTAATGAAAAGGGGATAAAATGATGATTCCATAGGAGACAGGAGAGTAAGAAAGGCAGAAAAAGGACTAAGACAGCGAGATCTTTGAAGCCAAGTTAGGAGAAGATATCTAGAAGCAATGGTCAACAGTGTCAAGGTATCAAGGAGGAAGAAGCCTGAAGAAAGCCATTGGATTCTCTATTAGTAGGTTAATGGTTTCTTTCAGGAGAGCATTTGAAAGTGGAAGTTAAGTAACAGTTGACTAAAAAGATATTGGGGTCATGAGAAAATCCAGTTTAGGTGGATTATTTAGGAAGTTTAGCAGTAAAAGGATGAGAGAGGTAGAAAAACAGCTGAATGGGCTACAGCGGTCAAGGGAAGGATTTTTTAGAATTGGGGAGAATTGATTATGTTGGTAGGCAGATGGAAGGCAGCAGTGGAAAGACCTATAAGATGGAAGGAATCATTATTGGAGCCAATTTCTGGAAGAAGTGATAGAGTATTAAAAAGAGTGTAAAGAGATTAACTTTAGGATTGTGGATAGTAGATAAATACAGATAAATCTCTACTAAAAGCTTCCAGTACTTAATTGTGGAATGGAAGTGACCCAGGGCCCTGCAAAGCATTGTCAGGGATAACAAATTCTAGCAAGTCCTGCTTACTTTTTAATATGAATTATTAATGAATTAAGACTTTTATTCAAATAAGCTGGATACCAATTTTAAAGTCCAGCCCCAAAAAAACCCAGCAGCCTTGAAACAATTACTTTTTGGTTTTTGAATTTGAATAACATGATATTTCTTTGTTTACTGAAGTAACATTAAGGTTATTTTTTAGTTGTGTCATTTGTTAAGAGTATAAGACTTTCCTCGGCATCTGGCACAGGGTTTGAGTGTTTCCTTAGTGCTCAATTGATGATTGTTTTTTGGAGTGGAGGTGATATTTATAAACCAAACAACTATTAGGAAATTTTTCTGTCAGGATCACATTTATGAATCTGTTTTACTTATATTTGAATTGTCTTAATTTATTGCTTTTTTAATAGGACATATTTTTGAATATCAGATACTTTTTATGTCAGTTGCATATTTCTTATTTCCTAGATGGTACCCAGTATTACGCTATTAAGTAAGAAACTATCAGAAAATTCTTTAATTTACATCTTGTTGATAATTTTATTGTGAAAATGAATAATTTGATAACTTTTTTCATGTCACTATAATGTTATGAAAATTTTGAGAGGAATGAATAAATGAATGAAAAAGCATTTATTAAGCCCTTACTATGTGTCAAGCCATAGTACTGACCTGGCAGGAAAGCTTTCTCCCCACTCTTCTCCATAGCCCACTTAAGTACCTGAGGATCTGAAAAAACAATTGCCATCAGCTATCCTATTCCTTCAGCCCCCCACCCCACCAACCCCTACCAGTGTCTTCCCCTCCTCCCTTGAGAGTGTCACCCTTCTAGTTGAGCAGGACATAGCCAGATCATCTAGAAATTCTGTTAAGATAGAAGATTTCTAAGCCTTATTACCACCCTGCCATTTGTATTATAAGACCTCCAGGGTTTACCATCTTCTCTGCCTATACCCATTCCACACCTGCCGTTACTGGGTAAGGACATCTGGATCATGCAAGTGTCTTTGCTACTGAACCCCCCTTGGTACTTCTGGCCTTTCCAACACCCCTGAAGCTGAACTCTCATATAAGTTATCTCCAGCAGTGTATGTAAGTGCCTGGAGAGCAGAGCAGTGACTGTGCTGCCTTTCTTTTCTCTTTCATTCATACTTTCTTAGAATTTTCATAAAATGATAGTGATCTAAAAAAGTTTAATATAGCAAGGTATTATCTTTCACAATAGAATTACAATTAGAATGTAAAATACATTTCCTTGTACCAACATATTTCTAAATACTTAAGACTATGTTATCCTCATGTATATACATATGGATGATGTAATTATTGTCCTACTTAAGTATTTCCCAGCCCTTTCCATTTATAGTACTACACCTATACATTTGAGGTGAGGGGATAATTCATGTTTTATTTTATTTTTTTTTTAACCCTTTCTGTCTTAGTAGCAACTCTTAAGACAGAAGGGCAAAGGGTTAGGCAAACAGATATAAGTGACTTGCCCAGGGTCACTCAGCTAGGACATGTCTGAGGCCTACTTTGAATACAGATCCTCCCAACTCCAGACCTGGATCTATCTTCTCTGCCACCTAGTTGACCTTATTTCAAACTTTATCATATAATAATAATTTTAGAGTTGTAAAGGCTTTTATGATTATCCAGTCAAACTCTTCCTTTTCCCTTATGAGAATACTGAGGTAAGAGAAGTTATGACTTTCCTAAAGCCATATAACATAGTTAGTGGTGGCACATGGATTAGAATCCAGACCTCGGTTCAGTTATTTGCCTGCTTACATCCTTTATCATCCTTCAGAGTATAAGTATTCTCACACTGTGTGTATGTGATTCATACTAACCATTATTATTCAGTGCAATTACTCTCAAGGGACTTAAGGAATCTTAATTTCAGATAAAGACTTAATAAATTTACTAGAGTGCCAGCAACAGATTTGCAAATAAGTGCCCTAGATTTTTATGGGTGATTTTGTAGAATGTGAAGAGGAGGGAAAATTATTTGAAATAAGAATAAATTAAAAAATTTTTAGTCCTGGAGCAATCATTATGAAAATTTACATAAGAACAAATATCTTGCACTATTCACTACAGGTGGGAAGGCATAGAATTTCTTGTTATAATGCATATGGATGCAGACAATTTTTATTAGGCAGTCTTGAGGTGGGTGATTAATACCTTTTTTAAAAAGGTGAACAAAATATTATGGCATAATTTTTTGTTTTTAAGATGCTCCAAGTCATACGAATGGGAAAAGCAAATGGTCATTCCTGTTCAGTTTGACAGACCTGAAGTCAATCAAGCAAAACAAAGAGGGTATGGGCTGGTCTTATTTGGTATTCTGTCTAAAGGATGACGTCGTTCTCCCTGCTCTTCACTTTCATCATGGAGATAGCAAACTACTGATTGAATCTCTTGAGAAATATGTGGTATTGTGTGAGTAAGTATTAAATTATTTTATATCTTTTCAAATTGGGCTATTGCAATATAATTATAGGCTGAAGTATTCTCCATTTTTGTTATCTGAAGCCTGTGTTGCCTAAGCATTATTGTATTCTTTTCCTCTGTTACCTTGATGTTAGTCATGAATTCACATCATATGCTTAGTATTTTAAGTTTGTATTTTTATGCTTATTAATTTAATGATGATAAATTGAAACATTTTAAAAGAATAGCACTGAGTTTACTATAACCATACTGCAGTGCCATAGCTTATTGAATATGCTATTGTTTATTCTACCTTCCACATTAAACATGAAATCTTACATTTATTTTTACAAGTGTAATGAAATGCCAAAGTTTCTAATGTAAGAAATAGCCTATTAGTCCTTATAGTAGAAGCTTATGTAAGAGGATTATATATATGAGTCCAGAAATAATCTAGATAGTGTATTAGTACCTTGGATTTTGCATAGCACTTTTCTCTAACATTGTTTACCATCTGTTTCTGAGATACCTTTGATTGTCCATTATTGTTAGTGACGAATAAGTAGGATATAGTCAATACTTTTGAATTAGAATTCATGAGGGAGATGGAATTTGAGCCTGGATCCAGAGATTGTGAAGCAGGTCAGGGGAATGGGACTAGAGAAAAAAGTGGTACTGGTATAATATAGCAGTAGTCTAGAACCTGGGAATTATAATAATAATTGATATTGTGATTTTTGAAACTTTCATTTGATCCTTAAAATGATGTAGTGTGGCTAGTATAGTTATTATCTTCATTTTACATACACGGAAACTAAGGTTTAGAAAGATTTGATGACTCACAAAGCTAGTAAGTTGGGAGAGGTAGAATTCTTTTCTGACTGTACTCTTCTGTTTTTTTTGTTAGCAAGAACTCTTTATCAATAATTTATCAATAATTTATGACATAAAATAGAGTGAACAGGAAGGAGAAATGAAATTAGATAGACACTGAATTGAACCTCATGAGAGAAAGTTGTTATTTCCTAGTGTTATGTTCTATATATAGTGGTATCAAAGCAATGTTATTGAACCATTTATAATTTTAGTTTCTTCAATTTAGCAGAAGTACCAAGGGTATAACTAAAAGAGAAACGTCCTAGGAGCCAGGAAGATCAGAGTTCAAGTTCAGTTTATAGCACATAATAGCTTATGACCCTGAACAAGTTACTTAACCTCTTAGTGCTCTTGGCAGCTCTCTCTCACTTGAAGTTGAGCCAGCCAGCATTGGCAAAAGGAATTTTGTCCTGCGTGTTTTTTATGCTAGAAAAACCCTACGCCTTGTCTCAAGCACTAGTGGCACAGTATGCAAGGTGGCTAGAGATCTAATTTTGGAGACAGAAAGGTTGGGAGCAAGTCCTGCCTTTGACACAAATACTGCTGGAACGGCCATGGGCCAGGCCGCTATTTGAGATAGAAAGTTAAAAGTGGTTTGTAGATTTGGTTTTGAGGAGGGAGTCTCTACGTTAGGATTCTTTCCCATGTGTAAACCACAGATCCTGCCTTCCCCTCTTGCAGGAATTAGGAAGACTTGCATTCAAATTCTGCCTCTCATACTTGTTAGCTGTGTGACAGTTTCTTAATTTATAATACTTGGAATACAACTTTTAGGATTGTTACTGGGTTCAAGTGGTGATATGTAAAACGTTTTGTAAACTTTAAGTGCTACATAAATATTAACCATTGCTATTAATAGGTAATATTTATTTATTGCTCACCCTTTGTTTCATTGATGAGAAAAGGTGCTAAAATGGCAAAAATTACTTTATTCTCTTTAGAATCATAACTTATAAGATCTAGGAATATTAGATTAGGAGAAGTATCTATTTTACAAATTCATATAAAAATACTTAAGGGTTTTTGGTCTAGAGATAAAAAAAACTATTCTACTTTTAAATAACCTACTATTTACATAGCACTTTAAGGATTTTATAAAGTACTGTTTTTACAATCCCTGTGTCAGGTAATGAAGTTATAATTCCCATTTGACAGATGTGGAACATGAGGCTCTAAGAGGTTAAATGACTTGCCCATGGTCATAAAGCATTGTGATCTAGTAGGAAGAGCACAGGATTGGGAATCAGAAACCCTAGAACCATGTTGGCGATCCTATGGCACACGTGCTGGAGGGGACTCTCCCCTCCCCCGCTCCACATGTGCCTGAGGAAATTCCTCACATAACACACCCCTCTGCCCAGCAGCCCAATGGGAGCAGTTCCTTCCTTCCCTATCTGGGGTAAGGGGCAGCTTACATGTGCGTGAGGGTCGCAGTTTGGGCACTCAGTCTCTACAAGGTTTGCCATCACTGCCCTAGGGTACGATCCAAACTCTGCTGCTTGCTTTGTAACCTGGAGAAGATTGCTTACCTCCCAGTGCCTTGGCTTTCTCATCCATAAAATGAGCTAGTTGGACTGATATTGTATAAGGTATCGTCTAGGATAGGACAGTTTTTAATCAATGGCAAGATTATAAAATATACAATACATTTTAGAGTATAAGCCCTTGGTGAGTAGAGATTGTTTCATTTTTCTGCTTATGTCATCAGGACATACTCAATGGCTGATACATAGTGGTCACTTAATAAATGCTTGCTGATTAATTGATTGCATGCTTTAGACAGTAAGTAGATGTATTAACATGCAGAATTTTCTTTGATATTTGTTGTTTTTTGCATAAGAGAGTTTGGAAATGTAGACTATAAATTTTAAGACTTCTTTATGTTAGGAAAACCATGATTTTCCTTGGAGAGTAAATAACCTTTATTTTCCAGGTTTTCTGAATAGCTGGGGATTAATTTTGAATATCAGAATTTTAAAATTTTTAATGACTTGTTTATATAAAGTTTATAAAATACCCTAGAACAAAATCAGAGAGTGAGGAGAGACAGAGAGAGAGAGGGTGTACGTGTGTGTGTGTGTGTGTGTGTGTGTGTGTGTGTGTGTGTAGGATGTGTTTATTGATAAGTAGAAATGATTTGATTTTTTTTATGACTAAAGGTCAGTATTATAGTACATTTCTACCTTTTTTTGAGGTGTTAAATAGTTGGAAAGGCAGTTGAATAAATAGAGAATTGGTCCTTGAACTTGCTTTTGGTGTTATCCTTCTTTTTGGTCATTTATTTTCATCTTATGAAGGTGAAGTGAAATGTGTACCTGGATAATAACCTTGGAGAGTGTGACATGGCTTCCTCTCTGGAAACTTTAATTATTAGATTAGAGAAAGTCTGAAATAGCCATCTCCCATGTACCTTTTTTTACTTTCCAGAAAATTATATTCTTATTATCAGTTATGTGCTTTATTTTGTCAGTACCATCCAGAGTGTTATCTATAATTTATATCTCACTGAAAAAAAATTAACATAGGCATCTCCTCAGGAACTTGTGCTAATTCTTGTGTGCTATTTATCCTGAGTTTGTCCATGGGATGTGATGGAGTAGTTTGATAACTTGTTCTAAAATTTGCAACTTCTTCATGAAAAGAAGATAAACTTTTATAGACATACCATTAGGTCATGCTTTTCTCCAAATTCTTCTTTGTACTTTTCTTTAAGCAGAACTCAGGTACAAGCAACACACTATTATTATCGGTTTAAAAGTTGTTAAGTATAGTATTTATACCACCTACTAACTTTTTCTTGAAATTTTTCTATAAAATTATTTACTATTTTGAAAAACATTCTGATTTATTGACTGAATTAACAACAGCATAGATAGATATTAGGAGAATAAGATAAATATTACAAGAAAACAACCTCTCTTTAGAAAGAGGTCCTTTATTATTGAATGGCTGTTGTGTTTGAACATGATAACATTGATACTTTCTTTGGGGCCACTGAGATTTAAATAGCTTTAACCCTCTTCACACACAGGTGAGCGGTGGTTAAGGGTTTGATGTGCCTTTAGCCTGACATAGTGCAGCTTTAGGAACTACTAAGATATATCTTAGATGACTTAATATGACTATCTGCCTTCCCAAAATGGTGGTGGTGTTTTTTTAATTGTCAGGTGTGTCACTGCTTACTGCTGCATTTGATCTCCATCATTTATTTTCTTTGTGAAACAAAATTTCAGAGTTGGAAGAGACTTCAGTGGCCATTTAATTAAAAAACAAATGCCCAACAAATGGTGATCCAACCTTTGCTTGAAGACCTCCAATGGGAGAAACCCACTACTTCCCACACAGTAGCCCGTTACACTTTTGGATATCTTTAATTTTAAGCAGTGTTTTTTCCCCCCTTATATCAAGCCTGAATTCTCTCTTATAAAGTGGCTCCCCATTGCTCTTTGTTGTGTTCTCTAGGGCCTCTCTCTCTAAAAAGTTAAGCATCCCCAGGTCCTTGAAACAGCCCTGCCATGAACTGGAAGCTGTTCACACTCCTGTTGTTCTCCTCTCTTTAGCTTATCCGTGACTTCCCTGAAATGCGGTGTTTAGAATAGAACACAATGTTACAGATGTGGAGCGACAATGGCCAAGTATAGCAGGCCTGTTACCTCCTTGCCTTTGGTTGCTTTATTTCTATTAATGCAGCTTGAGATGATTCCGTTTATTCAAATTTTAGGTCACTAAAACTCCATTTTTCTTGCTGTCTCTCCATAATTTTCCTGTTTCATACTTGTGAAATTGACTTCTTTTTGAGCCAATGTATATGTGAATCTTCCCTGATGCTTGATAGACTGGCTAAATTTACTCATTTTTAATTTTGTTTTAAACTTTTGTTCACTTTTGGTTGCTGGATTACTTAGGGGATACTGCTTCATTGCCAAAGAGAGTTTTTTTCCTTTTTCCTTCTCTGGCTACTTCTAGGTATAGTTAGTCACGCAAAGAGAATATTAAGTGCTTACTTGGTGTCTGGCACTATCATAAGTGCTGGAGAGTAAAATGAAAGTAAAGAATACATAGGGAAATATTACTGTATTGTTGCCCTTCCATTCTAACACTTAAAGCTTCAAGACTCTTACAATTTGAACTTTTAAGAAGTAATTGAATTTTTAAAAAATTATTGATGATAATGGAATATTGAATGTTTTTGTTAATGAAAATGCTCTGCTTAAATGTTTTCTTTTTTTCCCTGTTGTCTCTTAAAAGTTTACATTTTGAATAACTGTCCTGTAAAGTTATATAAATAAGTTCCCATATTAAACATCCTCTGAATAGGTGTCTGGAGAAAATGTTTCATTATCTTTAAGGTGTTCACTTTACATGACTAAATGACTTGGCCTTTACTCCTTTTGCTACTTTTAGCAAAACTAAAGGCTTAAAAACTGCTTTTACCTAGAAATATGAGAATTGTACATTCTGTCTCAGAGTAAGATCCCATTTTGGATTTCATATCCCCTGGTATTACTGCTACATCCTGCCATGTTAGAATTGAAAAGAGATAACTATTATTAAAGTTCTTATCTTAGACATTTATAACAAAGTAGGTGTTGTAGGTAGCAGTGAAATAAATTAAAATTTTGTTTTAAGGATCTGAAAGTTGTGGTTTAATATCAATCACCTTCCTAAGTAAAAACTTTAGAGTTTGGGAAAAATTTTTTTTAAAAAAAATAATTTAGGCATCGAAAATACTTGGTTATTCTAAGTTAGTCAGATGTTCATGTTCTTAGTGGATTTATTTTATGTGCTGTATAAGAAAAATTTGTACAAAGAATTGCCACCAGAACTTGAGCAAGTATTAAAATTATACTTAGCATTGTTATATATATGTATTTAGACTTTTGGTTGTAATTGGGAATAAGAGAGTAGAATCATAGAATTGGGAGTTAGAAGGCACATCTAGACTAATCCATAATTGTAATTAAAACTCTTAAAAGTGATGCTTTTTCGTATGATGAATGACAACCACCTTTTGTATTAACTCATTTTTTTCATGTATTTGTATGACAAGAATAGCCAGACAGTTTTCCTGATGTTATTTGTAATAGAACAGGATATATACTTTTAAAAGGTTAATTGATAAAAACAAAACAGTGTGATAGGGATAGCAATTAGACCAGGGTTTCATTATTTTAGGCAAATTCCAGATTTCTTTTCAGCTTCTTACTAGTATACAATAATTCTTTCTCTCTTAAAGTTTGAAAACTAATTATATTTGACTATTGCATATTTTTTAAGAATTTTATTTTTTAATCAACATATTTATTTTCTTTTCTGCTTCTTCCCCCCCTCACCCCCCACCCCCCTGGGGGAAAAAAGAAAAAATGTAAAAACTAAACCCTCATAGCAGGTATCACTGCATATTTGCAAGCATTAAATTAGAGAGGCAAGCATGGTGGATTGGGAATGATGTTCCCATTTTGAATCAGGAGACCTGGCACTGATAACTCTCTGTGTGGACCTGGTCATGTCACTTCTTTGTACCTTAGTGTCTTCATCTGTAAAACAGGGATGCATAATTATAGTACTGATCTCACAGGATTGTTGTGAGGCAATTGCTTTGTAACCTTAAGGTTGTTATTGGTTTAATACTATTTAGTAGTTTGGAGATTTTTCTTATTCAAATACTAATGCATAAATTATTCAAGAATTCAATAGTTACTTCAGAATGTCAATTTTTCTATAAATTAAAAACGCAGTCTTCATTTTATTACAGATCTCCACAGGATAAAAGGACTCTTCTTGTGAACTGTCAGAATAAGGGTCTTTCACAGTCCTTTGAAAATCTCCTTGATGAACCAGCCTATGGCTTAATTCAAGTATGTTTTTTAGGTACCTGTAGGGCTAATCTTTCTGTATTCAAAAATCCTCCAAACCCTTTCACCCTACTTTTCCCAAATTTTATTTAACTTGTTTCTATAATATAAAGAAGCTGACTTTATGTGTTAATCATGGAGCCAGTCTTTATTTTATTGCCACAAGTCATATGCTTTGAATTTGTAGAGTAAGAAACTCTCAGGGATGTTGGTGACTTGTTCTTTCTTGGTCTTTAGCAAATATTAGGGCAGTGGTATTTTTTTCTCATGAACATAATTTTGACAATGCAAATCAATAGTTTTCTGATAAGTATTGAATAAATTTAGCATTGTTCAGCTGTGTAGAATGTTTGGGTTAATTCATTTCAGTGAATCAGACAATTAGTTTAGATAAATAACTGGTTGGATTGATTTCTGTGTCATTGATGGGTTATTTATTTTGGAACCATGAAGCCTTCGAGTGTTGTGATACCAAAGCAGTTAGTCCTTTTTATTTATTTAATTGTGTTCCAATATCCAACTAATTTCAGATGTGAAATTACTTTATGCTCTTTTTGTTATACTTGCTGATTTCTACATAAGAAACTTTGTTTCTCTGAAAAATTTTTTATGAGTTAAATCCTAATTTCCACTAATGATTACTATTCAGCTTGAAAATATTTGGATATTTTAGTTTGTAATCCATAACATTATCTTATAAATTAGTTTTCTCCTTTGTGGCTCTTGAGTATCAAATAATTTAACTTATATACAAGCAGAATCAATATTGCTTAAGCAATTTTATTTTTCAGATGCATATTAAATAGATTTTTGTAAGATTGTAATAGGGCACACCATGCTTCAAGAAATATTTTTTCTGTGAAGGCAGGACTTCTAGACAGAAGAAAGTTGTCGTGGGCCATTCACCATTGGAAAGTAAGAACTATATTAATTTTTGATGTATGTGGACTGAATGAGACCCACACATCATTTGTTCTATTGCATTTTGAATCAGTAGCAGCAAGTTGGCACTTATGATAGAAATACTTTTCTTTGATTTTTACTCAATTAAAAAGTTAGCATAGAAAATTCAAATTTTTTTCCCAGAAAATAATAGAATCGCCTAGAGAAAATATTAGAAAATCTTCTTTGTTTTAGTTTTGATTCTCCTCTCTTATTCAATTTGACCCTTCTGTTAATGTCCATTTGTTCACTTTTTGGTACAGTACTACTAGAGTTATGTTTGTTTTCCTGTTCTATAGAAAATCAAAAAGGACCCTTATACAGCAACTCTTGTAGGATTTTCCAAAGTCACAAACTACATTTTTGATAGTTTGAGAGGCAATGATCCTTCAGCTCATCAGCGACCACCTTCAGAAATGGCAGATTTTCTTAGTGATGCTATTCCAGGTTTAAAGATAAATCAACAAGAAGAACCAGGATTTGAAGTCATCACTAGAGTAAGTGGAAACAGGTGTTTATTCAACTTTATCTTGAAAAGGGAAACATTTTTTAAAATCTTGTATTGAATATATAAAAGCTAGAAGATTGCTTTGGCTTTAGTCATATATTTCTATCATCTGTTCCTTTTCCTTGAGCCTTCTATCTGTCTTGTTTAGCATTTCCTACCTATAATGCTCTTTCTGTTAACAAATCTTTTGATTTTAACTTGACCAGTTTTTTTTTTCCTTTGGGTCCCTTATGATTGACGGGCTATATATTATCATGGTGTTGTGTAACTTTTGAGAAAGTAACCTCTGCCCAATAAATCCCTAGTTCTATCTCTACTTATGGAACTAGGTTAAAAAAAAATGAATATCTTATTTTAGCTAACCAGTTGGGGAATTAATATATTTTCATTTTGTTTGATTTTTTTCTAAGTAGAATTTTGTTTTCACTCAAAATTGGCTTTAAGCCCTGAATTTTGACATATTCTGAACATACATGTTCAGAGAGGTCTTTGGTTTTTGACAGATTCTGAATTTGAATATATTTAAACATTTCAAATATTTAAATTATAGTGATATAAAAATGACTTATTTTGCAAACATGATTAGTTATAAATTATCAACATCTGCTAAATCAAGTATAGTATAAAATTATTTATGTTGCTTAAGGGGTTGCAGATCAGTTACCAAAAACCTACATTTTAATTTAACTCTTACATTATATTTTAGAATTAATAATAAATTTCCAAGGCAGAAAAGTGGTAAGGGCTAAGCAAAAGGTGGTTAGGTGACTTGCTTAGGATCACACAGCTAGGAAGTGTCTGAGGCCATATTTGAACTCAGGACCTCCCATCTTTAGGCCTGGTTCTCAATCCACTGAGTCGCCCAGTTAACCCCCAAATCTATATATCATAATGGCAAGTAAAAATATGTTTTGGATGATAATTTATAGAATAACTTTATAACCAGAAAATTTTTTATAAATGTAATGTACTGGTTTGAACAGTTCGTTATAAATTTTGTTAGTTGAATGCTTCCATATAAGATTTTAATATAATGTAGTGCAGAGAGAATTAAACTAGGAAGGTAGAGCATCTGACTCTCCTGCTTTTGTTAACTGTGTGTGTGATTTCTCTGCAAAGTCCTTCTTTTCCCTAGAGTTTCCTTCCTTTATCTATAAAAGAAGGAAATTGGTCTAGATCAGGGGGTTCTTAACCTTGAGTTTGTGAACTTTTGAAAAACCATTTTGATAACTTTCAGTATAATTGGTTTTCTTTGTTGTCTGACATAGCTTATTTTATAGATTTGAAAAGATTATTCTGAGGCTTCACTAGACTGCCAAGACCAAAAAAAAAAAAAAAAAAAAAAAAAAAAAGATTAAGAACCCCTGGTGTCTAGATGTTTCTAAGATCCTTTATAGTTTTAATTCTCTAATTTTTTTTTGCCTTAGTACAGTGATTCCCAAAGTGGGCGCTACCGCCACCTGGTGGGTGCTGCAGCGATCTAGGGGAGCGGTGATGGCACCAAGAGATGCATTTATCTTTCCTATTAATTGCTATTTAAATTAAAAAAAAATTAATTTCCAGGGTGCTAAGTAATATTTTTTCTGGAAAGGGGGCGGTAGGCCAAAAAAGTTTGGGAACCATTGCCCTAGTACCTAAAATTTGTGTATTTGTTAGCAGGGAGGAAAATTTGTGGAATACTAACTATACTAGGTAGTCCATTTATTTATTTATTAGCAGTGAAATATTACAGTTTTACTTAAATGATCTTTAAAATTTGAGAAGTTCAGGTCATCTGGGTATCACAGTGGATAGAGTGCTAGGTTTGAAGTCAGGATGATCTAGCTCTAAATCTGACCTCAGATACTTCCTAGCTGTGTGATTCTTGGTAAATCAATCCCAATTGCCTAACCCTTACTGCTCTTCTTTTTTTTTAAATTTAAATACTTTATTTTTTTAGAAAAATTTTTCATGGTTACATGATTCTTGTTTTTAATTTCCCCTTTATACTAGGTAGTTTAGATGTAACCGATTAAATAAGTTTTTGAAATAGAAAATAAATGAAAGGAAATTTACAAAAGTGAAGGTACTTATGTCTAACAGATAGTTATTTATTTTTTTTTTAGTAATCAGACTTTATTTCTTTTCATTGCTTAATGATGAATAGTTTGTAACTTATCTTTCCATTTTAGATTGACTTAGGAGAACGACCTGTTGTTCAGAGGAGAGATCCTGTATCCTTGGATGAATGGTCTAGGAACATGGATTCAGAAGGAAGAATCTTAAACGTAGATAGCATGAAGCAAATGATATTCAGAGGGGTAATTTAATTAACTATTTTATCATGGGAAGAACTACTTTATTTCCCTGAAGCCTTGAGCTTTTCTGATGGGCTGGGCTGCTGATATGGTATTCTCTTGAGGTCTTTGGGAGTCAGAGAGAGGATTTACTTGGAAATTAGGGGAAAAGTATTTCTTGTCTCTAAAAGCCTTTGGCTGTGGGTGTGGCAGAGTGCTAGTAACTGGAATAATTTTATCAACTAGATTGATTTATTTACCTATATTGATCTTTACAATTTGCTTATTAATCATGGACCATATATTTGTGCCATTTAGATCCTAAAAATTTAAGTATTTCAGTATGATATAAGAAATAATATTCATTGAATTGATAATTCTTAATGAAAATTTCACAAATATGTAATCTTACTATGGCATAGGTTAGGAGCAAGTCTTACGGTCAAGCCTCTCATTATTAATTTGTTTAATGTGTACTCACCTCAGGGACTCAGTCATGTTTTGAGAAAACAAGCATGGAAGTTCCTGCTTGGATATTTTCCTTGGGATAGCACTAAAGAAGAAAGAACTCATTTGCAAAAATTAAAAACGTAAGTATTAGCACAGTAGTAGTATCCCATTTAGTAGCCATTTAGTAAGTATTTGTTGAATTTATTAAGCCTTAAAAAACAAGTAACTCATCCATATAAATATAAATTAGTGTAGAGATGATCTTTCAAAATGTGGTATAATTCAGATGTTGGCAAATGAGAATTTTTATTACAAAATGGAAACACGATTAAAACTTCTATTACTATATGATACATCAGGCACAAGTGCTCCCTGTCATCATATGCAGTATCATTATCCTACTGAATTGTAAGAGAGTCTTTTGCTTGTTTTGGAGATTAGCAAAAACATTATTTTCATGTTTGATTTTTGTAAAGAATATTGGACTTAGATCTTGTGGACTTAGTTTCAAGTCTTGTCACCTGTCTTGCCAAGTTGTATGACGAGGTGAAGAATATAAACTCTGTGTTTTTCAGTTTTGTAACCTGCAAAATGGAGGTGATAATTCTTGTTCTATCTATTTTAATAGCTTTTTGTGAGGAAATTCTTGAGAACTGTAAAGAAGTTATCCATGTTGATTGTTATTCAATATCCTTCAAGAATTGGAGAATTTTATAAACAGTAACATTTTGAAAATTGTCCAATAATTGGTTAAAATAGTGTATCACTATGTTTTTTGGTCTTAGGAAGTTCATACAAATATCTTGAATTGGATTATTCATTAAATGGTATAAGAAATTAGAAAAGTAATTCATTTATTGTTTTCTTCCTTTTTAAAATGAAAGACTTAAGAGTTTATAATTTTACATTATTTTTATTGATTAAGAATAAGATATAAGTAAATATAATTCAAATTTTCTTCAGATTAAACTTTCAATTGTGGATTCCAAAATTTTTTGTAACAGTGGTTCACATGTATTTTCTGCCAATTATACAACTGTATAACTGTATTCTTTTAATATTTTAAAAATAAACATTTTGCCATTGTCTGAAAGATTATTGGATTTAGAGCTAGAAAATAACCTTAAATTTCCTCATGTATTGCTTTAGGAAGCTGTGGCCATAGAGGTTAAATGTTTTATTCAAGGCCACAAAAGTAGTAAACTAGGATTTGAACACCAAATCCTTATTTCAAATTCAGTACTATCTGTACCATGTCATGCTGCCAGAATACCTGGTATGCTGAACTGTTCTAATGATTAGAAAATGCTCCTCTTAAGTAACTTCATATTATAAATATTTTTCTCTATAATTGCTTTAGAAACATTTCATGATAAGAGTATTATTTGGTAGGTTGGATTTCAAGAACTGATTGAATATTTTTTGTCCTGACTAGATTCCTTTGGTCTACATGAGGTTAATTTTTGCATGTGTTTAAGCTAGCACTTAACTTAGAGGCAATTGAAAATTCTCATTTAGTGATTAATTGATATAATGGAAGAGACTTGGAATTGGTAGACCTGTATTCAAATCCTGGTTTAGATACTTTATTATTATTTGGGTGACTGTGAGGAAGTAATATTACTTATAATGGGGACGCCAATATATATGTCATCTCCCTCTCAGAGGTCTGAGGAAAGCACTACATCAACCTTAAAAAGCTATATGAATTTGAATATTTTCAGGCCAATGATGATGATAACTTAAAGAATTTAACCATGATGGCCTTAGTATGAAATTGTGTCCCATTAACATCTTAAATAGTTTTGATAGTCCCTTATACCTTGATGATTCCTATTTATAGAAAAATTGGAGTTCTCAAATAACAAGCTTCCTTTGGAACAAAATTATTTTCTTCTTTAGTGATGAATACTTCCGGATGAAACTGCAGTGGAAATCTGTCAGCGAGGAACAAGAGAAAAGAAACTCAAGACTGAGGGATTATAGGAACCTTATAGGTAATTTTCCTTTTTGAATTTGGAAATGGCAGTGATTGGGAAGGAGGTGTTTAAATTAAAATATTTTTATAAGACTAGAAAAGAGCCATGCTTCACATTTTAGGATTGGAGATAAGGTTAGAAATTTGAAGTGAAAAACTGAAAAGATGGAAGATGGATTGTATATAGATTTCATTGTATGTTTATTGTTCCTCATCCTTTGTCTAATTAAATGAATTTTTCATTTATTTGAAACTCACCCCTTTACATGCTTTAATTTAACAGTTTTCACTGTTTGTTATAGAAACGTTTCTAGAATATTGCATATCCCTACTTAAAAAATATACTTCAATTTGATCAAACCTTTCATTCCTTTAGCTTCCCATGGCACTTTCCCTACTTTAACCGAGGCCTCATATTTCACTAGGAAATTTGAGGTCATCTGCCATTGAATACTCCATCTTCTTACTCTTCTTTATCTCACATCATTCGGATGTTTTCTACTTCACCCTTGCCTCATAAGAAATAGTGGCCCTTCTCCTTGCCAAGGCAAACATCTCTACATGAACAAGTGATCCCATTTCATCTCATCTGCTTCAGCAGCTTCCTTCTTCTGTTGTCCTCATTCTGTCATTAATCTTTAATCTTTCCCTGTTTAGTGATTTATACATTGTTTATACCTACAAATGTACCCATATGTCTCTCATTCTTAAAAAATCCTTTCTTGATCTTTACTATGTTTGCTACCTATTATTCTTTTATTCCCTCTCTTTTGTGGCTAAACTTTAGGAAGACATTTTTGGTGCCTCTACTTCCTCCTTTTAAAAAAAAAAATCATGCAAAACACACTTCCACGTTGTTTATTGTTGTAAGAGCACACTCATACTGAGGTGAAAGGTAGTCTGCTTTGATCTGCACCTGACACAACAGTTCTTTCTCTGGAGGCGGGATAGCATTCTCTATTGTAAGTCCTTCAGAACTGTCCCTGATCATTGCACTGCTGAGTGGCCAAGTTTTCACAGTTGATCATCAGACAGTATTGCTATTATCGTATGCAGTGTTCTCCTGGTTCTGCTTATTTCCCTCCGTGTCAGTTCATGTAAGCCTTTCCAGATCTTTCTGAAATCATCCTGTTCATCATTCCTTATAGCTCTCTTTCCTCTTTTAAACTCTAGACTGCTTCTAATCTCATCATTCAATTCAGGGAGGCAGCAGATGGAAAAAAGTTAGTATAGTCAACTGGTCTTAAAAAAATTGAGATACTCATAGTCTACATTACAGGTTCCTTCAGAATAGAGTATTATATTTTATTTGTCCTTTATCCGCCTTATTTATAGCACTTTGCTTTGTGTGTTTTTTTTTATTAGATACTAAATAAACAGTGAATATAATTAGCAAATCTACTATCATCTCTAAGGCAATGTAGAGGAAGCTAAGGGAATACAGAAGTTTTTATGGGAATTATTTGCTAATTGGGTCTAGCATCACTTCAATTTCCCTATTCCCCTAGTTTTAGCTGGATCCTTCTCCAGAGTTTTCTTAGATCTTTGTTTTCATTTATATTTTTTAAAGATTATATTTGTACTTTTAGAAAATTAGGATGTTGGACTTTACACACTGTTATTTGGCACTGAGAGAGAGACTGTTAAATTTTTTTTATCTTTTATCCCAACAACAAATTTACATATAAGTTTTCCAAAGTAACATGATTTACGTTTTCTCCCTCTCCTCTTTCTTCCCCCCTCTTGGAGTTGACAAGCAATTCCACTGGGTCATACATGTGTTACCACTCAAAACTTATTTCCTGAAAGAGAGGGACTTTATATAAAACACCTGTGTTTAAGTAGTGGGGAGATGTAGTTTGACAGAAAAAGTTTGTGTGGGAAGTATTTGCTGTGTCAGAGCAAAAATTTGTTTCAATACAATTAAAAAAACAAACTCTTACCTTCTGTCTTAGAATCAATATAGAGTATTGGTTCCAAGGCAGAAGAGCGAAAAGGGATAGGCAGTTGAGGTTAAGTGACTTGCCCAGGGTCACACAGCTAGGAAGTATCTGGGGCTAGATTTGACTCCCAGACTCCTGTCAACATTGCTGCCCTTATCAATACATTTTTAAAAAGCATATTACACAGTTACAGGATTTTAATGTTGGCATGTCAGTGGCTATCCCAACCCATACCTGAAAGGGAAACCTTTCTCTAACATACTTAACAAATGACCATCTGTTCTTTGCTTAAAGATAGTTACCTCCTAGGTGTAGCCCATTCCACTTTTGGGTAACTAATATTGTTTTAAAACAATCTAAACATCTTAAAGCAAAAATTTAAATCTTTTCTTTTAATTTTAAATTTGCCTATTTGCAACTTACAGCCATTGCTTCTGTTTCTGCCTCTTGGAACAAAGCTGATCCCTATTCTGCATCATTGCCTTTCACATTCATGAAGATAGCTAGCTTGTCCTTCTGAGGTTTTCTGTATGTCCTGTGGTTGATCTTAAGCTTATTTCTGTCAGTCCTAAAATGTAGTGCCCAGAATTGAGCACAGTACTTCATATAATGTCTGGCCAGGAAAGTGCATAGCAAGTCTGTCACTTGTTTTTTCTTGAATGCAGCTCAAGATATGATGTGGTTGCTACTGTTAATCAGTTTATGTTCTAATTAGAAAGGTAATACACCCAAAACATTAAAATAAAACAACTTGGAACTGTCAGAATTGGTGCTATATATAGTATATATGTCATTTTTATTTGAGAAATTAGCATTCAGCTTCTAATTCTAATATAGGGAACTAGAGAAATGGAAATTTAAAAGTAGCCTGGTGCAGTGGAAAGAGATCTAGACATGGTATCAGGAGACCTTAGTTTTGAATATCATCTCTGTCACTTGTTAGTTATACAACCACAAGAAATTTATTGAATTTCTAGGTAAAAAAACAAACAAACAAACAAACAAACTTCATCATTGGATTATTTAGTCTTACTTTTTTTTTTTTTTTGTCCAGGCCCATAATTTTCTTTGGAGGAGTAAATTCCCCCCAATACAAACACCTGCTCTGCAGCTTATAAATTACTGAGGATTCTAAAAAGTTGTGATTTGTCTAGGATCACTCAGTCAAGGCAGGTATAAGACTTGAACCTGGGTCTTCTTACTTTTAGGCCTGCTCTCTTATTTATTGAATCATGATGGCTTTAGACTATTAGAGGAAATTAAAAGAATAAATGAACAAATTCCTTTTATTTCCCTTAAAAATAGGAAAAATAAAGTACAATAAAATTTATTTAGTGTTTATTAGGATAATTTTAGCTGAATTATTTAAAAGTTTAATTAGGATAATTATTTTTAAAAATACAGTTGCTTTTAAGTAAAGACAGTAATTAAGACTGCAGTGGAAGCTGGTCTTTTCATTTATTTATTTATGGTTTTTTAATGTTTGTTTTTTAGAAAAGTTAACATGGTTACATGATTCATGCTCTTACTTTCCCCTTCACCCTCCAACCTCCCCGGCCAGTGCGCATTTCCACTGGTTTTAACATGTGTCATCAATCAAGATCTATTTCCAATTTGTTGATAGTTGCATTGGTGTGGTAGTTTTGAGTCTACATACCCAATCATGTCTGCCTCAACCCATGCGTTCAAGCAGTTGTTTTTCTTCTGTTTCCACTCCTGTAGTACTTCTGAATGTGGGTAGCGTTCTTTTCCATAAGTCCCTCAGAATTGTCCTGGGTCATTGCATTGCTGCTAGTACAGAAGTCCACCACATTTTATTTTACCACAGTGTATTGGTCTCTGTGTACAATGTTCTCCTGGTTCTACTCTTCTGTCTCTGCATCAATTCCTGGAGGTCATTCCAGTTCACATGGAATTCCTCCAGTTTATTATTCCTTTGAGCACAATAGTATTCCATCATCTGCTGGCATTTTTAAAAAATGATTTCTCATTATACTTACCCACATTTTGCCTTGAACAGGTAGATAAAGCATTTTATATTGTATTTACTTAATTTTGAATAAAAATAGAAGTTTTATTTGACTTGTATTGAACAAAAATACAAAGGAAAAGAAAGACTGTCCCTGTCCTCAAGGAACTTATATTCTAGTGGAGGAAGACAGTACATAAAAGGGAACTTAGAAAAGGTAAGGTGTGTGGTGTGCTTCAGAAGATATGATAGTTGGGGAAGAGAGAGGTAGAAAGGTAGTTTGTGGCATCATAGAATGGCCTGGGTTTCAGGAGGTAGTTCTGAATTGGACCTACAAAAGAAAACAACCAAACAAGTCAAAAAAATCTTACCTTAAGTTCCAAAGCAGAAGAGTGAGAAGGGCTAGGTAATTCTGGTTAAGTGACTTGCCCAAAGTCACAGATGAATCAACCTTTAATGTATGGATGAGAATTCACCAGGTGAAGAGGAGGTAGGCAATTGTGATAGTGAAAAAGCAATCTGAGCAAAGTCAGTGAGTTTTGGCTGCTAAAGTGCCTGATGGGAGTAGATAAATGGGGGAGGGAGGGCGAATTGGCTCATTTTGGCTGGAGTGTAGAAAACTTGTAGTGCTAGTAGGTTAGAAAGTTGAGGTGGTACTGGGTAATGGAAGATTTTAAATGTCAATTAGAATTAAATACATTACTTGGTAGGTAATAATAAGTAGCCAATGAAAACTATTAAGCATATGAGACCAAAGTTTTATACCTCTACTGAGATTATTCTGGCCATTGTACAGAGGTTGGATTTCTGAATATGGAGAGCAGAGGAAAACAGTTCTACTAGGTTATTATTATAATGCTAGGGAATGGTAAATGAAGACCTATACTATTGTAATATCTGTGAGACTAGAGAGAGATGTTACAAAAATGAAACTGTTCAGGACATAGCCATTATTAAAATTGAAGACGGAAGGAAAAGGCAGAATCAAGACATACATCATGATTATCACAATTGGTAACTAGGTGAATAATCAAGTTACAAGAAGGAAGAATGAAAGGAAGTTTGTAACTTGATTCTGGACATGTTAAATTAGAGACACTGAAGTAATATTTAAATGGCGATATTTTGTAGACTGTTGGTAATAAGTCTCTAGAATTCAGAAGATAGAGCAAGGAGGGAAATTGGGGTATCAGTTACATAGAGGTGATTTTTGAAGTCTTTGGAGTGATAATGCCAAAGGAGCAAATATGTGGAAGGAAGAGGGCTAAGGACAGAGTTGGGATGAAATTCTGGATCTAGTCAGAATAGACACTATGAAGAAGGAAGAGTAAGAAAAGTAGGAAAATATGGAGAAAAGAAAAATTAGGACAGGTGGGAAAATGAGAGGGTCTTTAAAGCCAAGGGAGTAGAAAGTATCCAGAAATAGAGAGTGGTTACCATCATTGCCAAGAGACTAAGAGATGATGGAAAAAAGACTACTCAGTGGTATCTCTAGAGCAATTTCAGTATAATATTTGGAAGTTGAGCCATTTTGCTGAGACATTGGGTTTTGAGGTATTGGGCATAAATCAGTTTCCTAAGTTTAATTGTGAAGAGGTTTTATTTTTTTTGTAAACATTTTATAAGAAACTTGCAATCTGGAAAAAAAGGGTCCAGTTACAGGGTGAAATGAGAGATACATATAGTATTCTTAAGGTGTCAGGATGTCTTAGGAAGGCATTTCAGCACATTTGGTATGCCTTCCTGTAGCAAATTTAAGAGAGAGTATGGACAAGAGTTATACTTTTTAGGTAGGAATGCAGTTTCTTACTTCTAATGTATAATATCACAAATCCATTTGAGTCATAAGTTTATCATTTTATCAGTCATTAACCTATATTCAGGTACCAGGAATTGAGGATACAAAGAAAAACCAGATATTCCCTGCCTTTGAAGAGCTCACAATCTAGTAGGAAAGATAACATACAAACCATTATGTACAAAGAAGCTCTAAAGAGAATAATTAGGAAATAATCATTAAAGAGAAGGCACTAGACTTGAAATTGTGAAAAGTTTCCCGTAGAAGATGGGATTTTTTTCTTGGATGAAGGAAACTAGAAAAGGGAGGTAGTAGTGATAGAAACTGGCCTGGGAAATAGCCAGTTAAAATGCCTAGAATCAGGAGAAAAAAAGCTATATGACCAGTGTTACTATAGCAAAGAGTATGTTGAGGGGGAAGGAGGCATAAAGTATAAGAAAATTGGAAAGGAGTGAATGGGAAGGTTATGAAGGGCTTTGAATGTCAAATAGAAGATGTTATATTTGATTCTGGAGGTAATACAGAGCCCTGGAGTTTATTGACTAGAGCAACAGTCGGCAACCTTTTTGGCTGTGAGAGCCATAAATGCCTGCGGAAGGAGGAGAATGGAGGCAGAAGGTGCTGGAATATGGGGCGGGGACTTAAGGGCCCCCTGGGGTACATCCTGGGGCTCTGCCTGGACTGGCCGGTTGGGAGGTGGAGCCAGATATGGCTCGAGAGCCATACGTTGCCGACCCCTGGACTAGAGGAATTAATATAGTTGGTTTTGAGCTTTAGGAGATTTGCTTTGACAACTGAGTGCAGGATAGTCTGGTGTAGAAAGGGGCTTTTGGCAGGAAGACCAGCAGGCAATTGCAGTAGTTTAAGCATAAAAAGAGGAGACTCTGATCCGGGTGGTGAAAATGTCAGGGGAGAGAAGAGGACATATATAAGAGATACTGGGGAAGGTGGGATCCATAGACCTTGTCAACTAATTTAATATGGGGAGTGAGAGAGTGAGTATTTGAGAAGGACATTGAAGTTTGAGCTTGAATTTCTGGGAGGATGGTGACACATTTATAGAGAAGTTTGGAGTTGGGGATGGTTTTTGGGAAAAGAAAATATTCATTTTTGGACATGTTGAGTTTATTAAGATGTCTATAAGACATCCTGTTCAAGATGTCTAGTAGGTAGTTGGTGATATGAGATTGGAGGTTAACAAAGTAGTTTGAAAATCTTAGCATAGAGAGGATGATTCATGGAGCTGACAAAATCTGCAAGCAAAATACTGTAGAGGGAGAAGAGAACAGGGCCTAGTAGAGCCCTATGGGATAGTCATGAGAACAAGCCTGACCTGGATTAAGATCTAGCAAAAGAATGAAATAAGGCCAGATGGGCATTGAGAAAACCAGGAGTATCCTGAAATCCTATAGAGAAGAGTATCAAGGTGGAAAGAATAGTTTTGACAGTTTAGTAAGGGTAAAGAACAGTAATGTTGAACTAGTTCACTCAAGAGTTATGATGGGCAAAGGTGGAAAGGGTGAAGACATAGGAGAGAACTGAGGGATTGAGAGGTGGATGAAGAGCAGGATTTTGGAAGGCAGAGGAAGCTGTGGGAATTTCTACAGTGAACAGGAAAGTGACACATTTTTGGGTTATGGCAGGATCAAAGATTAGGACTATCTTTGTGTGTGGCTAAAGTGGAATAGAGGAAGAAGTCATGGAAAATGAGTGGGTTTCAGAAATGAAAGGTTAGGGTGCTTGGGGGTTAGTATCAGTATGTATTTCAAAGTCTCCTAGGTGAGGTAGGTGTGGAGGTACAGAGAGAAAGATGCTGAACCATGTGCGGAACTTACTGAAAAAGGAACGGTTTGTAGATCTGTAGGCTATCAGAATTTTTATTGGGTGGTAGATTATCAATTATCAGTTGAAAATGGGCAGTTTTGACATTTAGACCAAAAAACCTACTATTTATAAATCATTATTTTTGTTTGCAGGTTAAAAAAAAATACATATATATATATCCACACACACACATATATAAACACACATACATATGTAATCGAAGGTTTTCTTATAGTTTTAGAGGCATGGGTTTATTTGAGAATATTACTTTTTTAGAAACAAAATCATATCCCAACAACTTCACACACAGTATATCTAAACCAATGTTTTTATTATTGATAATTTATTTTGATTAATTATTTCTCGGTGAGGAGTAGATCCTCTTCCAGTCTACACCAATTTTAACTCACATATATATTTAGGTATGAGATGGAAAGATAGAAATATACTCAATTGAGTTGATTAGAATAACAAGCTTATAATTTGGAAGTTCTATAAATTCCTTCTTACTGATGATTCAATATAGAATCAAATAGGGAAATGGTTATATGAATCCAGATACTCAATTATATTGTATTGTAATATTTTGTTTAAACCATAGAATAGTTTTTGGAGAGAACTAATAATTTGTTTTTCATCTTAGCACAATAAAAATCTGTAATAAATTTTGACTGAACAACACCTAAGAATAAACAAGCTTCTAGAAAAAAGTGATTATGGAACATGACAAATTACAAGTTCATAAATTTCTTAAAAGAAACCAAGTAATTATTAATGAAATGGAATCCTTTTGATTAAACTTGATTGCATAATAGCTTTTTTCATTACTTATTTTAAATATCACCTGTATTTTATTACTAGTTAAATGTGCAATATTCTTTAGTGTTGCTTTTAATTTATTGAAAATGTTTTCTAACATTTAATCAAATGAAAAAATCTATTAAGCAAATCATCTCATTTTAAAACACATTTATTTTATATTGTATAAAGTTTATTCAAAGCATTTAAAAATGGCGTCTGGTAAATTCATTTGCCTTTACTTTAAAACCTGGCAACAATGTAAATCAGTAATGAGGAGAAATGCTGCAGTGTGTAAAATACATAAGCTTAATACAATTGGTTTTGGGAAGCATTTAAAATACTATGTGACAATTTTTTCCTTTTCAGAAAAAGATGTTAAGAGAACAGATCGAACAAACAAGTTTTATGAAGGAAAAGATAATCCAGGATTGATTCTTCTTCATGATATTTTGATGACCTATTGTATGTATGATTTTGATTTGGGTAAGTTTTCTTAGATCATCTTTTAAAACAATCTTTTACATTTTAGAATTTAAAGTTCTTGCTTTTTATTAGTGCCTGTTGTTGTTACTCATCTTATATTCCTGCTATTTTTAGAGACTGAATGAGTTTGATTTTTGACATTTTGTCCTATCCTCCTGTTTTCAGTTATATGTTGTTTCCCAGAAGATGGCAAGGTTATTTGCCATTTTAGGTAACTATAGTTGCATTTTTCTAAAGTTTTTAGAATGATTTTATTCCCATTCTTCACATCTTCAATCATAATTCGCCATATAGTATCTCTTCCTATGCCCCAGCTAATTTAGAATTATTGATGTGGAGACTTTGAAGTCTTCTCTTTTCCATTCAAAAATTTCTGATAGTTTGACTGTCAGGGTTGTATAGAGTGCAAGATAAATGGATACATGGATCACCATGTAATCAATCAGTCAGTCATCATGTATTTATAAATGCCTTGTCTGTGCTAGATATTCTGCTAGGTCATAGGTATACAAGTACAAAGAATAAAATAATTCTTACTGTTGGTGTTATGTTCCAATGCAGAAGATAACCAACACATGAAAATGTAAATTTAGCAAAACATATAGAAAACAGTTAAATACAAGGTAACTTGAGAAAGAAGAGAATTGCAGTTTGGAGCAAACAGAAAGTTGATGGTACCTAGGCAACATTTTAAAGGCAGAGAAGGCTTCTGTGAGAGACCCACAACTGGAAACACAGTAAGTGGGAGAGAGGTGAATTTCTTTTTAAAAAATTCAGAAAACTTTGACACCTTTGAAGGCAGTAGGGGAGAAAAAACCAGTTGAAAGGAAATTTGAGAGAGAAGGATAGTTGAGTTTGTAGTTCGCTGGAGAAGGTGGGAGTGGATGGAATCATGGGATGCACACATGGAAAGTTTAGCCTTGATAAAGAGAAAGGCAATTTTTTTGTCAAGAGACTTAGGGAAAGGAGGAGAGAGTAGGTGGTGATGTCAAAGGATTTTGAGGGGTCTAGAATGGAAAAAGGGGGAGCTCTTGTGTGTGGGAAATTTATTAGCAGAAACGTCAATAAGGGAAACAAAATCTCCAAGCCCAAAAGAAATAGGTTTATTGAGAGAGGGCCAGTTTCACAATAAAGCCAGACCATGATTAAGACCAGAGACACCGAGCCTTAGGAGATGGCATTTTTGTATGCCCAGAAATCTGATGATACTGTGTCAGATTAAAGCCAGACTATACAGTTAAAATTTAAATAGAATGAACATAAATCTTCCAAATGAGCAGGTCTTAATTAAGATGCAAGTGCTGAATAAGCTGGAAAGTATAGAAATCATCACTGTGGGTGGTAAATAATATCTATTGTTAGGCTGACAGTCTTCATCCCTGTCAGGAGTCAGTCACCTCCTATATTTTGATCTAAGGATGGTACCCAAAGATGACTGACCTAAGCCATTGCACCTAGTAGATGGGCATCCTATACTCTATACTCTTGACTGAATATCTTATGTCAAGCCCCCGAAAGCAGCCCTCCACCTTTTGACTGACTGCCTTGTGTCAGGCACCCAAAGGCAGCCCTTTACCTCCTGACTAATTGACTGTCTTATGTCCTACATGCAGCAGGGTGTGATGGGCTTGCTAGAAACTTTTGGGTTACAGGCTTAAGGTTAAAGTGCCTGTCAGCAAGATTTAATGCCACCCCAAGCTATGTTTTTCTTAGCTAGGGCCTATAATTCATATAAGGCTAACTATATTACTTGACTATTAACTCAAAACTAATGATTGTGTTATGAAAATGATCATAAAGGCTAATACTATTAAAATCATAAAGGGGATAGGGTGTTTCACATTCATGGTTGAAAAGCTTTAATTATTTTTTGTAAGCTAGGTAGCAAGATTCTTATTTGAGAGATTTATCTATGAAATGGGGAAGAGGATAAATCAGATTCAGGCTTAGAAATATTAAAGTCCATATATCAAATATCCCAAATGGCCCCATATACTTTCTCAGGGCCATTTGACCTCATGGCCCAATTGGTTAATTTGTTTCACATTGCCACTTAAAATTTCTATTTCTACTAGGTAGCCAAAACCTTTCTGATACCCCTTTCTTTTCCCTTCTTGAAGGGAGTGATCAATTAAAACCCTTCATCAGACACCTCAGCCTTAGATGAGTAGGTCACTCACTCATTATTTATGATCCTTGCCTTCTCAAACCTTCTTCTGGAATATCTTTCCTGAGCTCTTTTGACTAAAAAGGATGGTGAAAATCTCCTTTCTTTATAATGTTTCCCTTCAAGAGGATGGTAGATTTCCAAGTCATGCAAGCCATAATCCTCCATTCAGCAGATTGTTTCTTCCTTTTAAGAGGTGGGTTATAGCTATTCAAAGCCCTCCTTCCTTAAAGTTATATATGATTCATTCAGAGCAAAATATTCATAGTTATATCTCCTGACTACTATAGAGTTCACTATTCCTTCCAGTGCACTTTAATAAAATGATATGGATTGACTTTAGCCTCCCAGTAGTAATTTTAGTTCAGTCTATTCCAATTCAAATATTCTCAGCATCATTTTCTATCTTATTTCTTCATAGTTTTAATACCTGAAAAGTTGATGAGAGATACTATAATGTAGTGGATACAGTACTGGCCTTAAAGCCAGGAAAGCCTAGGTTGAAATCCTTCCTACTTGTGACCGGGAGCCACTTAATGTCTTAGTGTTCTAGGAAGCTCTTGAGGACTAGATGTTCAAGATGAGGTATGCCAAACTGCATTGGTCCAAGGAACTTCCTTACTGTGGAGTTTGCTGTATCAATGAAATCACAGGTCCAAGTCCCTTTCCTCATGAAAAGTGTTTTTTAGGAAAGTGAGCCTTTTTGTTTTTTTAAACTCTCTTCCCTTCCATCTTAGAATCAATACTGGGTATTGGTTTTAAGGCAGAAGAGTGGTAAGGGCTACGCAATGGGGGTTAAGTGATTTGTCCAGAGTCACACAGTTAAGAATTTCTGAGACCAGATTTGAACCCGAGGTTCCCATCTTTGGTCCTGATTCTCAATCCACTGAGCCACCTAGCTGCCCCCATGGAAAGTGAATCTTTGAAGAAATGTTATCTTGGAGAGCTATTATATTTTCCCATATCTGCTTAATGAGACCTCAACTAAGACCCCTTGGACGTTTTCCTGTATCCTTCTAAAGCAGAGTGGCTTTGGGGCAGTTTTCCCTAGAATAGTATATACCCAGCCATGCTGTCCAAGTGACTGGCATCTTTAGAACTTAAAACCTTCTAGAGTCTCATACCAGACTGGGGACCAGAAGTCCTAGTTGTAACAGCTGCTAGGAATGTGTTATTGGTAAGTAACTATGGTATAGCTTTGGCAATGAGGTAGAAATGGGACTTGAATATGGGTTAATTATGATGTTAAAGGAGACAGTCCCTTATAAATGAAGAATCAACTGACCAGTGTTACATTAAGGTTTTATAGCATCATGGTTCTTGTATAGGATATTGAACTTTCAAGCCAAGGAACTTGGACTCAGCTCCCAACTCTGATGCCTAGTTTTTTGATTGTGGACAAGTCATTTAATCTCTCTGAACTTCAGGTTTCCTCATCTCTAAAATAGGGATAATAATATTTTTGCAGAATTGTTGTAAAGAAAGGATTTTATAAGTTAAGACACTGTTTGTGAGTTTTAGTTATATTTGGATATGTTTGCACTAAATAGTTGAAATAGTGTTCATTGAGATAGGTTCTTGCAGGTTTATACTCAAATTTGCTCATTTAAAAAAAATTTAACCTGTGAGTTTTTAGTTACTTGTACTCAAGATGAACAAAGTCTTTTGTTTAGTTCATAAAGAATATTGAGGCACCTTCACAAAAACTTTTTTTGTGAGAAGAGTTCCTTTTTATTCTCCAAAGTTTTGAGATTAAGGGTTGATTTGGGGAATGGGGAGTGAGGTGGTGGGAAGAGTTCCACAGCTCCTTGTTTCAGTATTCTAGAAGGAGTGATGGTGCTGATGAAAGTTGGGGGATCAAGGGATTTAAGGCTTTAAGTTTACTCTTGTGAAGTCCATAATGTTGGGTATGTGTGTGTGTGTGACTTGTCTTATAACCCACACCATATAACCAGCTATGGGGTCTAGAGAGGGCAGGTACTAAAGAAGTAGAAACCAAAGTTACTGTTGTTAAAGAGCACACAATTTAGTTAAAGAGGCAAGCATTTGCACATGAAATATCTTTACAAAATTCTTCTATGATACTAAGTGCTGTGTAATTAGTATAAACCCTGCAGAAGCTGGGGATGGGGATGAAGAATAAAGGAGAGAAGAAAATGAGGTAGTTAGTCCAGGAAGGCTTCTTAGAGGAAGTTAGTTGAGGTCTTCCAACTGACAAGTGAGAAATGCTGGTTATAGTTTTTTTTTTTTTTTAAACCTTTAACTTCTGTGCATTGACTTATAGGTGGAAGAGTGGTAAGGGTAGGCAATGGGGGTCAAGTGACTTGCCCAGGGTCACACAGCTGGGAAGTGTCTGAGGACAGATTTGAACCCAGGACCTCCCGTCTCTAGGTCTGGCTCTCAATCCACTGAGCTACCCAGCTGCCCCTGGTTATAGTTTTAAAATAATTCTAGTCACACATTTTTTCAACTTTTTCTAGTCTTAAAAACACATTTCCTCATGTAACCTAGAATATTGAAATTTTAATGACAAGCAAATAAGGTTTACCTTGCTATATTTCACTTTTTGCATAGGACTATGGTTATAAATTGGGAGAAAGGGATTTCTGCCCTTATACTTCTGTGGAGCCCATGGAGCCATTGTTGTGGCCACGGAATTTTGCTTGCAAGAGAAAAGAACTATTGCCAATCTGATCTTTTGCTCATTTTTTTTTTCCCCATTAGGAACTACTGCTACATGACATTTCATGTTTTTTGAAATCTTATTATGACTCTTTTTGTGATATTGTTACCTTGGTTTAAAGAGGCAGGGAAATGTGTACCAGGAAGATTTCCATCCAACTTGGTTAAATAGAAAGCAAAGTTTTGATGTTTGAATTATTTGAAGAATTCGCTTTTTAACAACACATTCCATGACAATGCCCAAATTGTAATGTTACTTAATTTCACTCTTCTAATATAGGAATTAGGATTTGTTAAAGTTCTAGAGTTCAAGCCCAAGGTTCAAATCCAATCCTGACACTAACTAGATGACTGGGCAAGTTCCTTACCCTTTGTGGGCTTTTAACACTCATCATACTGACTTCCTAAGCTTGTTGTGAGTGATGTAGTATCTGGAAAGGGCTTTGTGAACCCCTTAATTTTGTTATGAGATGTGTCCTTCAAAATTTTTTGTTCATTTTAAGAGGGAATATTTTAGGCTTGTTGAGAGCCTTCTTTCCCTCTTTTTTACTCCACATGCTAATTTTCTATGAAAACAATTTTGATGAAGTACTTCAAGGCTTGCAGTTGTGCTTGTTAATATGTGTATCAGTCAGCATTACTCTAGAATCTTAAGTGTTATTGAATGCTAATTTAATCAACCATAATCTTTCTTTAATTAAAAGGAATTTATATATTAATTCTTGCCCCTGCAACCCGTGGCATACTTCCAAAGGACACCCTGTGTAAAATAAAGTATACTAAAACTCAAGAAATATTAGAAAATCAAGAATAATTGTACTACTTTCTTCACAGTGTACATTAAAAGTATGTTAGTAGTCCTACATGAAAGCTGAAGGTTTAAAACTTTTAACCCTTCAGAAATTTCTTATTCTCTAATACCTTTTAAAGGTGTTTCACAATTGAGAGGCAGTTTATAAGACTTTTACTTAGCAAACTTTAATACTACATTTTTCTTTTTTTGCTATTCCTCTAAGTTTGACATTGAGGTAGGTAGCATGATAAAGCATGAAAAGTCTAGAGAATTTTTTTTGCTTCATTTTTTTTTTACTACCCAACTGTGTAATGTGGCTAAGACAGGTAAGCTTTTTCTTTTCTTATCTGTAAAGTGAAGTTATTGTACCAGATGGAAGATCTTCCTATATAGTCCTTCCCTCCTCTACTCTCTTCCTTTAAGGTTCAGCTCATGTGCCACTTTATATGGGAAATCTTTCCCAGTCCTCCTGGTTGTTAATGTTCTTTATCAAATAATTATGTTTATACTTGTTTATCTCTTTAATCCCCCTAGTATGATGGGGGAATCTGCTTCCTTGAGGGAAGTAACTTTGTAATCCCTAGAGTGTACAGTGTACTTAGTGCTGCGTACTTAGAAAGTACTTAAATGCTTGTTATTGGATTTTTGACAGTGATTATTAGTCAGGAACTCTTGAACATATGGGAAGAAGCAGAAAAAGTTTTAAAAATAATTTCCCAGACTTTGGACACTTAATTATTAATAAGCAGGTGCCCTCCCAACCAGGAAAGCAAGACTTGGGGACCAAACTGTCAAAGTGTGATTTGCCTCCCCAATCCTCCATTCATACACTTGGTAGTGCTGTCCCAATTTGGTTATGCGATGGCTTTCTGCTCCATCAAGTAACACAAGATGTCATTGTTTTTTCTTCCAAAGAGTATTGTATTGCTCTTTTTAGCCAGCAACTCAATTGCAAGAGTAATATATATACCAAGTTAATATGAAGATCAGATACATATTCAGGTAGTACTAATACCCTTCTCTAAAAAATGTTATTTCATGTTGCAATGGGTTGGTTGGGGTAAGGAGTATGTAACTGTTGTAGCATTTAAAAAAATCTGAATAATTTTTTTGTCACTTAGAAAAGGGATTTGAATTGTTTTGTTACGTCCCAGAGAACAAAAGTAGGACTAATTAACAGATCAATTGCAGTAAGGTAACCACTGGCCTTGAGGGCAGGCCATGAAGTACAGAAGGAAAAATTACAGAGAAATTGGCTTCCTGCAAATTAAGGAAAATTTCCTGATGCTTGAATTGTCCAGAAATGCACTGGGCTGCTTTGGCAACTAGTAAATTCTTTTGTTTTATCTGAGGTCTTTAGCCAGAGGTTATTCATAACCTCCTGTCAGAAATGTTGTAAATGAATTCATGCTTAAGGTAATGTGAGAAGATTGTGGGTGAAGTACCAAGAAGAACTCAAAGGATTACAAGGCAGTACTCTCAGGCATGTAAGTATGTGGCTCCCTAGTCCCATGGACACACAAACAGTGTTTTGGGCAGATAGTGGGATGTGTGCCCAGATCCAGACTCTCAAGTCTCTGGGTTAAATCTGCTTGTTGTTGATGGGTAGATTCACAGAGACTGAGTGGCAAGGGGACCTTAGAAGTAGTCAGTCAGTGAGTGGTCTGGACTGCAACCCAACATCTCCATATTTCCAAAGACCACAAGATGATTGTGATTAGTAAAGTTTGCCAAGCTTACATCCACTTGATTAGACTAAATTTGCTAATATGATTATAGTTAGGAGAACTTTGCATTTCTTGTGTAAAAGAAATTGACCTCAAATGCGTCAGCTAGGCAGAATTAGAGGGATCTTCCTGTTTGTTAATTCCATGATTTTTTCTGTTCATATCATCTTTGTTTCATGTTCTCATTCATCATCCAAATCAAGCCACCTATATTCAAAAATCTGTTTAAAGAGTGTCATCAGTATATTGCACTTCAGAGCAGGAATGCCACTTCTTGCTTAAATCACTGTTGTCAGGGGCAGCTGGGTAACTCAGTGGATTGAGAGCCAGGCCTAGAGACGGAAGGTCCTAGTTTCAAATCTGGCCTCAGACCCTTCCCAGCCGTGTGACCCTGGGCAAGTCACTTGATCCCCATTGCCTAGCCCTTACCACTCTTCTGCCTTGGAGCCAATTCACAGTATTGACTCCAAGACGGAAGGTAAGGGTTTTAAAAAATAAAAAAATCACTGTTGTCAATAAATCCACCAAAGTTCCACCTCTTGCTCAATAAAATATAAGAAATCTGGGAGCACACAGGAATAATATATCAGATCCTTTGTGCTAATAATTATAATAACAGTTAATAATAGTAGTTCTGCCCTCTATATTTGAGAATTAACTCTTTACAGTGGCTAGGCACTTGTCCCAGTCTACATCCCATAACACTTTTATTTCAAACTTTTTATAGTTTGAGACAGCCTTAAGACCAATTAGAACTATTTTGAGAGCGTCTGGAATTATTTGTTTTATGAAGCATGGCCATTGGTACTGTGGTGGAGAGTATTTAATCACCTGACATTTCATTTCTATTCTTAGAAATCACCTAGTACATCCTCCTTGTTTTACAAATGAGGAATCTTAAGCCTTGAGAAGAGTTAAGTGATTTACTCAAGATCATAGAAGTGGAAGTACTAGTTTCAAACTCCAGGTGTTTAAGCTCCAAATCTGGTATTTTTCCTTCTGTACTTCATGGCCTGCCCTCATGGCCAGTGGGTTACCTTACTGCAATTGATCTGTTAATTAATTTTTACTTAACTTCTAACTTAGGTCCTGGGAATATTGGGAGAATGAAATTATTAAAATGGGATGGAGGCTTGAACATCACTTTTTGCATAAATAACAAATCATTTTGTTGTATTTTTTCTCTCTACCTATCCCAAATTCAAAGAAATTAAAGTGAATAATAAGTCTGAAATCTTTGGAACTCTCAAAGTGATAAATGATTTCTTGAACAATTAGAGAATAGAATTTATAATTTTTAATGACTAGAAGAAATCAAAGACCTTCTTGTCAAATTCCCTCTTTTTTTTAGTTGAGGAACTTAAAGCTTTTTGAGGATATTACTTGGCCAAGGTCAAGAATCTAGTTTTAATAACCTAATTCAGACTACAACTTCACCTTCATAAAAGTTTATATAGTTGGGGTTTTTTTTGGAAAGGAATGGGATGGAATGTGAGGCCTTTTCTTTAGGCAGTCACTTTCTTCTCTTATTTATTCATTCATTTGTTTATTTGCTTGTTTATTAGAATATTTTCCCATGTGTACATGATTCACTTTCTTTCCCTCCTCGCTCCCAGAGCCAACAAGCACTTCCACTGGGTTGTACAAATGTCATTTGATACCTATTTCCATATTATTCCTTTTTGCTATAGAGCAATTTTTTAAAAGCCTAAACAAATCACATATCTATATATACATGTGATAAGTGATGCCATATGTTTTGCTTTTACATTTCTACTCCCATAGTTCTTTCTTTCAATGTGGATAGCATTCTTTTACATAAGTCCTTCAGGAGTATCCTGGCTTGAATTCCCACAATGTTTTACTTTCTGTGTAGTGTTTCTTCTGGTTTTGCTCATTTCACTTTGCATCAGTTCACTGAGGTTCTCCCAGTTCATATGGAAAGCTTCCAGTTCATCATTCCTTTTAGCACAATAGTAATTCATCACCATCATATACTCAGCCATTCCCCAATTGAGGGGAACCCCCCACATTTTCCAGTTTTTTGCCACTAGAAAGAACGTGGCCATGAATATTTTTGTACAAGTATTTTTACTTATTATCTCTTTGGGGTACAAACCCAGCAGTGGTAACGACTGGGTCAAAGGGCAGGCATTCTTGTAAAGCCCTTTGCACATAATTCCAAATTGCCTTCCAGAATGGCTCACAATTCCATTAGCAATGTTCACCACATCCCCTCCAACATAAAATTTTATATAATGTTAATAAAATGCAAAGACTGAACAACAATATAAAAATGTAGTGTGAAAGGACCCAGTGTGAAATTTTTTCCCCATGGTTAGTGAAAGTCACTGATCTTTCATTCTTTTAAGACTAATTAAGTTTTATTGCAGAATTCAGAAGAATTCAAAGTTTCAGAAGAAAGAAATAAATTAAAAGGAAAAATGAAGATTTTGCTGAGGAGAACCAAACATTCTAAGACCAGAGCTTTGTATTTTGAGAACTGTAATATGGAAAATGGCAGGGTGGAATTCCAGGGAACCCCCCACCCCCAGAGAACTCTGGGTGAGGCTTGACCCTGTATCCTGCAGGAATTCCACCCTGTCATTTTCCATATTACAGAAACTAGTGACTTCTTATTTTGTATTGACAAATCTATCTGAAAGGCTTCCCAAGTATGCTGTTCTGGTGTCAAATTTATAGCAGATGTGAGAATTGTAATGGGATCATGAGTAGCATCGGTTGTGGGAGAAGAAAGTGAGGCAGGATGAGAAGTGGAGGAGGGACATGTAGATTGAACCTAGTAGAGGAAATTGGATTAGAAATATTGTTGCTTTATACTGCCTGGATTATAGAGAAGGAAAGAAGATAAGGAAAGGGAAAACAAATTTCTTTAGAGAAGAAAAATAGATTAAAAAAAGGACTATATAATTTTGTATTCATTAGCTTTTGGCTCTGCTATTTTGCTTTTCTTCCTATGCAGTGAAAATTAGCTTTTTGGAAGGGCAATTTGTATAATAAAAAAGCAGTTGCTTTTTGAAAAAGATTTGTTAAATTCAATTATATGATTACTTTAGGAGTTACAAAAATAATTGGGTAGATCATTAATGGAATAGGATTTGTTTACCCATTAAACAAAACTACTTTTTGCCCTTTTCCTAAGAACTGAAATGTGTATATATGTGTATGTGTATGTGAGTGTATAAATCTATCCAAAATTGTTCTAGTCCAACTGTGGACAAGTGATTCAGCTTCTTTGTACTCTAGACAAATCTCTGAGACTCTTAAAGAGAAGGTACCAATCTTCATTGGTGGAAGGAGTCTCCTCATCCAGAGGTTTCTGATACCAATGAAATAAAAGATCCATTTCTTATCTCTCTAGTAAGTATCTGGGCAAAATATTTACCAATAGATTATTTTAAAGTTTTCAGGTAAATTTAACCCATTGTATAGACCTGTGTGTTAACCTAAGTCTGCTTGATATTCTAATCAATCAGCAAGAATTTATTAATCACCTTAAATACAGAGCACCATTTTGGGTACTGGGGGTCAAAATAAAGTTAAAAATAAAAGTCCCTGCTCTCAAGAAACTTATTTTTAATCAAGGGATACAACATACACATATATATGTATATGCAAAATAGAAGATAAATTCATGGAAGATGACTGTAGTCATTATAGGATATAAGGAAAAATCTCTTGTAGGAGATGGTGTTTGAATGCAGCTTTGAAGTAAATCAGGAATTCCAAGAGGTACAGTGAGGAAAAGAACGCATTCTAGGCATGAGGGGCAGGGAGATGAAGGTATTGAGTATTGTTAGAGGAACAACAAGAAGACCATAGAATTCATAAAAAGGAGTAATTTATAATCCTGCTATGTATAGGTCAGAGCCAAGATGTATAGGGTTATAATGCCAAATAGTTTTTATATATAACCCTGGAAGTAGTAAGGAACTACTGAATAAGTTAGTCAAACTTATGCTTCAAGTATATTATTTTGGTAGCCTGTGTTAGAAGGTCCTAGAAGCAGGGAAACTAGGTAAGGGAGCTCTTGTAGTAGGCTGAGTGAGAGGAAATGAAGTCCTGATTTAGATGGAAGCCATTTGAGTAGAGAGAAGAAATTAAATGAGAGAGACTTTGTGGAGGTGGAACATACAAGATTTGACAGTTGATTGGATTTATAGGAGCTGAAGATGATTTGAATCTAGATAATTGGAAGGGTGTTGGTACTCACAGAAACACAGAACACTTGCATCTCCAGTTCCCTACATTCCATTTGGATGTTCTATTGGCATTAAAAAATAGACTATTCTCTTTCTCCCCCGAATCTATTTTACTTACTTTCTTCATTATTTCTGTCTCTGGTACCATCATTTACTCATTATCCTGTGTTTGGAATTTTGGGATTATCTTTTCTTTTCCCTTCTAACTCCCCCAACTAATCAATTTCTAGATTTTGTTAATTCCATATGACATTTCTTGGGGGGGGGGGAACACACATGCACACGCACACACCCACCCACACACCCTTTCTTTATTTTGCCACAACTCTACTTTTATTATCAACCCTTGAGACTCATTATCTTTCTTATTTCCTCAAAGTTCTTCTTGTTTTCACTATTTCTTCCCATATTTTCTACCCTCCATCTGTACTTTATATTGTTGGAAGAATAGTTTTTCTTATTAGAGGCAACATGATATAATTGATAGAGTGCCAGCCTTGGAGTCTTGAATACCTTCATTCATTCATGTCCTGCTTTTGCCTCACACTGCCTGTGTGATACTGGAGAAGTCATTTGATCTTTTAGTACTCCAGGCAACTCTTTTTAGACTATAAGTTATAGAATAGGTATAGATCTGAAATGATAAATTGGAGCCATCCATATTAGAACTTCCTTATATCCTCAGGTCTTTCCCCCTTTTTCTTCCTCTCAAATGAAAATATTTAAAAATTATCATTTGGGGGAATTCTTTATAAAATCACAATGTAACAAACAGTTATTCATCATTTTCGGTGGGCTAAGTACTGTGCTAGATTCTAGAGAAAGACCATATTTAGATAAGATGGTCCCTGTCCCTAGGGATCATACAGTCCGCTAGAGGAATGAGAAACTAATACAGAGAGCATTTATTATAGTATTTTCACAAACATTTTGTTTATTGTTTTCCTTTAAACATCTTTCATTATTGTAGAGAAATCATTTTTATTTATAGTTCTCCTTGACTGTGTGTGTGCATACATGCATATGCATATGTGTACGCACATGTAGGTAGTTACAGCAATACAATTTTGCCAAGTCATGATAATTTGGTCTCTTCTTTAAATCACACATAGGTCTAACCTTTTAGAATTTTACTGTTTTTACCTTTTTTCTTGTTGTTACCAAAGAAAGCTCTGATAAAATGTGTATTCATATGGTTTTCTGAAATGTTATTTACTGAAGCTACTTTTAAATCCACCAGTTTGAGAGAGTATTAAGTTAATTGTCATATTCTGGATAATATTCTAAATGGCTACGTGATTTAATGAAATTTTCAAGCAGTTTTCTTGGGATAGTTCTTCAGATTTTTTTGGGTCTGTGTCTAAAAAGAGTTCAATAATCATAGAGATTTCCTGGTATGGAAATGTCTTCCAATATTATTGATGAGTAAATCTTCTGTAATATAGTCTCACAGAATTGCCTGAGACAGAAAGAGCTTTAAGTACTTGGCTGTGGTCATACAAATACAGTATTAGAGGTAGGCCTTGAACCCAGCTTTTCCTGATTCCAAGTTCAGCTTTCCATTTGCAATGCTATGCTTATTCTTTGTCCATTTTATATAGGTGTTTAATCAATTTCCATTGAATGAATTATTGCATGACATACATATGTCTTTAAGAGCATATAAGGATACCACAATTTTGCTATTGTTGACATATTCATACCCACCAATGTTAAAATCTGGGAACATAACTTAAATTTATAATATATTATACTTTTCTTCTCCTTTGCTCAGGATATGTCCAGGGAATGAGTGACTTGCTTTCCCCTCTTTTGTATGTGATGGAGAATGAGGTGGACGCTTTTTGGTGCTTTGTATCTTACATGGATCAAATGGTAAGAAAAAAATTTCCTTTCCTTTCCTTTTGGACTCATCAAATGTAGCTTTAATAATAAAAGTTTCCTTGTATAGGCCTCTTTATTTTGTGGCTCTGGTAGGTTGAGAAATATTTATATAAATTTTTTCTGTAGGTTTTGTAACATTTTCTTTAATAGAAAAAAAGGATATTTTTAGAGTGTGGATAGCAGAAAGAATAGGAACTTAATATAAAAGAGTATTCATATCTGTAGAAGTGTTGGTGGCCTTTTCTAGAATATTGATCAAATAAATGAATTGTGCCCATGTAGAGTAGTTAAGCTTAATCTTGTTATCTATTTGAGATAAGGCCATACATTGAGTGATAGCCCTACTACTTACTCCTAACTAGGAGGACTGACCTTAGACTTTGTCATCATAATAATTCTTCAACCTTTCTTATTTTTTCTTCTTGCATTTTACTTGTTTAACCTCACCACTTTCTTTGTAATTTTATTTTCTCAGAACTACATAATTATTATCATTTTTAGGATGTTATGCCTGACTTCAGCTTAAAACCCTTTGAAACAGTTTAAGTCCTCAGAATAATGCAATCAGAGTATTAACAAGGAAGTAAATTGATTCTAAAAGAAAAGATGTGACCAGTAAGTGTGGGATTTGGGTAAATCCAGGATCACTAAGCACTTATCTTGGAAGGGGATCAGGCAGTAGGAGTTGGAATGGACCCAGAAATAGCCCAGGGTAATGTTACCAGTTTGGAATGTGAAAGGAGGGGCCTCTGAGGAGGAGGAGTTTTCTCAACTGTCACTTCACTCCTGTTGGGCCCGGGACCCTGGGGGGGCGATGTTGGTTCTTTGGTTGGGAGGTTTTGATTTTGGGTGGATCTTGAATGAATTGGGCTCCTCTGTGCTTTTATTAGTGATTATTGGGAGATCACAACTACTAACATCAATTCCTACTATCTTCAATTACCAACAAAGAAGACATTGAAGAGCAATTCTCCAATTTGGCTGGAGAGCTTGAACTCATGGGGGAGCGGGCTTGAATGGGGTGGGGGGAGTCCCTTCTCTGATCCTGCTTCAATCTATTGATCCTGTTATTTCCCTCTTATATTAGTTTAGAAATATTTGCTAGGAGATTGTAGGGGGAAAAGAGAATGGGCAACTGTGACCAAGCCTCAGAAGAAGTCCAGAGCTGCTCTCTTGGGGAGAAGACATAGTTGTTGAAGTTCATCCTTTCCCTCCTTCCTTGATTCCCCTGTACATTTTCCCTCTGTACTCTGAATTTAATTTATCCTTTAATAAACCCCTGATAGATTGATACTTAGAGTCTGGAGCAGTTACATTGGTGGGGGGAGGTGACTGATCTGGTGGCTGAGAGGCAGACTAATTCCAAAGACCATGTTGAGGGGTTAGGTTACTTTGATCTTAGGAGTGGGGGAGGCTTGTCTCAACAGGGCTGGCTCTGAAGGTGGGATCCAACCCATTGGGGTCACAACTGAACCCCAACGCCTTCCTTCAACATCCCCACTATAGCTTTGCCAGTTTGGAAATCCCTTTGAGTTTTTATTCCCTCATAGGTCTTCCCTGGGGTAGGGGGTGAGGAGTTAGTCATACTGGTCCATTGAAAGCTAACAGGGGGAGAGAGTCTAGATACACCCTCCCTCAGCCCCTCACCATCAATACTTGCCCTCATACAGATCGTAACCCAGATAAGTAATAAGAGAACCCAAAATAGACGACAGGATTAGAAATCTAGTGATCTGAATAATGAGAAAGAAGAATTCTTGGAAGAAATGTTTGAGAAGGAATGCTTAGGGATAGAGAAAAGAAATGAGAAATAGGGCATATAGGTAGGCTCGGGTTCTGTAGACATGAAAATAAAACGTATGGCAAAAATTTCACAGGTATTATTGTTTTCATGCTTTTCTTATTGCGACTGTATTTGATGAACTAGAAGCACTCTTGGGCAGGTTTCAACTGTTTTCTCAAAATAACCTTCATAAGTTTTAATCTTATTCCAGATATTATCGTATGGGTGATACATGAAAATAGCTAACTCTTTTAAATAATATGAGAAATGTTTTATCTTCACTCCAGGGCAAGCCACAACCTTTCTAGAGTAAACGACTAATGTTCTGCCCATCTTTTTCACTCTACTGCTATCCTTCATAATTTTTCTTAGTTGCTTTTTCATTTTTCCTATTTCTCTACTTCTTTTTCTTTCATCCAGCTCTTCCTTTTTGCTGATTGGTCTGGTCTCCACTTCTCAAGTAAATAGAACTCACAATTTATTAAACTTTTTATTTTTTTTTAATTAAAAAGATTTTTTTGGAAAAAATGTCCATGGTTACACGATTCATGTTTTTACTTTCCTCTTCACCCCTGACCTCCCCCTGCCCCCAATAGCCAACTTGCATTTCCACTGGTTTTAACATGTGCCATCAATCAAGACCTATTTCCATATTGATAGTTGCATTATTAAACTTTTCAAAATGTTATTTTAAGCTTTTATTTCTCCTGGGTAGAAATAATATGCTTTTGAATTGTTTGAAGACTTATATTGTTTGCTTCTAAATATTTTTAAAAGATTCAGTAATTAACTAACACTGAGTAAAATGTCCATTTTCATATACATAAAAGAAATGAAAAAAAGAAAATTGTACATGAATCTGTAAATCACTAGGTAAAGCTTATATTTCTTTCAAAGTCCAAAATATTTCCCATGGAACTTAAAAAAAAAAACAAAACCCTTACCTTCTGCCTTAGAATCAAGGCAGAAGAGAGGTAAGGGCTAGGCAGTTGGGGGTTAAGTGACTTGCCGAGGGTCACACAGCTGGGAAGTGTCTGAGGTGAGATTTGAACCTAGGACCTTCCATCTCTAGGCCTGGCTCTCAGTCCACTCGGCTACCCAACTGCTCCCGTAACTTTTTTTTTTTTTTTAATCCATACCTTTTCTTAAAGTTTATAAGGGTTAGGCAATGGGGTTTAAATGACCTTTCCAGAATCACACAAGTAGCAAAATGTCTGAAGCCAGATTTGAACCTAGGACCTCTCATCTCCAGGCTAGACTCTTGAGTCACCTATCTCCCTTCCTTCCCATCATGTAATTTTCAAAGCTCTTCTACTTCTGTAATTCTTTTTGGCCTTTCTTCTGTGGGTTTTAAAAATGTTCCAGTGAACTTCCTCTTTTTCTTTTCTTTTTTTTCTTTTTTTTTTTTTTTTTGGCAACCCTATAATGGCCATGCCCCTGCTTCCTTTCACTCCTAATTTTTCATTGGAAAAAAAAAAAAAAAGGTCCTTGTAACAGATTTGCATAGGTAAGCAAACAAAACCAAAAATATGTCTTAAAACCAAAATGTATGTCTCATTCTGCATTGTCAGAACATCTCATATCTTTGTCGGGAGGTAGCTAAGCATTATTAATCCTCTGGAATCCTAATTTGGCATTGTATTGACATTTATGGTTTAAATTACTCTCCAGGACCTTGTTTTATTTCATTCAGTATGGATTCATACAAGTTTCCCCCAGATTCTCTGAAACTCTTCTTTTGCCAAATTACTTTCTAGAATATCTGAATCAGTTCATAGCTTCACCAATATTGCATCAGTATTTGCTTATCCTTCCATAGTCCTTCCAGCAATTGCCACTTTTCCTTTTTTTCTTTTTTTTTGCTAAGATATGCATCTAAGCAACAGGTCATTTGTGTCAGTTTAATAGAAATACTTTGTTTGAAGTTGATTTCATTTTATAATTTAAGATATAGAATGAAGGGCAGTAATTTAAAATAATTTGTTTTCCTTAATGTTCATATATGCATATTTATATGTATATACACACATATTTAGAGAGTATGTGTTTCATGACACTTTTAAAGATATTTCTGCTAATATTTTATTGCTGTTGCTCAATTTTTTTGTTCTTTCCACTAAATTTCTTATTCTAGATAAAAAGTATATGAATTATTTACTTAAGAAATGATGTCTCTGTATTTTGACTTAGAAGAGAATAAAAGAGAAAAAAGCCTTTTGTTAAGATAACCAAACCCAATTTCCCCCCCATATTTGTAGGTTCTATTTTAAAAGTGGATGTTTATCCCAGATATCAACCGAACATTGATAAGTCCATGTTTGGTTATATAAATGACACTTTTGTGTGATTATCTGGATGGTATAAAGTATATCTTATATCTATGGAACCTCACAATTCTTTCCTTTTTTAAAGCATCAGAATTTTGAAGAACAGATGCAAGGCATGAAGACACAGCTAATTCAGCTAAGCACCTTACTTCGCTTGCTGGATAGTGGATTTTGCAGTTACTTAGGTATGTTATACGAATCAAAACTAATTCCTAATTTTAGTAGGTAGTTTACAAGAAGAAAATTTAAGGATCTCTTAAGAAAGAAGGGCTATAACAATTTTACAGACATCTTTGGGAAATGAATGTCTGAAACTAAATGGTTCTTTTGTATTATAGTCTAGAAGAAATACAGTTCACAGAACGAAATATTTTTACATGTATATATGTATATATGTGTGGATGGGTATTCAGCTGATTTTTCCCCTCTTATAGTTTAATCTGTGAGTTTTCATTATTGATAATTACTAATGTACATTTAAACATACTACTGTTTTAATGGCTTGAAGTAAATATGTCATAAATTTCAGATAGGTCTTTATAATGTTAAAGTGCTTTTTGTTTCTAAAATGTCTTTTTTCTTTTTTTTTAGAATCTCAAGACTCAGGGTACCTTTATTTTTGCTTCCGTTGGCTTCTAATTAGATTCAAAAGGGAATTTAGCTTTCTAGATATTCTTCGATTATGGGAGGTAACAAGCTATGTACTTACTGAACCTTCACTTTTATTATTCAGGGAAACTTTGTTCTGTAGCGTGCAACTAGAATTTATTGGTGTTTTTGAATGTATTAAGGTTTTACATTTGCAGTCTTTCCTTCTACATCACTAGACTGCCCATGGAAGTTTCAGGCTCAGTCATCCAAGTTGTTCTGCAGTACCGAGTATATCAGAATCCATCAGACATTGGAAGAGGGGAAGATAGTGTCAGGCATACCCTGGAACCATCTCTTCTGACCCGGAGCCACTAGAGCCATGAACAAATGCCTTGAGAGGGCTTCATCTTGAGAGGCATTTTAGCAGATCTGGCATAGACTGTCCTTCCGAGTTCCTGGAAGTTATGAAGCATGAGCTATAGGGCTGTACTCACAGTGTAAGCCAAAGTGGCAGCTTGTTCAGCTAGGACACAAATGAGTAGTATGCTGGATTAATACATGTTTTAAAGGAAGATTTTAAAATCCAGAGAATTAAAAATGCTCACATCCCTCTTTTTACACTGAACAAATGGCATAATGCCAAGTTATCTTTAAGTACACAAGTAAACCAAGAAGAGGCATAGAGGATGTCACAAAAAAATAGGAAAACTAAGTCCATTGTGAGAGCAGGAAAACAAATCTATCCATCTAACAACCATATACTATGGTGATGATGCCAATTAGTTGTGCCAATTATTCTTCATAAGTACTTTTTCCTGGTGATCCTTGTGCCTTGTGAGGAGAAAGAAGGACATGTTTAGATTGAGAAGATTTTTATTGCTTTATACAGTTTTCAGATTGTTCTGTGTTTTAGAGTGAAATTTCAGAAACATAATTATCATATTTTGTAATTGGTGTTATTTTTTAGGTTCATCAATTAAAAATTACTTCATTAAGAAGGTAGCCAGGTAGCACAGTGGATAGAGTGCTAGGCCTGAAGTTGGAAGGCTCAAATCTAGTCTCAGATACTTCTTAGCTATGTGGCCTGGACAAGTCACTTGACTCCAGTTACCTTGTCCTTGTGCTCTTCTCTCTTAGAATCAGTACTAAGAAAATAAACATTAAAAAAAAGATTAAGGCTTATTGACAAAAAGAAAGTACCACATATTTGGAATTACTAAATTGCCTTAGTTAAATAGAATGTTTTAAGTGAAAATTTTGAGGTTAATTGCATTACAGTTAAACTTAAAATGAAATTTAGTTGAGTATTTCTTGATTGAAAACTAGGAAAAGAAGGGGCAGCTGGGTAGCTCAGTGGATTGAGAGTCAGGCCTAGAGATGGGAGGTCCCAGGTTCAAATCCGGCCTGAGATACTTCCCAGCTGTGTGACCCTGGGCAAGTCACTTGACCCCTATTGCCCACCCTTACCACTCTTCCACCTATAAGTCAATATACAGAAGTTAAGGGTTTAAAATAAAAAGAAAACTAGGAAAAAGTAGGAGACTGCTGATAGTTTGAGCAGAGAGCAGGGTTCAGTTTTTTGCTGTTCTTTTAACAATTGGGCAGATCTGAGTGTGTTTGTTGGGAAGGAATCAGTACAGTATAAAGGATAAGTTTGAAGGTGAGGGTGAGAAGGAATGATTACTGGGTTGTGCTCTCCAAAGGTATGAGATGAGAGAGCCTAAGGAGCAGAGCCTCAGCAAGGAGGAATGGCAATAATGGAAATAATTTTAATAATAGTAGCTAGCATTTATAGAGTGCTGGGCTACACAGTGCCAGGTGGGAATCAGAGCACTTTGCATTCATTTCATTTGATCCTCACAACAATCCTGGGAGGTAGGTAGGTTCTGTTACAGTTGAAGAAATGGAGGCCAACAGAATTGTGATTTTCCCAAGGTCACACAATGATTGTCTGAGGCTAGAGTTGAACTCGGGCCTTGCCCAGCACTTTATCTACTGTTCTACTTAGCTACAATAGTTATGCATGATTAAAATTTATTAAAATCACATTTATTTAAAATACATGACCATTGTATCACTCTAGAAAATAGCTTTTTAAAGGTTATATTTAGCTGGACTTAAAAATTATTTGTTCATATTCCTGTACAGTTGCCAGTCAAACACACCCATTAAGGTGTATTTCATTTTTTTTTCTTAAACCCTCACCTTCCGTCTTGGAGTCAATACTATGCATTGGCTCCAAGGCAGAAGAGTAGTAGGCAATGGGGGTCAAGTGACTCGCCCAGGGTCACACAGCTGGGAAGTGTCTGAGGCCAGATTTGAACCTAGGACCTCCCGTCTCTAGGTCTGGCTCTCAAACCACTGAGCTACCCAGCTGCCCCCTATATTTCATTTTTCAATCACTATTTCTTCTGAGATAAAAAGGAGCTCTTTATGTGGAAATCTGATACTTTTATGCAGATTATTAATTTTTTTTGTAATTTGTGGTCTTATAGAGCTGCCTAGGGCATTAAGAGGTTTAGTGACTTGCCCTTTCTCACAGTCTGGTCCCTTTGACCTCCGGGTCAGCACTCCTCATAGATATAACTAAGATGTAGAATGTCCCTTCTAGGAGAAATATTTAAAAATCAAGAATTTGAGGTATCAGAAGAAATCTTATAAAAATAACCTTAAAGCTTTGGCTTGGTCACACCCACAGGTCGCTTAGACTTTTAAAGAATGTAGTTGTTATAGATTAGCCAAAGAAGTTTGCCAGTCTTGACTTTGTGGCATGATTTGAGATTGCTTTCTTAATTCAGAATACTACATGATATAGAACTTAATATTTGATGAATTATTCTGAAATTATTTTGAATTCTAACATATTCTTAGATACTTGCTAACAAAGATGCCATTTCATTTCTATATTTCTTTACTAAAGTATGGGGGTACTGTAGGTCAGAGATATTCTTTTTGTGTTTAGAATTGTGTCTGATGTAAGTTTATCATTGTCTCTCTAAGAATTGAAATTTTAGAAATGTATTTTAGAAACTTTGGGAAAATTTATACATTTCTCTTGTTTTTACAGGTAATGTGGACTGAATTACCTTGTCAGAATTTCCATCTTCTTCTTTGCTGTGCTATTCTGGAATCTGAAAAGCAACAAATCATAGAAAAGCATTATGGTTTTAATGAAATACTTAAGGTATGTGGTAGTTTTTAAGATCAACACAGTCTTGAATTTTAGTATTCAGAAAGCTTTCTTTTGTTTCATTTTGATGGCATTGACCTACAGATAATTTTTGCAGTGGTGTATAAATAAATTTCTTGAACAGCTTCAAGATATAGTAACAAACTATATCTTTTGGTCCAAATTTAGGCCACATTCATTTCCCCAAATTGGGCTTATACAAAACTGAATGGGGCTGATAATTGGGATCTCATGAGAGACTCCCTGGTTTCCCCAGCAGAAACAGTAGAAATTTCTCTATGTTCTCCAACACTGGGTTGGATGCTTTTGCTTCTGGTGCTACAAAGAAAGGAAGACTATCCCTTGCATTCACATGTAGTGGTCTACATCCTTACCTAAAGTCCATTAGCAATTGGGATCTAACTAAAACTCATCAAATTTTCCATTCTCCCTTACTTCCTCAGAGCTGTAGATGACTACCAGGTGTGGGTGGTGGCAGGGGATCATCAAGAGTTCTCCCCAGGAGTTTACAACTTTGTCCATTGGCTGACTTCTTACTTAGGATTATTGAATTTTAACTTTGTAAGGGAACTTGGAAATTACCTATTGAGAGAGGGTCTTGGAGCTGCTTCTTGCAGCTGTAGAGGTATCTCCATGACCTCACTAATAGAGTGGAGAAGTAAGTAGAGAAGGGAAACGATGGAGCTCTTGGAGTCATGGAACTTTGAATCTTTGCAAGAACTTGCTGTTACCTTTTTTTTCCTTGTTTCTAGTTATCTGCAGACCACTAGGCTTCTCTTCCTCCTTTTTCAAGGAATCTCTCAGTCTCTACCTTCATTTTTGTGGGCTTTTAATATTCATGTAGATGTCTTCTCCAGCACTCTGTCTCCCTCCTTCAGCAGCTCTAACACCCATGTCCTACACTTTTATTCTTTTTCAGTCATTCACAGGAGAGGTAACAACTGAAAGTTGGCTTTTAAAGCATAGCTCTAACCACATCACTCACTTGCTCAGAAACCTTTCATGGTTCTTTATTGGCTTGAAGATACATGGCGCTCTAGAATAAGCTTTAATAGCTTAAAATTGCGTTATGATTTTTGGAACACACTGAATAGAATTTCCCCAGCCTGATAATTAATTAAGATTCTTTTGAATCTATCTTAAATCAGCCTCATTTCATACTATTCTCTTTTCTCGTTTAAAAGCTTTAATTTCTCTCCTGTCCATACTCCCATAGCAAATATGCATAATCAAGCAAAACAGACCCCCACCTTGTCTGTGTCTAAAAAGTTTCCTAGGTTGTATATATACCCCACCAAATCAGACCATTGAATTAACATTCTCTGACATTCTTCTTCCCACCTTTTTGCATTTCATATAAATTTGACCATTGCCCTCTGTGGACTCTATTTCTTCTGCAACTTTACCTCTCAGAATCCTCCGAGGCTTAGCTTAGCTGCTAGCTCTTCCATGAAGTCTTCTGATTAGGTATATCAGATTTTTTGTATATACTTTTCAGTACGTGTTGTATTTCTCCAGGGGAATGTAGAGTATAGAAACTCCTTGACCATTGTGGTTTTTGAAATGGAATCCCTTTTACCTAAGAAATTGAGTTGGACAAAGGAGGTTGAAATAATGGTTGATTTAAAGAGGGGAAAGTAAAAGTGACCTATTTTTAGCTCATTTGGAAGTTTTGAACTTCAAATATTTTTTGTTTGCAAAATACAGGAGAGTGATGGGAAGTAATTACCGTTAAATGTTTACCTAAATATTTTCTCATTTCAAAAAGATTTTATTTTTAAGAGATTAGCCTGTATTTTAATCAGTGCAGAGCTCTAGGCTCCAGGTGAGAGAATGTAACAAGTATGTGCTAATTCTTATTTTTTCTTGGATAACCAAAGAAAAAACTATATGTAACAAAGAGTATGTTCTAAACTTAAATGAGAGCAGCTTTCTTTTTTTATAGTTTGCACATGGTATAGTACAATTTCTGAACTTATTCCATAAAATTAAATGCTATTCTTTAGGATAAAAAGTTTAAACAGTTTGATGGAAGGAGTATTAAATTTTTGGGGGGAGTAATATGAATGCTTGGAATATAAAAATTTTGTCACCATTGAAATATAACTGATAAAATTATTTTTATAGTAGCATGTTATGATTTATGATTTCCAAGTATAATTTTATTTTATAAATGCATTTTAGCATATCAATGAGTTGTCCATGAAAATTGATGTGGAAGATATCCTATGCAAAGCAGAAGCAATTTCTATACAGATGGCCAAATGCAAGGTATGCCATAGTAATTTTAAGAATTGGAAGAATTTGAGATGTGCAGCTAATGGAATTATTTTTTACTTGAAGGAAAATAAATAAATGATAGTTTTAGGAATGTCAAAGAAAGCACTGGCTAGTTTTTTGGCAACTATTATGGATTATCTCTTTTAATTTAAAACATTTGCAGTTTGGAAATACTAAGACAGTGTAGCAGACATTACTGAAGACATTTTAGAGGACTTGAGAAGCTACAAAATTTAACTAAACCATGATATATTATCCAATTGAATTAGTAAATGCAAAATAGGACATTCTATTAAGTTTGCAGTAGTGAGAAATAGAGATGATGATCAGAAATAATTAAATGAATAGTATTTTGGCTCTCCTATTAAGTTTTACTAATTGGGCTTTTAATACATTTTACAAAGCAAAATTACTTTTTCCTTGTAAAACAAAATTAATGCTTGGTAAGTTTTGTTCAAGCCAAATCATTATTCTGCATTCTGTTTTTGTCTCATGAATTTCTTATGAGAATTCTGAATTCTTGCTTTGTCATACTTTTATTTTTTTTAAGGATCTAAACGCCAGTTTTAATAGGTAAATAAAACAGCCTGTTAAAGTAGTTTTGAATGAAATGTGCTTTTAAATCTGACACATTTATATAATTTATCTTGTATTATTTTTTTTCTACCTAGGAATTGCCACAAGCAGTATGTGAAATTTTGGGACTCCAGAACAGTGAAGTCACAACACCAGATTCAGATACTGGGGAAGATGAAAATGTTGGTGTGATTAGTTGTTCTACACCTGCATTTCAGAATAACTCCTTGCCTTTAATTACTACCAATGGAACCAGAGATGATAACACAAGGCAGTTAGGGGTATCACAAAGTGTCAGCAGGTTAACACCTGCATGATCAGTCTTCTTTACTTAATTTTTTAAGAGACACTTTGCTTCAATTCTTTTTCAAGTACTTGAAAGGTGGATATTTATAATTTGGAGTTGATTATGCTTTAAGGTTTTTGGAAAGAAAGTGTACTGTGATGTTCTTGCATTAAAGCTTTACAAAGATTTAAACTAATTATTTTTGTAGTTACTTCTACCAAATAGCCTTTTCTTTTCAATAACATTCCTTAATATTTTTATAGCCAAATGCATTTTCTTTTCTTGCTGATGAACTGGAATTGCATAATATTTTAAGTGGATGAGTTAGAAATTATGCACTTTGAAAAAACATTCACTTTGTTTACCAGAAGTCTTGGTGGTTTTTGGACTTGATGGAATTAAAATTGGAACCTGCAGCCAAGTTGAAAAGTAGCTTGTTTCCCAGTAGATTTGACAAAAAGAAAAAAAAAGAGAAAGAAAAAGAGAAAGATTTGTTTCTTAACTGTTTACAAAAAACACTCTGCCTAAGTATTTGTGCTATTGAATGTAGATTTGAATTGGACATTTAAAAATTCAATTTGATGTCCATTTAATGATTTTCCTATAAGTGGAGAAGCAGTATATTTTTACATGTTAACATCTCTTCACTTGTGCATATAAATACTACATATACAAGCAAAATGAGTATTAAAAGGATAGGCATATTTTCATTATTCAGTATAATAAATTTGACTATTGATTTGTATAAACTAATCTGACGAAATTAATACATACCTTCAGTATGAACTCTTTTTTCAAAACTATTTTCTTAACTAAAGATTTATTTCATGAGAATACATTTAATCCTGTTCCTGGTGTAATTTTAAAATTAATTGATAATAATCTAACTTTACTAATAATGTCTATTCTTTCCTAATAATGCATTAACTGATTAGTAAACTCTTTAAATTTTTATGAAGGACTCCTGGGGGGGAGGGGAACCTGAAAATATGTATAAAATTGCAAAGTTAGTAATCACATTTCTCATAATAATGCATTTTTTTGTATATGACAAAAGTTGTTTTGTTTATACCACACTATGTACTGCATGACTTTTTAAAGTTATGTGGAATTAGCATAACTGATTCACTGTATTAATTGTAATTTGTTAACTATTGTACATATTATGAAATAAACCTGAAGTTGATTTAGTGTTTTCAATTAAATCACACTTAAGAGGAAAAGTCTCTTGTTAGTATGAAAAAAGGGGGGGTGGGTCCAAGCTGGCCCTCAGTTTATCTCATTTTTTGTGTGCTTGAAATAATCTTTTGAATGAATTGTGGAAGAAAGAAAGAAATTTGCTCCTTTATGACATCAGAATTTCTTGATTACCGTTGACTATGAAGGAGATTATTATCTGGCTCTTCAAGGCACTTTATTGAACCTGATGTTTGCAGTGGAAAAAGAAAAGTTCTTAACATAGCTCTGAAATGAGCCAGAAGATAGATTATTTCAGGAAGTTGAGGAAACAGTAAACTTTCTTCTCTAGTTGAATAGATGTTGGGAATCATCACAGTAGAACCATTATATTTTAGTTTTTAATATTATATGTGTTATCTTTCATCATTTAATAATGAATAAGCCTATTCAGGGAAAAAGCAAACTGATCTACAGCTCAACATCTCCAGTCTTTCATTTCCTGTTATCCAGGAAATTACTAGGACATCATGATGCCCTTCTTGTTCTTCCTGCCTGAATGCTGGCTTTGGAAAAAAGGGCCAAAGGGTGGTTTTCCTATGTAATTTACCATCTACTTTGATTTTTATTCTTCTATACACGTTGCAAGCTGAACTTCTGTAAAATTAATGACACTTTAAAAAATATGAACTTTTTTGTTTAAAAAACATTTTAACTAAATATGCTGTCTTTTTTCATACAAAAATGTTATTAAAGGTATTTTATAGGCTCTGACCAAGACTATATCAATGCAGCAAGAGGTAAAGTGGGAAGTAAACATTTCCATACTGTTACTACCTTGACAAAGCAAAAATTGGGTGTATTCTAAGTCTGAGTTATCTTTACGAATAGTTTTCAGCTAACAATGAGATGTTTTAGCACATGCTTCAGGAGACCTGAATGGCAAAATGAAAAGAATCCTGGTTTAGAAATGAGAAACTCTAGCTTCTAGTTCATTCCTGACCCTTTTACTAGCTTTGGGCTTTTTGCTGGTTTGGTCCTACAGCTTTCGCATCAGGAAATATGAATAACAACTTTTTTTTATCTCGGCAGGTTATTGTGACATTCAAATGATGATACTTGCAAAAGCACTTTGAAAACCTCAAAGCACCATATAGGTATGAAGGATTAGAAGTTACCGTCAATTGAATCAATTAAAGACAGGACTTATATTATGAAATAATCTTGCCAAAGGGCAACCATAATTTAGCTCAAATTCTTATGAGAAACAGTACTAGAGAGCTCAAGTAGGCTCTTCTACTCATGGAACTGTATCTAATACAGGTGGTTTCTATTTTTAAATGTCTGAGTGGTTAGAAAGTTTTTTATTTCTAGTAGTTTTAATAGTTTAATAATTGTTATGTATTTCATGTCTTAAATTTTTTCACTTTTAAGAGCAAAAGTCTCGGGGACTTTCTTTAGTGACATGACACATTTGTCCCCATTTTAAATGACCCTTCCAACACGGTTTGAAGATAAACAGTATAAAAATGTGCTGCAGTGATCACAAATGGCAAAAATCAAAGGCAATAAAACATTTCAGGAATGTTAGCTACCAAAACCTTGGACAGCATTTTAGAAAAGATGGTGATCTCTGTTAAACTCGACATTTTCAGTGTTTTGTAAACAACAAAACCTCAGGACATAACTGTAAAGTACACTTAGAATTATAGGAAGATGATAATTTTCACAAACTCCCTGTAACCTTACAAAGGACAATAGTATCTTCAAACTATTGGAACTAAACCAAAAAAAAGCTAAACTTTTTTTTTTTTCTCTGATCAACTACAAGTTAGCCTGCTATTTTCCTTGTATTTTTTGGCTAATCATAGAGTCAATAAACATTTATTAAACAACTTCCAGGCACTGGTACTAAGTGCTAGAATACAAAAAGGGGTGAAAGACAATCCCTAAGAAAGAATACTGAAGTAAATTATTTGATCAACTAGCTTATCCATCCTATATTGGATAGATTGCTTAGATCTTGTTTTGTAATAGAAATCTGATTTGAGAGCTAGAAGCAATCTTGTCGAACTCCCTTATTTTAAAGATTCTAGTAGGTTGATTTGATTTGCCCAATTTGACACACATAGTAACATAGTCTTGAGTTTGAACCCAGCTCTTCCTTCGTCCAAGTTCGGCCCTCTTTCCATTGGACCATACTGCTTCCCTTTTAATATGACCAATAAAAGATGCACTCATTATTTGAGGGATAAAAAAATTAGTAGTGAGCAAATTAGGCTATGTTAGTGTAATTCTGCCAAAACCCACTTGGGTAGTTAGGTCATTGGGAAAGATATCTTCCCTGGACATTACTTGTTCACCCTAGGATTCATAAATAGTCCCCTGGTAGCAAGGAAAAATTGTAACACCTCTTAGATTATTTAATTTTTATATGGAGTATAACAATTTGTATTTAGGATCTAGCCTATTATATCACAGATTGGGAGGAGAAAGAGATGAGTTAATAAAACATTTAAGTATGAATTTTAAGACCTTCCAGACAGCCATCTGTAAACAAGTTAAACAAGTGCTTGTGCAGAATTAAGAACCATCATATTTTATAGCAAAAGGCTAATGCAAATATTTAGTTATTAAATACACAAGAGGAAATTTTGGAAGCACATTTCTTGTTAAGCTAGTGGCTTCATTATGTGTATAAAAAGCTGATGTTAGTGAATAAATTTCAATTTCAGAACACATTGATATGTTTCTAAAAGTTGGCTTTGAATAAAAACTTTAAATTATTTCAGATAACCATAATTACCATTGAATCAGGTCTGATAGGGATCATCTTGAGGAAGGATTCCTTGGGATAAATAGGACGTTTCAGGAGACCTAGTGTTAGTGAGAGGGGTCTCCGCAAAATGCTGCTTGTGGGGCCAGGGTTTCAGTTTTTCAGATGATGAGAACAGGTATAAAATGAGCACATGCTCATTATATGCTCACAGAGGCTGAGATGATAGGAAGATGGGTGGAAAGTGGAGGAACAATGCATCTCTGAAGCCTTGGGTGTGAGCTAACTTAAGCTATTTGTGCTGATAAAAAGCAGGAGTTTGTGGGCAATTTTTAATGTCACATCTATAACATGCCTAGAACTTGGGATTACTTTTCTGAATGTCTACGTGTGAGGATTGTGTCTGGCTACAATTAGAGCTTCCTCATCCTTCCCTCCTTTCCTTTCCATGGAAGACATTGATAATTGAGCACATTTATCTTTTAGCTCTTAGCACTAGTTCCAGAAGTAAGTTTATTAAGGGCAAGATTTCTGATCTTGCCCTTCTTAGGACATTTCAAGGTAAAAGATTGCTTCCCCCTCCTCTATACTTAAATGAGCAAAACTTTTGAGCCATGCTTGAACTAGGTCAGTTTGTAAATAATCCACCATGTGGATCAAACTGGTAATAGCAATAAGAAATGCCCATTAGTATTTAAGTGGAGAGAACACAGAACATCAAAGGCAACTGAATGGGGCAAGAAAAAAAGTTAAAAAAGAAAGAAAAGAGGGTAGAGTACATAGATTTCCCTTCCAAGTTTTTCAGAATATTAAAAGATTAAAAATTCGATTAATTCAAGTCCCAGTGAAATAAAGATTTGAACTTTTTATTTGCTTTGATATTTGTAAAATATAATTTGCGGTTATGTACTATTCTGGGCTAAAGGATGTTCATGCCCTACAAGAAGTAAGAGAGGGGAGGGAAAGAATATGAATCATGTAACCATGGAAAAATATTCTAAAATAAAAATTTTCAATTTAAAAAAAAGTAAGAGAGAAACTCTTAGGGGCAGTTAGGTGGATTGAGATCCAAATCTGGAGATGGAGGACCTGGGTTCAAATTTGACCATAAGACTTCACAGATATGTTACCCTGGGCAATACACTTAACCCCAATTGCTAGCTCTTATCACTCCTTCTGAAATCATCCTGTTCATCATTCCTTATGGCACAAAAGGATTTCATCCAGCATATACTACTATTTGTTCAGCCACTTCCCAATTGATGGACAACCCCTCAGCTTCCAATTTTTGCCACTGCAGCTATAAATATTTTTGTATAAGTAGGTTCTTTCCCCTTTTTATGATCCCTTTGGGATGCAGACCTCTTAGAGAATCGAACATGCACAGTTTTATTGCCCTCTGGGCATAATTCCAATTTGGCCAAAATTCCATAATGGTTGGATCATTTCACAACTTCACCAGCAATGTATTAGTGTCCCAATTTTGCCACATTCCCTCCAACATTTCTCACTTTACTGTTATATTAGCCAATTTGTTATGTGTGAGGTGGTGCCTCAGAGTTTTTTTAAATTTACATTAAGCAAGAGTGTTTTAGAACATTTTTTCATATGATTATTGACAGCTTTGATTTTTTCATTTGAAAACTGCTTGTTCATATACTCTGTCCATTTGTCAATTGGGGAATGATTTTCATTCTTATAAAGTTGACCTAGTTTTCTCACTATATTTGAGAAATAAGATCTTTATCAGAAATTTGTTGTAAACATTTTTTTCCAGTTTGTTGTTTCCCATCTAATCTGAGTTACATAGGTTTTGTTTGTACAAAAACTTTAAATTTAATATTTGAATTTTACATCTTAAAATAAAGTTAATATTTAAAAATATAAAAACTTTTTAGTTCATGAGTCATACAAAAGTAGGTGGTGGGTCAGATTTAGTCACAATTTGTCAATTTTGGGGTAAGATGATAATTATAGTCAGTCCCAGTTCAAAGGTTCTGTGATTCTGTAATTGTTGATTTCCTGCCTGGTTGTTGGTCCAATTAAAAGGTCATTTCTTTGGTGGTGCATTGGATAGAATGCTAAGGCTACTCTAGTCAGAAAGACTTGAGTCCTAATCTAGCCTCAGACACTTATTGGCTGTGTGACCTTAGACAGTTTGCCTCAGTTTCTCAATAAAATGGAGACAATAACAAGCATCTGCCTTGCAGGATTGTTGTGAGGATCAAATGAAATAGTAGTTCTAAAAAAGCACATGGTACAGAGCCTAGAACATAGTTGATGTTATGTAGGTTCTTATTCCCCACCTACTTTTCCTCCCCCCCAGGATACTTTTCTGTATCTCTTTTCCTGATCTTTTTCCTCTAAAGATGCATGCTTGGAACTTCAGTCCCTTTTAGTAAGCTGTAATGCAGTCTTATAAGATGCCACCCCAGGAAGCCCACGTCAATACAATACCAATACAGTCCTCCGTTCAATTAAATGAAATGGAGGAAATAGTCAAACTGGCTGAGTGAATTGTTTGGGTAAGTCGGATGGGAATCTCCATGAAGGTTTCCTTCTAACGCCTCACTGGTGAGACTGCCTTGGGTTTGCTGTCACAGGCCATCTCCCCCTGGGAAGACTTTGGATAAGGGCGTGGCACCTCAACAGGTCTTTCTTGTCTAAGGTGGGGAGGTGTGTAACCAGGCTGGTGCAGGGTTATGAATTTTCCAGGCCCAGCCACTGTTGAAGGCCATCTACTAAGTTATAAAGGAGTTGTGATTTATGGGAGTAGATGCTGATAAAATCATGATTCTTTGAAGTACTGGAGCAGCTGCATTGATTACCTCCATATGGATACAATCATATGAAATCTCTCCTTATTGCAAACTGTGCTTTTTGTCTAAACTTCTTCCTGACGCACTTCTGCCCCAGACATAGAGCCATGATTTTCAATCAAGACTCCAATCTAATCCATATATATTTAAATTTTATTTTTCAAATGACAGCAGTGTATTTTTCCTTCATTGAAAAAAAAGAAAAAAAACTCCAAATCCTTTCTATCAAATATTCATAATCAAGCAATATGGATTCTCACATAAGCTACATTCTTGTCTTATTCCCCACCCTAAAAATTTGTTTCATTTTGCACCCTGATTTCATGGCTTATCTGTCCAGGTGTGTAGCATGCTTCAATTTTGAGATGTAACCTGGGATTCTGGTCTCAATTTGGCTCCTGATTCACTGTGTGACCCTGAATGAGTCACATCCTATTTTTTAGCTTAATTCCATTCTCTTCAAGTAAGCTATAAATGTGCTTGGTTGTTGATTCTATTTTTTAAAAGTTGGGATGGGAAACCATAAATATTAATGCAATGCCATGTGTAAGATATTGCACTGATTTCTGAAGCAGTTTCTATTTAAATACATATTATCTAATAACATCTAACATTTATGTAGCACTTATTCTCACTAGCATATATTTACCTAATCCTTTCATAAACCCTTCACATACATTTTCTTATTTGATTCTCGTATAACCCAGTCAGGCAGGTGTTACTGTTAATCCTATTTTATTTGAATTTTAAATTTATTGTTATTCTTAATTAAAAAAATATCCTTGCCTTCTGTCTCGGAACCAGTACGTACTAAGCACTGGTTCTGAGACAGAAGAGTGATAAGGGCTAGGCTATGGGGGTTAAGTGACTTGCCCAGGGGCACACTGCTAGGAAATGTCTGAGGCCGGATTTGAACTCAGGATCTCCCATCTCTGGGCCTGGGTCTCAATCCACTGAGCCACCTAGGCTTTCCCCATGTTTTATTTTTTTACAACCTCACCTGTCACTTCACACCTATCATTAACATATGGAAGTAAAGGAAAGTGGTAAATGTTGGAAGGGACATGGCAAAACTGGGACACTAACGCATTATTGGTGGAGTTGTGAACTGATCCAATCATTCTGGAGGACAATTTGGAACTATACCCAAAGGGCTATGAATCTGCCTACCCTTTGATCCAGCAATGCCATTGCTGGGTCTGTATCCCAAAGAGATAATAAAAAAATAGGAAAGCACCTATTTGTCCAAAAATATTTATAGCAGCTCTTTTTGTGGTAGCAAAGAATTGGAAATTGAGGGGATGTCCATTCATTGGGAAATGGCTGAACAAATTGTGGTGGTACATGTTGGTGATGGAATAATACTATTGTGCTTTTAGAAATGTAAAACATTTCAGAAAAAGCTGGATAGATCTGCAGGAACAGATGCAGAGTGAAATAAACAACTGGAAGAACATTATATACAGTAACAGTAATATTGGATGATAATTATCTATGAAAACTTGACTATTCTTAGCAATGTACTCATCTGTGACAATCCTGAAAGATTTGTGAGATTTGTGATGGGGAATTCTAGCCACCTCCAGTGAAAGAACTGTGGGAGTCATCTTTCACATCAGTGTATTTATGGTTTTATTTTAGGGTTTTGGTTTTGTATGGCTTTGCTCTTAACAACAATGACCAATATGGAAGTGTGTTTTACATGACAATAAAAAAATGAAAAAAAACCCCTCACTGTCTGATGTAGAATCCATACTAAGTGTAGGTTTCTAGGCAGAAGAGGAGAAAGGGCTAGGTAATTGGATTCAAGTGATTTGCCCAAGGTCTCTATCCACTGAGCCACCTAGCTGCTCCTCTTATCCCTGTTTTAAAGATGAGTAAATTAAAGTGTATATGTAAGTTCAGAATATAATATAATTGATCACAAGTTAAATGCTTTTATTCCCCTTGGCACTCTGCTCCTGATTCTCCAGACTTCTTTTTTCACCTTTTCCCCACCTCCAATCCCTTGTTTTTCAATTTTCTTTTATTGTTGTCTTCCATTAGAATGTAAGTACTTTGAAGGCAGGAACTTTTTTTTTGCTAGTATTTGTTTTCTGAGAATTTATTTATTTTTTAACATTTATTAATATTCATTTTTGAGATGGTTACATGATTCATGCTCCTACTTTCCTCTTAACCCCCCGCACTCCCCCCACCCATGGCCGATGCACATTTCCACTAGTTTTGTCATGTGTCCTTGATCAAGACCTATTTCCAAATTGTTGATAGTTGCATTGATGTGGTAGTTTCGAGTCTACACCCTCAATCATGTCCACCTCAACCCATGCGTTCAATCAATTGTTCATCTTCTAAGTTTCCTCTCCTGCAGTCCTTCCTCTGAATGTGGGTAGCATCTTTACAATAAATCCCTCAGAATTGTCCTGGGTCATTGTATTGCTGCTGGTACAGAGGTCCATTACATTCAATTTTACCACAGTATATCAGTCTCTGTGTACAATGTTCTTCTGGTTCTGCTCCTTTCGCTCTGCATCAGTTCCTGGAGGTCTTTCCAGTTCACCTGGAACTCCTCCAGTTTATTATTCCTTTTAGCACAATAGTATTCCATCACCCGCATATACCACAGTTTGTTCAGCCATTCCCCAATTGAAGGACATCCCCTCCTTTTCCAGTTTTTTGCCACCACAAAAAGCGCAGCTATAGATATTTTCGTACAAGTCTGTTTATCTATGATCTCTTTGGGGTACAAACCCAGCAATGGTATGGCTGGATCAAAGGGCAGGCATTCTTTTATAGCCCTTTGAGCATGATTCCAAATTGCCAGCCAGAATGGCTGGATCAGTTCACAGCTCCACCAGCAATGCATTAATGTCCCAATTTTGCCACATCCCCTCCAGCATTCATTACTCTCCCCTTCTTTCATTTTAGCCAATCTGCTAGGTGTGAGGTGATACCTCAGAGTTGTTTTGATTTGCATTTCTCTAATTATTAGAGATTTAGAACACTTTCTCATGTGCTTATTGATACTTTTGATTTCTTTACCTGAAAATTGCCTATTCATGTCTCTTGCCCATTTATGATTGCTCATGAGTAGGACGAGCTAACATAATAAAAATGACCATTCTACCCAAATCAATTCATCTATTTAGAACCATACCTATCAAACTACCAAAAAAACTTCTTTACTGAATTAGGAAAAACTATAACAAAGTTCATTTGGAATAACAAAAGATCAAGAATATCAAGGGAAATAATGGAAAAAAAATGTGAAGGAAGGGGGCCTAGCAGTACCAGATAACTATAACTATACTATAAAGCAGCAGTCATCAAAACAATATGGTATTGAATAAGAGATAGAAGGGAGGATCAGTGGAATAGACTTGGGGTAAATGACATCAGCAGAACAATGTATGATAAACCTAAAGAGCCCAACTTTTTTTTTTTTTTAAAACCCTTACCTTCCGTTTTGTAGTCAATATTGTATATTGGCTCCAAGGCAGAAGAGTGGTAAGGGTAGGCAATGGGGGTCAAGTGACTTGCCCAGGGTCACACAGCTGGGAAGTTTCTGAGACCAGATTTGAACCTAGGACCTCCCATCTCTAGGCCTGGTTCTCAATCCACTGAGCTACCCAGCTGCCCCCTAAGAGCCCAACTTTTGGGACATGAATCCACTATTTGACAAAAACTGCTGGGAAATTTGGAAACCAATATGGGAGAAATTAGGTTTAGATCAACATCTCACACCCTACACCAAGATAAATTCAGAATGGGTGAATGACTTGAATATAAAGAGGGAAACTATAAATAAGTTAAGTGAACATAGAGTAGTTTACTTGTCAGATCTCTGGGAAAGGAAAGATTTTAAAACCAAGCAAGAGTTAGAGAAAATTAAAAAATGTAAATTAAATGGTTTTGATTATATTAAACTAAAAAGCTTTTGTACAAACAAAAACAATGCAGTCAAAATCAGAAGGGAAACAACAAATTGGGAAAAAAATCTTTATAACAAAAAATTCTGACAGGGGTCTAATTACTCAAATATACAAGGAGTTAAATCAATTGTTTTCTGAGAATTTAGCACAGTGCCTGGAACATTCAAGTACTTATTAAATATTTATCGAGTTGAAGGTCATTGAAATTGAAGTCACATTTTTGGACTAAAAACTGGTTAGAATGGGAGATAGTACAGCAAACTGCAATAATAAGCAAGTAACCATTTAACCAACTACTTGAAAATAAAGTCTTGTTTTTATCAGGGAACAAATCCTGGGCAGAAATCTCTTTAGCTCTATCTCCACATCTGACCAATTCAGTCATTTCAGTCTTTGGCACTAAATAACCCAATCTGATCTGATTTTTGACCAAGTTGATTATAAATTTTGTGTGACATAGTTAGAGAATTACTGTGGATCTAATCTTGTCCTTTCTCCATTTTGGTTTACAACTTATTTCAAAATGTCAGATTCTGAATCATTAAAAGGAGATTGGGTATAAATGAATGGGTAATGGTCTCATCCTTACTTTAAAAAATGTATTCCCAGGACAGCTAGATAGCACAAAGAATAGAATACCAGGAGGTTCAAATCTGGCTCAGATACTTCACTGCTATGTGGTCCTGGCCTAGTCACATAACTCTGCTTCAGTTTCCTCATCTGTAAAACGGGCTGGAGTAGGAATTGGCAAACCACAAGAAAATCTCCACTGAAATCATAGAGTCAGACATGATTGAAAATGACTGAACAAGCCTCTGGCACTCTGGTTAAACCCTTCTCAGAATAATGTTTTTAAATCAAATACTTAGGATTAGAAAAGTAAGCAATTATATGACCAAAATATGTAATAACAAATTCATAGAACTCGGGTAAAGAATCCCTGAACCAGAGGTTCAACTCATTCAAATGAACTTTTCTATTACCTTCTGCTCCTAGTCACTTTTGGCCTTCATATAACAATAACTAGCATTTATGTAATACTTCCTATGTGTCAGTCACTGTGCTAAGCCTTTTACAAGTATAATTTCATTTGATCCTCAAAAGCCTTCCAAGGTAAGTGATTTATTTTCTAAAAAATAAAGTTCTCAAAGGAGGATTCATAAAGGGGAACCTAAGCAAACTTTACTCTTGACTGAGAACTGACAAAAAGGATTAGATAGGACACCTGCTTCAAATTATCTCTGAGGTTCCTTCCATCTTGGTACTTTTATGATTCTAAATGGCCTTTTAATCTCTGCTTTAAAATATCCAATAATAGTGAAGTCACTATCTCTCACCGCAACTCATTTCAAATTTGGATGGCTCTAATGTTACTTCCTCATTTTGAGCCAAAATCAACTCCCTTATAACTTTCTTCCTATTGATTGATGTTAGTTCTGCTCTCTGGAGCTACACAAAATGAGTCTAATTCTTCCTCTACATGGCAGTTCCTTGAATATTTGAAGATGATTACTATGTTCCCCTAAATCTTACATTCCCCAGGCAAAATATTGCCAATTCCTCCAACTATTCATCATATGACAGCTTCAAGAACCTTTACCACTTTTGTTACTACCTTCTAGAACATTCTAACTTATCAAAACTCTTCTAAAATGTGGCATCAAGAATTGAAGTTCACATTCATTTTACTTGATGTAAAATAGGCTTATAGGCTCAAGACTGCCAGTCAGACTCTGTCTCATGAAGTCTAAACATCAAGATGCTCTAATAGGAAACTATGGTCTTTAAGCTAGAAAAGGGAATAAAAGTAACGGATATCATCAGAGTTCACAATGGATAATAAAAATGGAGCAGAAAGAGGTAAGCAAAAATTTGAATGGACAATGTATTGGGAAATTAAGTTACTTTTCTTACTCTTGGTTGTGGTACCATCTTTGATGCTGACAGGTACACTAGCTAGGCATGATCCTCTTCCACATTGCAGTCTATTTTTCTCCCACTCTAAAAGCCTAGCTAATACATGGACAGTAATAATCCTGATAAACTTTAACTCACAAAGAGTAGAATAAAATGAATACTTTCATCATTGTGGATATCCTTCATTTACCAAGGTGGCCCGACTCATTGACAACTTCATTGCATTGTTGGTTCTCATTGAGTTTGTAATTAACGAAAATCGTTCACTTATTTTTCATAAAGAATTGCTTTTAAGCTAAATCTCCCTTATTCTTTACATATGAAGCTGATTGAACTTAAATGCAAAGTTCTACATTTATATCTATTCAATATCATCTTTTTAAATTTAGATTCTTTGGTCCTAATTGTCAAGACCTTTTTGAGTCCTGATCCTGTCATCCAACATATCCATTCATTCTAGTTTTATCTTATCTGAAAATCTGAAATTTGGAACATTCTGTCTTCATTTAAGCCTTTAAAAATGTTGAACATGACAGGTTCAAGTAGAGGGTCCTCTGGCATGTCATTAGGATCTACCTTCATCTTTACGTTGATCCACATCGATCAAAACTTTGGGTACAGTTGTGCAACATTTATAAATTCACCTAACCATACAATCATCCAGCCCACATTTCTCCATTTTTTTCTGAAAAGATATCATGAGAGATTTTATTAAATGCCTTGTTGAAATTAAAATCTAATATGTATCCCTCTGTGAATTGGTATGGTTAAAATAATCCTGTGAGAAAAGGAATTGAGAGTAGCTTGATATGACATTCTTGGTAAGTTCAGTGCTATTTTATTTTCAAAGTCCTTACAAACCAACTTCTTGTTCCTAATTAATATAAAAAGTCCTCTATCCTGACCCTTAAAAAAAACAGGAAACTCTAAATCAATAATGAATATGAAGGCAACTTAGGTGGCATAGTATATAGAGAACTGGACTTAGAGTCAGGAAAACTTGAGTTCAGATCCATTCTCAGACACTTTGTGATCCTGGGCAAGTTATTTAACCAGTCTTCCTCAGTTTTATCAGCTGTAAAATGGGGATAATAATAGCATTTACCTTGCAAGTTTTTTGTGAGGATCAAATGAGATAGTATTTATAAAGGCCTTAGCACAGTGCCTGACACATAGGACAGTGTACTATAAATGCTAGTTATTGTTACATGAAGGCAAAAAATGGCTAGGAGCAGAGGGCAAAATTCATTTGAATGAACCTTTAGTTCAGGGATTCTCTAAGTTCTATGAAATTGTTTTTAGATATTTTGATCATTATATTTTAATATAATCACTTCCTTTTGAAATCCTAAATATTTGATTTTATGTAAAAATATTATTTTGAGAAAGGATCCATAGACTTTACCAGAGTGCCAGAGGACTTGTTAAGTCATTTTCAATCATGTCTGACTCTAAGATCCCATTTGAGATTTTCTTGGCAAGATACTGAACTGGTTTGCCATTTCCTTCTCCAGTATAAATTGGTCTTCCTTATCATTTGTGTTTGTATGTGGGTGCCTGTGGGTTTTTGTGCATGTCTTTCCATAGTTTGCTCATCTCCCAACTTTAGCAAACCTCTATTTCCCCTTTTGAATACACTCAGGTTCACTAGGTATAGGATCTTCTTGCCCTAATTCTCCCTCCCTCTTAACATGTCTATCTATTCTGTTTCCTACATTGATGCTTCTAACACCCATCCCTATTCAGACATGATGCATTGGGAAAAAGCCTCTCACTCATGTTGTCCTTTTTCAGTGCCATTTTAATCACTCTACCCTCATTTATCCTATCCAATCCCTTCTAGTTTTTTTTAAAACCTTTACCTTCTGTCTTAGAAACAATGCTGTGTATTGGTTCCAAGTCAGAAGAGTGGTAAGGGCTAGGCATTGGGAATTAAGTGACTTGCCCAGGGTCACTCAGCTAGGAAGTGTCAGAGGTCATATTTGAACCCAGTATTTCCTGTCTCCAAGGCCTGGCTCTCAATCCACTGAGCCACCAAGCTGTACCCTTAATTCTCACCTCTTTCCTCTTTCTCTTGTGTCTTATGGAGCTTTTGAATCAGTCTTAGATTTCCCTTTGCCCTGCTGAAACTTGGCTGTTTTCTGAAGAAACTACCTATCACTCTTATGGAAGCTTCATTTTCTCTCACTCTTTTGGGTTCATTGAGAAATTTGGTGGGGATTCAGTCTTTTTGAGTTCCACTTCACCAGTACTTTATCATTTCTCTGATCTCTAAAAAAGAAAACCCCCTACTTTCTGTCTTAGCAACTCTGAGACAGAAAGGCAAAAATTAGGCAAAAAGGGTTAAGTGACTTCCCCAAAGTCACCTAGCTAGCTAGGAAGTGTCTGAGGCCATATTTTTCTTAGCTTTTGAAATCTGTCATTCATTTATGTTTACCATATCCTTTAATTCATCTCTCACATTTACTACCACTGAGAGTGAGTATGATGCAAAGGAAAAGAGCGAAGGTGCTTGGGTTCAAAATGAACTTTGATATTAATTACCAGTATGATCTTGGGCAAGTCACTTAACCTTCAGGGGCCTCAGTTTCCTGATCTGTGAAGTGATAAAGTTGAAATAGGTGGTGTCTGAGGGCCTTTTTAATTTTATGAGTCTATGACTTGTGATACTATGATTTCTCAGGATCTATTTCTATTTAAAAAGAAAACAAACCCTTACTTTCTATTTTAGAATCACTACTATGTATTGGTTCTAAGGCAAAAGAGTGGTAAGGGCTAGGCAGTGGGGGTTAGGTGACTTGCCCAGGATCACACAATTAGGAAGCATTTGAGGTCAAATTTGAATCTAGGACTTCCTGTCCCTGGGTCTGGTACGCAATCCACTGAGCCGTCCTGCTGTCCCCTATTTCTACTTTCTTAAGTGACTTTAGTACCTATAGAACATTTTTCCTCCATCTCTCATCATCTGCTATCATTCTCAGTGATTTCAACTTCTATGTCTATTGGCCGTTGTACTCCTTAAACTTTTAGTTCTCCACCCTCAGTTCTATAGTCCTACTCCATCTTATGGACTCTAACATATCCATACCTAAGACCTAATTATATACTTCACCTCTGAGTTTGTATCTGTAGCTACATATTTCCAACGACAATTCTACTTCCCACATCCAATATATTTCAAACCGATTGAACTGTTTTTTTTTTTTTTTTTTTTGCCTTTACTTCATTTAGTGCAGTAGCCTTATTTCATTTGTCTCCTTGGTCATTCTCGACCCTCTAGACAGCCACTTCAACAAACTCCTCCCTAATAGGCTATATTGCAACTTCTTGTTCTTCACTATTCTCACAAGGGCAATGTCTACCCCTGGATGACATTGAATCATCCCTTTTCTCAATTTCTTCTTTCAGGGTGAAAAACATCAAAGGATGAAGTAATGGAATTATATATTGTCCTAATACAAATTCATGCTGACCTATTTCATATAGGCTCCCACTATTGCCCAGCAATTATTTTATTCATTTTCTGTTGATTCCTTAGTATGCTATGTGGCTATATACAGTGGTTATGCCAAACATAAAACTTACATGTAAAATTTTTCCATTTACTTGTGAAGAACATTAGTCCATTTACAATGAAAAAGCTTCACTGAACAGAATCCAGAAGTTTATCTGAGTAATAGATTTAGATATTTTGGACATGTAGTCAAGAAAGTCTGGGTACAAGTCCTGCTATAGAAACTTATATCTGGGACAGCTAGCTGGACTTGGGTTAAAATCTGGCCATAAGACTTTCTAGCTTTGACCCTGGGCAAGTTTAACCCCATTTGACAAGCCCTTGCTCTTCTGTCTTTGAGTTGTTACTGAGCCAGACAGTAAGGATTTATAATAAAAAAGAAACTTTTATCTGTGTGATACTAGTAGAACATCACCTGTTTTGAACTGTTTTTTTGACCAGTAAAATGCTGATAATAACTGTAGCATTTATAGAGTTTTTGAAAGGATATATGAGATAACTATGTAAAGTGCTTCATTCTATCCATTGCATCCAGAGAGCTAGATGGTACAATGGATAGAATGCTGGGCTGAGTCAGGGAAACCTGAGTTCAAATCCAGCCTTAGACACTTTCTTGCTGTGTGCCCTTGGTATGCCACTTTAATTGCCTTCCTCAGTTCCTGCAATTATAAAAATGGAACAACAACAAGAGCACCTATAACTCATGGTTGCCATAAGGATTAAATAAGATGATATTTGTAAAGTGTTTTGCAGAATGCCTGGCACTTACTAGGTGCTTAACAAATGCTTATTCCTTTCCTTCCTTTTGTAAACTTCAAAGTACTACATAAATGTGAAATAATGTTAGTAATGATATCTATATATCTATATATACACACTATAATGGTAGTAACAATAAAAAAGAAAGAATTATTGACTTTGAGTCCAAAGCCCTGGAATAGAATTGTGGCTCTTCTTTTTACTAGTTGAAAGACTTTGGGCAAGTCAATTAGTCCTTGCGAGTTTCATTTCTCTTAGCTCTAAAACAGGGATAATAACACTTAGACTATTTAATTTACATAGTTGTTTTAAAAAACCACTTGTAAAAGTGATGTACAAAATAGGTGTGAGAGCATTATTATTATTGATGATTGATGTGTGGATACTTTCACACCTCACATTCCTTCCTCTTCCCCAAGATCTGTAAGTTTAACATATAATGCCTGACTTGTAGCTAAATCAAGTCCTCCAATTTTTCTGCAATAAAGCTACCTTGTATGGAATATGAAAAACACTGTCTTGTATTTATGTCAAAGAACATTCTTTTGTTTTCTTTACTGGGAAAAGATGTATTCTATTGTGAAAGCTATCACGCTAAAATAATACAAGACATTTAAGGCCAGAGAAAAATGTTAATGAGTGAAAAAAAGTAAGATTATGGCTTAAAGGTTTCAAATACTTTTTGAGAGGGGAAATGAGTAGGAAGATCAGACCAAGTTGTTTTCTTGTACAAAGAAAGCTCCCTTGTATGTTTATTCCCCAATATGCGAGAAAAGGTCACGATGAAATAAAAAATCTCCGTGGGTAGAGATAAACCAAAGGCACAGGTCTTTAATCTGGCTGTAGCCATCTCAGCCAGAAATGAGTCTGCTTAATCAGCCTTGCATCAGTTCCCAGTAACGCATATAAAGAGCCTAGGGAGAGAAGAAGCTTCACAGCTCCTTCTTCAGCACCCGAACTCTGGACAGTGCTGTGCGCAGTTAGCTCTTCCTCTGTGGCCTCCCTTGTGTTCTTTCTCTTACTTCTTTGCAGCTGGAACTGAGGACTCAGCCTTAGCCTCTGGCTGGTTCCCCCTGCTACAGTGAAAGGAAATTACACAGATTCCCCATGCAGCCTGCCATGATGATGTTTTCCAGTAAATATTGGGCAAGGAGGGGACTCTCTTTGGACTCGGCAGTCCCTGAAGAACATCAGTTACTCAGCAGCTTAACAGTGAGTACTAAGAGACTGACACTTTCCAGAAAGCGTTTCCTAGGCTCAATTGTATCTACCTGTGGGTTAGTAAACCCTGAACTCTACACACATTAGAGCGCCTCTAGTTATCCTTCTGTAATGAATTAAAATACTTATCAATATATTAAAAGTAACATATCTCCATGTCTTTCCAGATGCCTTCTCAGAAAGTTATTTGGAAGGATTTAAAAAGTAACAGAAAGCAAGAGAAAGACATGAAGAACTCTTTCTTTCTCTAGAGTAGAAAAACATGTGTTTAGATTTAGAAAGGACATTCTTGATGAGGAAAAACAGTGAGAGCTAGATTTTCTGAACTTTCACCATTATATTGTTGTTTCCTTCACACATATCCTCCATTTTAAAGTCGATACTTATTGTTTTCCATTTTTATCTTTCAAAACTATCTTTGGTAATCATTGCTGGATCTAGAACATCTTGAAAACTGGAAAGAAAAGATCAGATTCATTCTAAAAGTGCTTCCCTTTCCTCAGTTTAGTTTCAAAGTTATTTAAAAGTTTTAAAAAATGGAATGAAACAAAATTATTTTAGATCCTTATTTCAGTTGAAAACGTTAGCAAAGGAAAATGAATCTGGGTCTTTTTACATGAAAATATTGAATGGTATTTTATTATTGCAATAACAGACTTTATCAACTGTTTTTAATTCTGAGGAAGGGAAATATCTGTTTGAATATCTTAGCTCTGTGCATCAGCCAGAGGGCTTTATTATATTTACACATATTACTATTAAATGAGTTGATAAAGCAAGGAAATTTTACCATTATAATTATAGTGTTTTGTAGAACTATTTAAATCAATTTAAGAAAATTCTAAATAAATGTAAATGACTTTCCGTGCATTTTAATAATATATAGATATTTGAAATGATCCAGTAAGTACATCGAAGACTTCTAAAGAATGAAATACTAAATTTAGAAAACAAAGAAAAAAATTATGATCTCTTCATGTCCACAATGAAGCTTAAGTATTTAGGATTATGTTTTTAATGTGATAAGGAGGTAGGTGTTGAAAGTAATAGGAAATTATAGTTTAAAACAGTTTTAAACAGTCATCATCAAACACAGAAATCAGCATTCATTTCTAAATCTCTGTGAAATTATAAATGATGAAGTCAACACTTAACATTTTTCTATGAATTTCTAACAATTAAAAAGCCGAGTAAGAATGACTTGTGGTAGAAGGTTAACATGAAAATGAAAAAAAGGGGATCCAGAAGAAAAGAACAGCAAATTATCCTTTGCTGAATTCCCTACCAGAGACACATTTCTTGGTTTCTACCAAAATACAGGATAATGTTGTGAATGTTTTGATATCTTCATGGGAAAGCACTCTCCTTCTCTAATTGTCAGAGCTTAGTGAGTATATTGCATAACCGTATGCATTTCGATGAGAGTACCATCAGTTCATAATTTTACAATAACTTTACATCATCTGTCAAAGGCAATTTGCAAGTTATTTTATTCCCTCATGTTCTACTCAATTCTGACAGTGCTTTGACTCCTAAGAATCTGTCATTGTTATCATTAGCAAATTCCAGCTACTAGTCATTACTTAATCACATACTATATAGTATCTTGCATGGCTAATGAAGTTTTAATCCCTTTCAGTTTCACAGATGCCTCTATTTGCTCATGAGGATTAGTGATCTAGTTTTTTCATGTCTAGATTTTAACCCTCATTTCCATTGTTATCTACTGACACAGTTTAGGTAGGCCTGGATGATATACTTTCTGCCAACATTGTAGCAATTAGATCTCTACTGACAGAATAAAATTAGAGAGTCAGAAGTTACAAATGATGGTTTTATTGATTTAGGCACATGCATAGTCAGATGGAAGAATATAAAATGGTTATTTACTTTCAAGTTATATTGGAAAAAAAATAAAGATCTATGTGGAAAAACGAATCTTCAATCATTTTGCATTTGCTTCAGTATCAGGTTTAATTCATGCACTATATTGTAGCAGTGGAAAGAGGATTGGGCTTGAGGTCAGAAGACCTGGGCTTTCTTTGGTTAATTTAATAAATATTTATTTACTTGATAACCACTACTTAGGTTATCTAAGTAGTTAGTTAACTACTTAGGTTAATAATAAGGTTACTGCCTAACCTTAGGGTTAGGCAAATGGGGTTAAGTGACTTGCCTTGGGCCACACAGCTAGGAAGTGTCTGAGGTCACATTTGAACCCAGGTCCTCCTGATTGCAGGCCTGACCCTTTATCCACTGTGCACTTAGCCGATCCTCAATAAATATTTATTAAGCAATTGCTATAAGCTACAAGAAAAGTGCTGTGGTGTATCGTATGGAGAACTGATTTTGGAGTCAAGGAATAAGGAGTTCAAATTCCACTCCTGACATATGCTGTCTGAGATTTTAGGCAAGTCACTTAACCTTTCAGTGCCTCAGGAAACTCTCTAAGGACTATAAATTGCAAAGCAGTTACCAATCTGCATTGGTAGAGGAAGTTTTCTCATTGGAAATTCCCTAGAACAATAAAATCACAAATTCCTTCCCTATTTCTATAGATAGAGATACCAGGTACCCTGATGAGGATAGCTGGGGAAGGAAACAAAAACAAAATTTGAAAAATTAAATGACTTTTTAAATAATGCTATTCAATTCCTTAGGGTAGCATTTTTACTTCTTTTCACTTCTTTTCAAGGACTAAACTCTTCAATCTCACAGTTGCTTCCTATTTAGTCAATTAAAGCCAGCAGGAACCAATTGTCTTAATTCTTCTTTTTCCCTTTTCTCAATCTATCAGTATCTTTACCTATATTATTTTCCTTCCCTTCAGTCCCAGAAGCTTAGAGGATCTTCCTCTTTTGCCGAAACTAACTGTCCACCTGGACCTTTGGATTGATCTAGTTTGGTCTCTTCTGTGATCTTGTTCCATTAGTTCCACTATATCTCTTGACCACATTTCTTTCTTCTAGTCCCACCGAAACTACCTTAATGTAGGCTTTCATCACTTCTCACCCAGATTATTCTAAGAGTCTCTTTATTGGTCTTTTTGCTTCCAGCCTTTCCCCTTTGCAATCCACCCTTCTCAAAGCAACTTGAGTTTTTTTCCTAAGGTACTTCTCTGATTATGTCAGTCTTCTATTGAAAAATCATTTGTAGGGGGCAGCTGGGTGGCTCAGTGGATTGAGAACCAGGCCTAGAGACGGTTCAAGTCTGGTCTCAGACACTTCCTAGCTGTGTGACCCTGGACAAGTCACTTAATCCCCAATGCTAGCCCTTACTGCTCTTCTGCCTTAGAACCAATACACAGTACTGATTCTAAGATGGAAGGTAAGATTTAAAAAAAAATATTTGTAACTCTTCATTGCTTCTCTGACAGAATATAAACCCTTTATTCTGGCATTCAATCTTGTGCAATCTGACTTCAAATGATCTTTTTAGACTGATGAGATACTTTATGTGCCCTGTATTTCACTAAATAGGATCACTCTCTGACCTCCTACCCCACTGTTCTCATCCATCTCTTTGCTTTCATAGAAACCCATAGAAACAGCCTTATCTATTGAACTCTGTAATTTTGTTCAAGCTCATCTTCCTCCTTTTTTCTATTCTCCTAAGATTCAAAGATCCTGTAGTGCAGGGGCTGCGACCTATCTTTAACCTGCACATAGTAGATGCTTAATATATTGTGAATTGACTTATATTACATACTAAGTTTGTGACTGGATCTAATTTCCCAAGACTCATTTTCCTCATTTATAAAATGGATATAATGATACTTGTAATGCCTACTCAATATTTTTTTTAAGGAATAAATGAGAAGAAGTATGTGAAATGCTTGTCAGTGTAAAATGCTATATAAAATTTGATGATAATTGAATGAGATATGCTTTGATGCCACTTACAAGCTGGAAAGAAAACTTACAAAAATTGGAGATTACTAATGAGTAATTCTTTTCATCCTCTTCTTAAATGTTTTATTGATGTTTTTTCTTTTCTTTTTTACATCATCGTTCCTTTCCAATTACTTTTCCCTCCTCATCTTTACCTCCCAATGGATCTTTCCCTTATAATAACAAATAAGTACAACCAAGGAAAACAAATCAATATATTAGCTAGTGAATAATTCATAAAAAATCCTTTCCTTCCATCTTAGAGTCAATACTCTGTATTGGTTCCAAGACAGAAAGGCAGAAAGGTTAAGTGACTTACCCAAGATCATAGAGCTAAGATGTGTCTGAGGTCAGTTTTGAACCTGGGACCTCCTATTTCAAGGTCTGGCTTTCAATCTACCAAGTCACCTAGCTGCCCTCATGAATAATTCTTAATGCATCTTGACAATTAGATATTTTTTCATGGATAGAATGGGCACAAACTTTTTGAGTTACTACCGATAGGCTGAAAGCAGTTGAAACTAGTGGATCAAAATTACCTACTATCACCTAACTGATTTTCAGTTTTGAGCAATTCAATTTACCTAGAATATCTTGACAGAGTTTGATTGCTGTGTTCATGTTAAAGTTGTTTCAGTAATAGTCTAGGCTCTCTGATCAATTCATTTATTGGAAGCTTATCTATTTATATTATCTTTAATTTATCCATAAACTACAGTAAGTATAGTCTAAAGCAGTGATGGGCAAACTTTTTAAAGAGGGGGCCAAAGGAAAGGAAATGCTCATCTGTCAGTCTGTTTCCAAGGCAACTCTTTTGAAGTTTCATTGTATTGTATCCTACTCATTGTATTCATCAGATTAGGAAAAATGTTCTCCCCCCAATAGAACATTTCAGGGGGCCCCAGCATCTGGCGGGGGGCCGTAGTTTGCCCATCAATGGTCTAGTGGAAAGATCATTCAGTTGGATCCCAGTTCTGGCACTAGCTGACTGTGAGAACTTGGGTTTATGCTTTGCCTCTCTGAGTCTCACCGTCCTGATCTGTAAAATTTGTAAGAAAGAGAAAGAGTTGGACTAGATGAAGCTCCTTGAGAATGGGGACAAATTCATTTTCGTCTTTCTATCCTGTGCCTGGAATAGAGTAGGTGCTTGTTGGAATAGAGGACTGAGGGCTTGATTGGAGTCAGAAAGACCTCAGTTCTCATTTTGCCTTCCATACTACCTGTGTGACCCTGGGCAAATTACTTAACCTCTCTCCCCTTCAGTTTCCTCATGTTTAAAAAGGAATCATAATACGGGTCTTATAAAAATAAAAAATGGGATAAAATATATAAAGTACTTTGTAGACTTCAAAATGCTCTATTTGTTTTTGTTGAGTAGTTTTTCAGTTGTCCTTGACTCTTCCTAACCCCATTTTGGGGTTTTCTTGGCAAAGATACTATTTCCTTCTCCAGCTTGTTTTACAGATGAGGAAATTGAGGCAAATGGATTTAAGTGTCTTTTACAGGGTGACATAGCTATCAAGAGTCTGAGGCTGGATTTGAGTCTTCCTGGGAGCAGGTAGATTGCTTAGTGGATTGAGAGCCAGACCTGAAAAGGAGGTCCTGGGTTCAAATATGTCCTCAAGATACTTCCTAGCTGTGTGACCCTGGGCAAGTCACTGAACCCCCATTTCCAATCAAACCAATAAACAATATTGATTCTAAGAAGGAAGATGAGGGTTTTTAAAAAAAAGATGAGTCTTCCTGAAACCAGGCACTGTGTTCACTACACCGCCTCACTGCCCCAAATAAAGGACTATCTATATACATAAAAGCTCTTATTGATTGAATAATTTCTGAATGGTGAAGTGCCTTTCATTGTCATTTTCTGTCTCTTCTTCTTTACAGCTCAACAGAGCAAATGATGAGAAGAAAGGCAACAAAGGGAGTGGCAAGAATGAAGCTGCTGGGGAAAGTGGAAAGACTGCAGTTGTGTTTTCTTTGAAAAATGAAGTTGGTGAATTGGTGAAAGCCTTAAGGCTCTTTCAGGTATGTGTCAAGCCTTCCGACAGAGCCACGTGCATTGTTTTGGACTTGTCATCTGGTGGGAAGCATGATTCAGTGAATGAGTCAATTTCTGCAGATTGGTATAATTATGGATGTTGAAAAGTAGAAAGAAACAAAACTTTATGAGGCTTCACAAGTAGGGTTTGTCACTTAAAAACGACAGAATAAACACAATCATGTGAAATTGACTTTTTTGATCCAGATGATCTTTGGGGAATGATATAACCCTGTTACCAGATGGAAAGGTCAATAATTCAAAGATACGTAAGGGTGTGTCTCAATTTAAGCAATCATGGTGTGTGAGAAATAGAGATCTGTATGATTATTAGTAGCAGCTTGATGTAGTATAATGAGCAACGAACTGAAAGATAGAAGATTGGGGTTCAAATCTTATTTTTTTTACTACTTACTAGATGCATACACTTCAGGGAATTATCTGCTTTTTTGTGACCATGAAGAATGGAGGGCCAAAGAAATTAAGGGATTTGTCTAAGATCATGCAACTAATAAATGATAAAGCTATGATTTGAATTAGGTCCTCTGGCTCTCAATCTAGAACTTTTTTACATTGTCCCATTGTCTTAGAGCTCTTCAGCTTCTTCATCTATAGGATGAAGATTTGGGCTAGGTTATATGAATTCGTAGTTCTCTTTCAGAGTAAAATCCTACAGTTCTTTGAACTTTACGAAATTATTCTGTCTTTTTCAGAAGGCTTCTCAGTGGTATTCCTTTAAATAAAAATCCTCATTGGACATTTAAAATAATTTAATTCACACATACTTTGTAGATGGTAATTTGTGGTATCAGAGAGGAAATAGATTCTAGGCCAAATTCACTCCTTGATTGAACAGGATGGATAAGATTTAGAAGACTGCAAGTGGGATTCTGCTAAGAAATGCCACATTGCCATCTTAGTCGAAGCATCCTACTAGAAGAACCTATACAAACTGACTCCTGTGATTTGGGGAGGCAAAACTGGGAGAGGGAAATTTCATGTATTTTACCCTGGAGCTACACCATTATTGAAACCACCAAGACCTCATTTGATTCTCACAATATTCCTATGAGGTATGTTCTACTATTGTTACTATTTTACAGATGAGGAAACTGAGGCTGGCAGAGGATAAGTGGCTTGCCCAGGGTCATAGGGCTAGTAAGTATTAGAGACAGTATTCAAATTCAGGTCTTACCTCTTCTAAAACCAATACACGGTACCTCTTAATTGTTCCCCACAGCCCAAATAATATACCATTGCCTGTGATATGCTGGTGAGCATTTCACAATTGGCTCTCTCTCTCTCTCTCAAAAAAGAAGTATTCAAGTATTCAAGAAGTATTCACACTTTTAAGTTTAATATACCTCATTTACATCTTCCTCATCATTTTCTTAAGTCTAGAAATCAATAGAAGAATACATCAACCTCTGATTTGTAGCATTTGTCAATTTATGAAGGGTAATTGCCACGCTGAAAATTTAGCAATTATTTTGCCCAAGCTGGTGTGCACTGGCTTTAGTACCCCCTTGGTCGTAACCTTTGGCGACCACGACATCTTTTCAGGAGGAATCATATTTCCCTAAGAGTATTGAACCTACATAGAAACAACAATGAAAAGTGACTTGTCTTTCATTTCATCCCAGCCAGAGGTTTTAAATATAAATCCATTCCTTTTTCTTTATGTGGTTGTGTGTATTGATACAATCATACCTTGATTTCCTATTGATGATTAGAGAGTTTAGTTGTGTTTTTTTTATTAGTGTGAGGAAAAGCAAGAAGACTAGACCATAAAGTGAAAGGAGAGCAGTATAAATAAGGCTGGAAAGGTGACCTGGGGACAAGTAGAATTATGGACCAGAGGAGTATAGGGAACCACAGTAGTTTATTGAATAGGTAAGACTTGAATTTTGGGAAGATCACTGGGGCAGGTATGTGGTAGATGGGCCAGAGAGGGGAGAGACTTGAGGCAGGGGGAAGGAAGGAGGGAAGAATATTGGAATAGTACTGATGATAAGGGCTGATTAAGGGAGCAGCTGGGAGGATGAAGAGGAGGATAGATGTGACGGATAATATGGTGGTAGAATTGACAAGATTTGCCAACTGCTGGGATAATGTGGAGTGAATGAAAAGGAGGAGTAGAAGGTGGCAAATCTGGGTCACTGGAAAGATGGTGGTGTCCTTAACAGAAATAGCCAAGGTCTAAAGAATGGTAGATTTTTGGGAAAAGAGAGTGTAATGAAATGCTTGATGTTCATTACAATTCATTCATGCCTGTTCATCTTGTCCCACTGAAAATGAAAATGTGAGGTGGGGTATTTACTCACTGGTTACTGCCCTGCAGTGAGGAGCTTCCCATTTAATACTGGTGCCTTCCTTTTGAGATGATCTGCAATCAATCTCCTAGCTATATCTTATTTGTACATAATTGTTTGCATCTTGTTTAGACTGTGAGCTCCTCAAGAGCAAGGACTATTGTCTTTGTTCGCTCATTACTTAGCACAATGACTAGCATGTGGTTGGAGTTTTGCAAATGCTCTTTGCCTTGGACTTTTTTCATATTTTATTCCATTTTAATATGGCTTCCATTATTAACTTTTAAAACAAAATGATTTTCAGTTTAGAAAACAATGCATTGAACACATAATGCATTTTTCTTTTTATGGTTACACAAATATTCTAAATACACATTTTATGTTTGAGATGATGGCAAATGAGATGAACTGTACAGCGCATAAGGAAAGAAAATATTTTAGGCATATTTAGAAGCAATAGAAATGTCCATACAAAACAAGCATTTTCTTGATGACTCTGAAGAATTCCTGCAATAGTCATGAGATAATCTGGGAGGGAGTGTAGCTAGGGTTTTTCTCCCTCTTCTTTCTTTCTCCACGGCATCTACACAGTTGATGCTGTAGGTTAGGTTATAACTGAGGCATCGGCACTGGGCCTTAGAAGGGAGGTGGTGGGAGGGGATGGAATTGAGGAGAGTCCATCCATATTGGGTAAAGGGCAAGTGTGTTTGCATTGGAGACGAGACCCATACTCCTCTGTTCTAGGGAAGGGTAGAATTTAATTCATCTCTCTACCCTTCAGTTGATCCATTGTACATTCCTGGAGGTCATGCCATGGTGGTCATTTTGGAGACTACTGACTTAGGTGACCTGGGGATTTTTTAAAGGCAGAAAGTTTTATAAAGCACTTTCCTTTAATTCAACCTCTGGAAACCTAGCATTTCTCTGTACCAAATAGCCTTTAAAAAATTACTCATATGAATTCTAAAGCTCTCTTTCTACTACCTATAACTGTGCCTCCATGAAAAGATCAAGTTAAAAAGATAAATGAAAAAAAACTCTGAAAGTGATCTCTATAAACTATAGTACTTCCAAGTTAACTACATTTAATTTAGGACATGTGGGCATGCTGGTGTGCTCTCTTGATCCCTAAAGAGAGGATTAAACCTAAAGACTTGTTGACGTGGGGCCTCAGAATAATAATAAATAATAATAGCAATATCTAACATTCATATTATGCTTATTATGTGCTGGGAAGTGTGGTAAGCACTTTACAAAAATTATCTCAAGTTATTTTTTGATCCTTAAAACAACTGTAAGAGGTAGGTATTATTGTTACTCCCATTTTACATATGAGCAAATTGAGGCAAACCGAAGTTAGATGACTTGCCCAGGGTCATACAGTTAGTAAGTTTGAGGCTGGATCTGAACTCAAGTCATCCTGACTCTAGGTCCAGTGCTCTATCCACTGAGCTACCTAGCTAACCCCACCTACCACAGGATTGTGAGGGATAATCTGAGGAAATTCTTTTCACAGAATTTTCTCATGTCAGGCTGAACCTGTACAATGGCAGATCAGTGGCTAGTTCACTGAAAGGGTGTAAATAAAATAGGTTTGGGACAGGATTCTAAAGATTTAAATTCTAGTTTGAGCCCTACTTTTTAACTGGCTGTACAACTTTGGGAAAACCACTTATACCCTCTGGGTCCCAGTATTCTCATGTGTAGAATGGAAATAAAAATATATGCCTTTCCTACCTTATATCATGAGAATCAAATGATTGATATGAAAGCACCTTGAAAATAATAAATTTCTTAGTAATGTTATTATAATGAATTTACTTAATGACTCCACAAAAAAAATACCCATTCATTCCTTTATTATAGATTGTAATTTCCTCACACCTTAGTGGGATTGCTACATCCCCTCAAATGAACAATTGGCACCTGATGGTCCGTCTGGTGAAGCCACTCTACTTGTAGCTAAATTAATCCTCAGGTGATGGATGAGTTGTCCATCACTAGTCCCTTTCTATCTTTTTTATCTTCATGGATCCTACCATGGTGGCACAGTGGATCATCTGGAATAGTACAGTTGAAAGGGTACAGAGCACAGAATCAAGAGCCCTGTGTCTTCCTCCTTACACTTCTTACCTCTATGGATCCCAATGTTTTAAACTAGAAAATGAAGAATTTATAATAAATATACCCTAAAGGCTCTTCCAAATTGAAAGTTTTATGATTCCACATTCATTCATTCATTCATTCGGCAAACATTTGAGTGCCTACTCTATGGCCAAGGTTCAAGGTAAAGATCTACAGGCATAGTCTTCACTTTCAAGATTCTTTTAATTTAGTAGGAGAAATTCTTCTAATTTAGTGGGAGAGATAAGATACAGATACACAAAGCTGGAATGCAAAGTAGAATTGTGGTACAATGAAAATATTATAGAAGTTCAGGAAAGAGGAATAGAGATTTGGCTAGAATGATAAGAAAAGAGGGGGAAAGGGTAAGAGTTGAATTGGGTCTTGAAGGATCAAGGTAGGAAGGGGGTGAAATATGGATCTGGTTGGGGTGGGCATTCCAGGGATAGAGATCAGCAAGAGCCAAGATTCAGAGGCAAGAAGCCTCAGATTTGTTTGAGTAATAATAAATAGTCTAGTTTGAAAAGAAAGTAGGATTTGTATGGAAGAAATAGGAAGGTTGGTTAAAAATGGAGGTTGGGTCCAGATTTGGACTATGGGAATGTGCCTGTATTTTCATTTCAAGGAATATACAGAATAAGTCACTTGAATGAATTCTTGAGTGAGACCATGTCTATATATGACATCAAAACCACTGGTTCAAAGTTGAGAAGATTCAGCTAGACAGGTAAATATTAGGTCTATATGATGCCAAACAACTGCTCTTATATGATTATTTTAAGTAGAACAGTTGAATATTTTGACATTTTATTGACACTGGTAAAACTGTAGTGTTGTTTAGTGTAACCAAGAAGCATAGCTTGTAGACAATTCCCCCCCCCCCCCTTTTTTTTAAATCAGGACAGCTAAGAATAAATTATTTTTAAAGTATAGCAAAAAATACAACTCAGGAGTCATTTTTGTTACGTGTAAAAAAAACAAGCTTATTCTTAGCTTTGTGTTGATTGAGAGCAGTAACCTGTTGACCATCAGATAGTGATGATGAAAAGACCAAAAGCATGGAAAAATGATTTCTAATGTTTCCATAGGAAAAACATGTGAATATGGTTCATATTGAGTCCAGGAAATCTAGGCGAAGAAATTCGGAGGTAGAGATTTTTGTGGACTGTGACTGCAGCAAGAAAGAATTTAATGAGCTCATTCAATTGCTGAAATTTCAAACTACCATTGTGACACTGAACCCACCAGAGAACATTTGGACAGAGGAGGAAGGCAAGTCTTCTTCTGCATCTCTTGCTTTTTCTTTCTAGTCAATATTTTTCATAGGAAGAATGAATTAATATTTTTGATCTCACACTCTAACAGACCTGGAAGATGTCCTGTGGTTTCCTCGGAAGATCGCTGAATTAGATAAATGTTCTCACCGAGTTCTTATGTATGGCTCAGAACTGGATGCAGATCACCCTGTAAGTAAGAGGGAAAATCCCAGTGGGAATATTCCATGTTGTTAGACTGTATTGTGGAGTTATGCTATATTGCTATTTATGTCAAGTCACCAAGAGAAGCTCTTTAGACTAAAATGTCTCAACCTGCCATAGTCAGGCTGGAGAAGGGAAGATCTTAACTTTTTTTTTTTTGCACCATGGACCCCTCTGGCAGTCTGATGAAGCCTATGGACCCTTTTCTAAAATAAGTTTAAAATAAAATGAATAAACAAATAAAACGAAACACATAGGATTATAAAGGAAACTATTTACATTGAAATAGTTATCTATTCATTTATCTATCTGTCAATCAATTTCTCTATCTTTCACACCAACATACAACACCAAAATCACTGACCCCCCTGGATTAAGAAGCCTTGACTTGAGTAAGATGGCATTTTCACTTTTGTGTCACATCGTGTTTCGTTTATTTTTCAAGTATTAAATAGAGGAAGTGTATGTTCCAAAATTCCTGAAATCTATTGTAGAAAGATATTCCTATATATTTGAGAAATTAGTCCTTTCTCAGAGATAATTGCTGCAAAATTTTTCCCCAGTTTTCTGTTTCCTTCTAATCTTGTTTGCACAAAAATTTAAATTTAACATAATCAAAATTATCCATTTTATATTTTATAATGCTCTCTAGCTCTTGTATTGGCCTAAAATTTTCTCTTATAGTAAATACATAGATCCTACAAGTAGACAATTCTAGTCTCTGCCATACCATTTTCTAATTTTCCCTACAATTTTTGTCAACAATGAATTATTGTCCCATAAGGTCAGAACTTTTGGTTCATCAATTACTATGGTCATTTATTAGTAGGTTTTGTGTACCTCATTTTATTCTACTGATCCTCTACTTTATTTCTTAGCCAGTAACATTTCGTTTTCATGCTTACTGCTTTGTAATGCATCTTGATATCTGGTGCCCCTAGGCCACCTTCCTTCACATTTTCCCCCATTTATTCCCTTTATATTCTTATCCTTTTGTTCTTTCAGATAAATTATGTTATTGTTTTTTCTAGCTCTATAAAATAATTTTTGGGCAGTTAGACTGGTATAACACTGAATTGGTAGATCAGCTTAGGTAAAATTGTCATTTTTACTGAATTTGCTCAGCCTATCCATGAGCAATTAATGTTTTTTCAGTTGTTTAGATCTGACTTTATTTGTGTGAAAAGTATTTTGCAATTAAGTTCCCTTAGTTCCTGGGTTTTGTTTTGGCAGGTAGACTCCCAAGTATTTTATATTATCTACTGTTAATTTAAATTAAGTAGAATTTCTTTTTCTGTCTCTTGCTGCCATGCTTTGTTGGTAACACACAGAAATGCTGATGGTTTGTGTGGGTTATTTAATATCCTACAACTTTGCTAAATTTTTTAATTATTTACACTAATTTTTCAGCTGATTCTCTAGGATTTTCTAAGTATGGCATCATATCATCTTTGAAGAGTGATAATTTTCTTTTTTAATTCAAACCAATTTATTTAGTCACAGAGGGTGGCCTTTGGAATAATAATTATCCAAATTGGATTTTACTTTGGGGAAGCTGAAGACATTATTCTGTATTAAGAATTCTTAACTGCAGGGAGAGGATGAGCATGGGTTTGTTTGTTTTTTTTTTTTTTTTTTTTTTTTTTTTTAATTTTTTTTTTAAATTTTAAACCCTTAACTTCTGTGTATTGACTTATAGGTGGAAGAGTGGTAAGGGTAGGCAATGGGGGTCAAGTGACTTGCCCAGGGTCACACAGCTGGGAAGTGTCTGAGGCCGGATTTGAACCTAGGACCTCCCGTCTCTAGGCCTAGCTCTCAATCCACTGAGCTACCCAGCTGCCCCCATGGGTTTGTTTTTAAAAAGTATTTTGGTAACTTTATTTCAATATAATTTGTTTTCTTTATATCTTATTTTATGTATTTAAAAATATGATTTTGAAGAAGATTCTTTAGACTTTACCGAAGGGATTTCCAAAGGGATCCATGACATAAAAAAGGATCAAGAGTTCTTGTCCTGTTGAGACATTCTGAAAGAATGATACTCCACCATCTTCTTTGTTAATAGTTAGGTAAGGCTAGAACAATGTAGGCTTTAGACTCAATGGAAATGCAAAAATTTCTAGAACAGAACTTTGATGAATGAGGCTAATCTATTCTTCCTCATGCTTCCTATTCTACCCCAACATAAATTGTCTTTAAAATAATATGGAGGGGGCAGCTGGGTAGCTCAGTGGAGTGAGAGTCAGGCCTAGAGACAGGAGGTCCTACGTTCAAACCTGGCCTCAGCCACTTCCAGCTGTGTGACCCTGGGCAAGTCACTTGACCCCCATTGCCCACCCTTACCACTCTTCCACCTATGAGAAAATACACCGAAGTACAGGGGTTTAAAAAAACAAAACAAAACAAAACAAAAGAATATGGACCTTTCATAATGATTTTCCACTATTTTCTTTGCATTTCATTATCAACATTTCTTTAATGTGAGACTTGGATGTCAATTTTTCATCCATTCGAAGTGTATGGTAATAGTTTGGGAGTGTGTGAAACACACACATCTTTAAAAAAAATTTAATCATTTTTTTTTTTTGCAACGAGAACATTTATTTTCTCTTTTTCTCTACCCAAGTGGAAAAAGAAAAGAAAACAAAACTCTTAGTAGCTGTGTGACCCTGGGCAAATCACTCACTTAACCCTTTGCCTCAGTTTCCTCTTCTGCAAAATGAGATGAAAAAGGAATGGCAAACTACTCCAATATCTTTGCCAAGAAAACCCTAGATGGGAACATGAAGAGTCTAAAATGACTGAATCACAACAACTTTTTTTTTCCTGGAAAATTAGCTTTAATCACCATAGCTGCTCTGCTTCTAATCATACTGCCATTTTTCCTGAGAACGTGAGGAGTCTTTGCCCTTCTTAATGCTTTGTGCCACTTTATGAGTCATTTGTAGTAAGTTTTACAAGTTTTGGGAATCTGCACCATGTTGGCAGCACTAAGAGAGGGGAAACAAGCCTGGAAACAGAAGGATCAATCTAGTGGCTTTGAAATAAAGCAATATAGAATAAAATAAATGTTCCTGTATGTTAGAACAAAACAAAACAAAACATGGGGAGCATTTGATAATCCTTTCATTAATTCCTTCAGGGAAAGTCAGCTTTAGCTAGATAGCTTAGGAGGCATTGCCACATAGTGGAAAGAATGCTGGGCTTGGACTCAGAACACGTGTTCAAATCTCGGCTTTACCACTTACTAGCTACATGACTGTGGACAAATCACTTAATGTCCCTGAGCCTTAGTTTCTTCATCTGTAAAGCAGGGATAATAAGAGTTGGCCTGCCCATCTCTCCCATGGGGCTGTTGAGAGAAAAATGCTTTCAAAACTTTAAAGCATGGAGCCTTGATATACTGGAAAGCCCTGGATTTGGAGTCAAAAGTTTGTAGAGTCCTACATCAATGATTCATAGCTAGAAGGGACCTTAGAGGCCAGATATTCCAATGTCCTCATTTTATAGATGAGGATCAGAAGCCTGGAAGGATGAAGGGGCTTACCCAGGGTCTCAAAGGCAGGAGGCAATGAAGCTGGGATTCGAATCAAGGTCATCTGATCCCAAGTCCAGTACACTTGCTGCCTTTCCAAGGGAGAGATTAGCCCAAGGAAGAAAGATGGCACAGTAGAAAGTGTACTGAATTTGGAATGACAAGACTAGGCTTTGAATCTTGACTCTCACGGAATTATTTTTTTTCCTGCCTGTTTTAACCTTTTACCTTCCATTTTGGAATCAATACTAAGTAAAGGTTCTAAGGCAAAAGAGTGGTAGGGGGTAGGCAATGGGGGTTAAGCAACTTGCCTAGGGTCACACAGGTAGGAAGTATCTGAAGACAGATTTGAACCCAGGACCTCCTTTCTGGCCTGGCTCTCTATCCACTAAGCTACTTAGTTATCCCCTCTCATTTATCTCCTGTGTGATCTTTTTTTTTAAACTTAAGTAATATTTATTAAATTTACAAATTACATATTTTTCAAAAAATCTTTGATACTTCCCAACTAGAAAATATTTTCTTGTGTGATCTTGTCCAAGTGTCTTAATTTCTTTGGGCTTCAGTTTACTCACTGGTAAAATGAAAGTCTTGGCTTGGTGACTTTTTAGATCCCTTCCAGTTCTAAATCTGATACTATGCAAACAAATACATTGTACTAGGCCCCTTCCTATTCTAAACCCAGTTTCTGGTGGTGGTGGTGGTGGTGTAGTTGTTTTCAGCCATGTCCTACTCTGTGACACTTTGGGGGGTTTTCTTGACAGAGATATTGGAGTGATTTACCACTTCCTTCTCCAGCTCATTTTACATATGAGAAAACTGAGGCAAACAGGGTAAAGTGACCTGTTTAGGGTCATAGAGCTAGTAAGTGACTGAGGTAAAATTTGATTTCAGGGAGATGTCCAAAGCCAGTGGTCCTATTAATAACTGTTAAAAAAAGGTAACCTATCCTAGAGCAATGCAAAGACTAGCTGTTAATTTTCTTGGTGATTTTGGATAAGTCTTTTCACCTTGTGAACTTAAAGGTTTAATATATATATATTCATATATGTATATATGAATATATATATATAATGAAAATTAAGATGCAGCTGGGACTTCAGAGGAGATAGTGAAAAGACTAGCTAACAAAACAACTGGAAAGCATCTTGGAGAGCGTAGACACTTAATCCCACAACTGGATGTGATCTATTGCATCACCTCACCCATCTCTCAGGCCACGAAGGAATTCTTTCCAACCTTAAATTCCCAAATGCTCCACTTAGGCTAGTTTGAAAATTGCTCAACCCATAGCAGGGGGTCAGCCATTTCCCCGAATGACTACAACATCACTGACCTTGCTGTGAAGAAATTTTATTTTGGTATCCAGCCTAAATTTCTCTTCGCTTAATTTCATCCCATTACTCCTAATTATATCCACCTTATGAGGCCTTCTCTTATTTGATGTGCAACCACTAGAAATAATTGCAAGTAGTTAGCAATTCCCCACCTCAATCATGTGTTTTGGTGTTGAGTTTTTTCCCCCACCACATGTATTTATTATACAGATAGATCAAATGTTCCTTGTGCAAAAGTTAATTTTGGTGCATTATTATTTAATGAGAAAAGGGAAGGAGATAGCATGCTTCCCCCCCCCCCCCCCCCCCCGTGCATGGACAAACTCAAAGCTGGGCTGGCTAGGAACAGGGATCATTGGGATACTGCACCCTGGACACCTGACTTTGATGCCCTCAGAGGGAAACCAGCTGACCACAACACTCAGAATGTGAGATTTAGGGAGATAAGTCTTATTGGGCAGAGTTTAGAGGATCAGAGATTTAGAGCTAGGTGGCCTAATAATACCAATAGCTAACATTTTCATAGTTTTTTTCTTTAAGGTTTGTAAAGTGTTTTACACATATGATCTCATTTTAGTCCTTTGGAGGTAGTTGCTATTATCTCTATTTTATAGATGAAGAAACTGAGTCAGGCAGAAGTTAAGTGACTTGTCCAAGGCCAGACAACTAGCACATATTTGAGGCTGGATTTGAAGTCAGATCTTTCTGGCTCCAGGTCCATCACTCCATCCATTGTGCAACCTCCATGTGTCATAAGAGAGGCAAAGCATTCTAAAGTTATAATAATAGGAAGGAGCTAAGCTGGGATTTGAACCCAGGTTCTCTGACTCCCAAACCACTGTTCTTTTCATTACTTCATGGTTCCTAGAATGATGTAACAGTTGAACCAATATTTAATAACACAGTATTGTCAATGTTCAGTTGAGGATACTAGGTTACTTGCCCATCGTGATAGTTCTTGCTTGAAGGGGATAACATTGAAATATTGACACTGTGACCAATTGTATCCCAGCTTCGGCTTCATTGCTGAAGACTGCTCTGTTTCTAATTTTTAGTGTAGATACTCAATGTCCTTTCTTCCCAGTTTTAGTTAGGAAGCTCATGTTGCCACATAGGACAGTCTGAATTGCTGGAGCTAGACAGAGTCTTTGGATGATTGCCATACTTGTTTAATGAGGAATGGTTAGTGATTCATTCTTTCAGCTACTCTGGGATGATGCAGGTGCATGCTTTGAATGAGTATGCAAGATTTCTCTGGAAACCCCACAGGAGGGGGACGCCGTTAGGATGGTGTCATGCCTCTCACAGAAGAGGAGCAGATGTGGAGTAATCCATGGGCTGGAGCCTTTTTCTTTTGCCCTGATTTTCATCACTTTGAAAAATCTGGTTGACCCAAAGAATGGACTCAGCTTTACCCTCTGGTATAGCTTGACTTTTCCATGAGTTTTGAAAATCTTACAACTTCTGACTGTCTTGTAGTAAAGGAAAGACCTCTGCTTGTTTTTTAAAAAATATTTCAATCAACAAATATTTCTTTTCTCTTCCTTCTCTCTCACTACTTTGGGGGAAAAAACCAAAACAAAACTCTCGTGGCCAATATGACTAGCCAAGGAAAACAAATTCCCATGCCAAGCCCCAAAATACATCTCTCATATCGCACCTCCAAATCTGAACTCCTGCTTCTGTTATATGGACTGTTCCTCTGGGTGTTTACGAAACACTACTTTTAAGACTAAATTATTCTTTTTTCTTTTGCTTCTTAAAAAAATCACTGTCTCTTCCCAATGACTTCTATGTCTACCCCTATACAACATTCCCTGGTAACAGAGAGGTATAGTTTAACAATACGAAGTCATACATTGCCCAGGTCTGTTAAAGTATGCTTTATTCTACACTCTAAAATCCCATCTCTCTGCCAAGAAGATGGACATGTACTTCATGGTCAGTCCTTTGAAGATAAAATTAGTCAGGGTTCCAACATCTTTCAAATTTGTATGCCTTTATCTTATTGTGGTCACAGTATACATAAGACATTATCTTTTTACCATTATGACGTTCTCAAAGAGGTAGTCCGTGGAGTATATATTTCTCGAGCTTCTTGCCAAGCTCATTTTGTGAAGATTTCAGGCCTCACAGACCAATTCTCTGGGGCCAATGGACCATTTTCTAGTGAATTTGTGAGGTCTGACAACAGAATAAGCCCAAGTCTATTTTGGTGTGTAGACATCTTCCTACTGTCTCTTTTCCTTTTGAAATTATTCCCTCCACTTAGCTTGAACTCCTGAGGAGATACATTACTTACAGCAGCAACCCTTACTCTGACTCCATTTTCAGAGTTGTGAGGAGGCTTCCATAATATCGCTCCAGGAGCCCAGGCTGTGGAGGAGAGAAAGCAAATCTGGAAAAAATATTGCTTGTACTTTGCTCATAGCATGAAGAAACAATTCTCTTACTTGTAGGTGGCTGAGAATATCTAAAGAAAAGGAAAGCAGAGAGACACTTACAGAGAGGAGAGATTCTTCCTCTCAGGAGTCCTTTCTTGCAGAAGTCTAATAGAACCCCCTCTAGGTGCAGGTGGTAAATTCCCTAAATTTAGATTTAAAAAAGTCAGTGTCTTCCAAGCACTCACAGAAACAGTGCATTTAACGAAAAACAGAAACTATCTCATTGCCAACTAAAGAGGCAGAACTAAGAAACTTTCCAATTCCATAAGACTTAAACATGGGAAAGATATCTTTTATGCTTGGGATCTATAGTTGTGGTCATTTAATGCAGTGAGATTTCCTCCATTTTGACTAATTTTGGGGCAATGAGTGACTTAAAAACTACTTAAAAAAAAGAAATGCTATCTTATTTTCAAGTCCACAAAAATAACTGAAATGAAGCTAACAATTGTCCAAAGAAGTTGCCAGGGGACTGATTTTATGAATAGATAAAAAGGGTTTATAATGAGCACATCAATTATTTGTAAACTGAGCTTCTAAAGCTTAGAAGATTCTTGAAAACATTTCTCTTTAAGTAGTTGAAACATTCTTTCTCTCTTGAAATCTTGTTTTTGCCATCAATGGATTCAGCTACTCTTTTAAAAATCAAATTTGTTTTTTATTATGAGCTTAATCAGCAAACATAAACATTTCAATACATAAAGAATGAAGGAGACAGATGTATGGGAAACCATGAATTTTTGTTGCAATTAAAAGAAAGTATGTTAAATTTAACAAGGGAGTAACAAAGTTATTCTGTTTATTTTCCCTTTTTGAGTTTTGTTTTTCCTTCTTTATATTTTAAGTATTTTATTGGTACTATTATTATTATTTTTTGCATCCTAATAATTTCCCATTAATTCCCTTCTCCAAACAGAAGTGCTCACTTGTAACAATTATGTCAAATCAAGCAAAACACTTCAATGTATTGACCATGTTTGAAAATGTCTCTATGTCTCATGCTGTTCCTCTAGTTCAGTGGTATGAAGCTCAGAGAAATGGATCCCTGTAGGCCATATGTTGATTTAGAAAACCACAAATTAATATTGTCTATGTTGTATTTTTATTTATTTTGCTAAACATGTCCCAATGACGTTTTAGTCTGCTTTAAGCTTCTCTCGGGAGTTTTAGCGGTGTCTAATTTAACACCTCTTCTAGTCCATCACTTCTCTGCCAGGAGGCAGGAAGCCTGCTTCTTTATCAGGTTTCTGAAGTCATGGTTGGTTTCTCAGATAAATCATTCTTTATAAACTATGGGGAACTCAGCTTCAGCTTGATTGAACATATGTTCCAAATTAGCAGAGTCCAAATTGTGGAGATTTTACTAGAAGTTCAATTTTGCCATTTTTGAATCAATGGTTAGCCATCAAAACACAATGCTGAAATTTGAATTGATCACTCCTTATGGAGCACTTTGACTATTTCCTTTTAGTCTTCCTATAGCTAATTTTCTTGTACTTTGTTAAATAAATGAATCTCTTTCTTTGCTTAAGGGATTTAAGGACAATGTCTATCGACAGAGAAGAAAGTATTTCGTGGATGTGGCCATGAGTTATAAATAGTAAGTACCCATATAATTCTTTCTTGTGCCTTTGTGCTGACTAGTTAGGAAAAAAATGTCATGCTGAGTTAAATGAGAACTGGGTTCTCTTAGCTTTAAGTTTTCTAGAAGCAGACGTGAGCTTTTACACATTAGCTAGCTCCATAGAGGCTATAAGTGCCAACACTGATGCTTGACATCCTGGAGTAATTGTAAAATAATGAGGGTTATGGGCCAAGTGCCAGATGCTACATATTCAACATTGTGTTCCCATTCCTCTAAGGCAAGGTGCCATATTTTGTAAGCCTCTGCATGATTCTCCATCATTCTCTTGCCCTCCCTTGGCACTTAATGTAGGGTTTGAATAGGCAGCTCTGCAAAAAGGCTCTCCTTTTGTTTTTGCATTGACTTTTTTAGCCATTCTCTCCCTTCTAACCCCTTCCCTTTCTTCCAAAGAAGGCCTGAGTATCCCAAAGGAAAGTTCCTGACAAATGATAACTTAGTATTACTTAAGGTAAAAATCAGATTTGGGGAAGGAAGAGCAGTCTGGCTGACCTCAGGAAATTTCTTTTAGATGCTCACACTCTGATATAGGTGTGAATAAAGGATCAATGAATGGCTTAGAGATTCTTGAGGTCTTTCTGAAAGCAAAGAAATAGAAGAATACAGTGGGAAAATGGAAGAAAGAAGATCAGAAAAAATTGTTGATATTGTAATCTATGGCCTAGAATAGAGGTTCTTAAGTCCTTTGTGTTACATGGACCCTTTAGACAGTCTGGTAAAGTGCATGGATCCTTTCACAGAATATTTTTTAAATGCATAAAGTAAAATACATAGCATGATAGAGGGCTTATGGAAGAGTCTAGAATCAGGAAGAGGTAGCATGATAGTGTAAGTGTTAGAAGTCATAGGCTCATAGATTTAGGGACTAAAGGGATTTAGGGACTTAGAAGCCATCTGGTTTAACTCTCTTCTTTTATGAACTGGAGAAGGAAATGATAAACCACTCCAGTGTCTTCACCAAGAAAATTCCAAATGGGATCACAAAGAGTTGGTGACTGAAACAACTGAACAACAATAAAGTCTCCCTTGGTTGGTCAGTGTTAGGATGGGATGGTGAGAAGGGACAGAAAGACATAGCCAAATGGAATCTATTTTTTTTTTAACCTTTACCTTCTGCCTTAGAATCGATTCTAAGTATGACCTTCTGTCTCCAGGCCTGGCTCTCTCTCCACTGAGCCACCAAGCTGCCCCAAATTGAATACTCTTTCAAAGTGAATGCAATAATATAGTAGAGGGGATCAACTAGAAAAAAGGATCTGAAGAGTAACTGAAAGGACAGAGAAAAAGGTCTTTATCTTATCTCCTCTTACAAAGTCATTACTATTATTTTGTCAGTATTGGCTGAACCATAAACTCTGAGTTTTGGCATGGTTAAAGTTATATGCAGCTTATGGTCTCAGGGTCTTCTACCCCTTGAGGGCAAGGACATAGTGAGATTTTACTTTATTCTGTAGACAAGTAAATAACTTTTAAAGGAGAAGTGGATTGTTTTTAATGACTAACTTGCTGGAGTTGGAGTCAGGCAATTCTAAATTCAGATCCCACCAGTGACGTTTAGTTGACGTGGAAATATAAGCAGATCATATCTCCATGAGTCAGTTTCCTTATCTATAAAACAGGCACAATAATACCCATAATAACTACATATGGTTATTGTGAGGCCTAAAGGGTATGATGATCCTTTTGTAAATAGATTTACATACTTTAAAATGCTCTATAAATCTCAGCTATCACCATCATTATTAGTGCAGGTGAGTTAGAAGGGGGCAAAAATGTTGCGAAGAGTCCAAGACACATCTCGGACACACACAGACAAAAAGTAAAGGAGCCTCTTTAGTTGCCTGCTAGTTATATGAATGGGTCTGTCAGAAAGAGGGAAGAGAAATTAAAATCTTAGTGTAGTCCCTGCCATGTTCCCTGTTACAAGAGTCTACAGAAAAGCTTCCTCAAGATGAAGAAACTCTTTGGGTTAGCATCCACTCGTTACTGTACTTCATGAGTCCTCAATAATGTGAGTGACTTCACTAGCCAGCTAGAAGACAAAAGGCAAAAGACTTAGAGTGACAAGAAAAGATTGCTGACATACTCATGTATTATGAATCCTCCCATAGGTTTGCCACATAACCAGTGAGAGAGGATGTGTATGTACACATAGAATGCATTACCAGGAAGAACTCATAGAGAACATACTCATATGGAATACGTGTGTGTGTATATGTGTGTGTGTGTGCGTGCTGAGCTAGGGTTGTTCAGAATTTTGAGCAAAGCAGAGCATCTCTGCTGATGCCACAATACCACTCTCTTCTGGGAAGAGTTAAATTCCCTTCTGAGTACTGAAAGGTGCTTTTGGGAGTGGGTAGGGGTGGTAGTAAGGAGCCGAGATGGACCTAAAATAGGGAGGGGCTTCGTAGTATATCACAGAGTCCATGTGAAGTATTCTAATCCACTTAAGGTGCATGTAGATTTGGGAGGAACAGATGAAGGAGATACAGTTTGAACTATCTGAAAGTGAATGAAAACGAAGGAAACAAATTCAGTATAACATATAAATATATATATTGAAGCAGTAAGCAAGAAACCCCTCCTGGAGCATTAGTGATGAAGAGCAGTGTTTCCCATGGCAATCTTGAAAGGATAAAATGAGACTAGGAATCAACGCAAGCAGATAAAAATGAAGAATCCCACTCCATGTGGAAAACCAGTAGAGAAAAATGTTTGTTGCTGTGAGTTTGAAAAAGAAGAAGTGGAGAAATGTAAAAGTGTTTCTGAAATCTTAAAACTGATGAGTTTCAAGATTGGCATCTGTGCATAGAGACATGATCAGTCACCCTCCCTTAGATGTCCATAGGACGTTAGACTATGAGCTTTTGAAAGACTAGCTGCTTCACTGATAAACCCAAGTCTGAAAACTCTGAATGGGACAGGCTCAACTCCCAAAGTCATCTTTAAAAAAGTTAAATGTACTTCCTTTAATGGATTAAAATCCAGCATGGAAGTGGACCCCATGAATAGAGAATATTTTATTATTTTAAAATATTAAATTAAAATATTACTAGCTCTGAGGGGATGAAAGTTCAAGGGGCAAAGAATATCTGAAAGAATAGAAAATGACAGCCAAAGTGATAGCTGAGGACAAGGGGGCTGTAGCAATCAGGCTATCTCTGAAATGATTCTGTTTCCTTTAACTGGTACTATGATGTGTTGGTTTTGGGAATCACTCTCTGGCACTTCCCTGGGCTTTTTGGATATCATAGCTTTGGGGGACAACCAGCTATATATTTAATAGCTGGTGAGGGATGCAATGTTTTTCTCAGTCTATCTTATTCTTTAAAAGGAGGTTTAGACCTTGCCTTGGTTCTTTAAATTGATTTTGAATTTTACCATAATTTTTCTATCTGTTTAAGTTAAGGTAAACCTCACTTTCTTCCTCCGTAACATGAATTTAGCTCAGTACCTCTGAGTATTTGAATATCTATTTTTCTTGGACATCTGCAGTATAAACAGCTGGGTCAACAGATAGTTAAGATAAATGAGACAATTCCAACATTCCAGATTCCAGATTAATGGTTTAGTATTTGAATTGATGCTGGATTTCTTTAGCTCCCATTTATCAGGGAAATCTCATGGTATGGAAAGGGACTTTATTTTTATGACTGGGATTAAGTGACTTACCCAGTGTGACACTGCTAGGAAGTATCTGAGGCCACATTTGAACTCAAGACCTATCTTCAGGTCTGACTTTCTATTAATTGAGCCATCTAGTTGGTTCTGGGAAGGTCCTTTAGAATTCATCTATTTTCATTTTTTTTTCCAGTATGGGAGTCTTTGGTATGGTATTCATAACAATTATTGAACCTCTCTCTAAAGTGATCCAATAACATTCTAAAGCATTTTAAGAGCAATTCCAAGGCACTAGGTTTGTTGAAGAGCTGCCACTGTGGCTTTTTTCTATTCTACCTCTATGTTATAGTAATATAGAACAAATCCTCTTGTCAAGGAAAATAATTTAATTTTCCTTTGCCTCAGTTTCCTCAAATGCAAAGTTGGGATAATAACAGCATCTACCTCATAGAGTTCTGAGAATCAAATAAGTTTTATAAAGTGCTTTGCAACCCTTAAAGGGTTATATAAATGCAAGCTACTATTATTATTACTATTACTAAATCCAAGCATATTTGAAAAGCATAGTCTTGCTCAAGTCATATTTTAGCTTGATACAAGGGGGAAAGCTGGCGGAGTCCTAGGATCTAGCTTCAAATCCTTTCTAATACTCAGTGCCCGTGTGAATCTAGGCAAGTCCCTTAACTTCCCTGGACTCAGTTTCCTTGTGTGTAAAATTAAAGGGGTGGACTAATAGCCTCTGAGGTCACTTCTAGCTCTAAAACTATGCTCTTATGATTATTTGAATAGACTCTCAATGGCTATAGCCATTGTGTGACTAGGTTTTAGGAGGGCAACTCATTCTCCTTGACTTATTCATAAGAGATCAATTTTTTTTTCAGTTACTTTTCAGCATGTCCGACTCTTCGTGACCCCATTTGGGTTTTTCTTGGCGAATACACTGGAATAGTTTGCCATTTCCTTCTCCAGCTCATTTTATGGATGAGATTAATATCTCATTAAAATTACGGTGATGATTCCAGGCCCCTTTTCTTAGCATGCTAGAGAAGGCATGTCTTGAATCCCATCTTCTTATTCATAGCCCCAAACAATAACTGACATATGGGAAAAAAATAGTATGTTGGAGATCCACTATAATCCTATCCAGTTTAAGGGCATATTAAAGACTTTTGAAACCCAACAAGGCAGTGTCTAAATACGGAATTTGTAGACCTTGTGATGAATATATTAAGCTTCAGGACAAAAGTCCCTTGTCTCAGGAAGGCTTCTGAGCTGTTAGTGAGCTCAACAGCTGTCATGCTGGTCATAGGCTGGCACTGCAGTAGAATGGCCCCCGGAGTCATCGCTGCCACATGTCGGGAAACAGAAAATGAAGACAGAACATCATCAGATAAAAATGACTGTCAGTTCTAGGCTTTGGGCAATGAGATTTGTTTTGGCCACTGAGTAAATAATTTGGCTAAAGTTATTTCCTAGCAAAACAGTGGATTAGAATTACATTAGTACAAAATTGGGTAAGGACTTAGACTAAGCAAGGTAGGTGGGACCTATTGTTATTTGTTGTTCAACCATGTATTTGTGTGCAATTTTTGGGACCCCTTGGACCTTGGCCCACCAGTGCTGGCCATAGGGTTTTCTTGGCAAAGATATTGGAGTGGTTTGCCATTTCCTTTGGTGGATTGAGGCAAATAAAAGTTAAGTGATTTGCCCAAGGTCACACAAGCAGTAAGTATCTGAAGCTAGATTTGAACTCAGTTCTCAGTGCTCTAACCACTGAGCAACCTAGCTGCCTAAGGTAGCACAGCATTTAGAAGGACACAGAGAAAGACATTAAATATGCTACATTTATTTTATTATAGGACTGGGTTTGTGATTTATTAATTATGGGGGAACTATTGGTTTGCAAACTCATGCCATTATAGATCAGCAACTCAAAAGCAACTTATGAATGGCTGAACAAAGTAATTAAGCACTTACTGTATGCCAGGCACTGTATTCACACTTACTCTGCAATTTAAAATCTTAGAGATTTTCCTGGGGCCACTGAGAGGTGAAGCAGTTTGTCCAGGGTCACAGAGTCAGTATATGTCAGAGGGAAGCCTTTAAGCAAAGCCTTCCTGACTTTAAAGGCACTATACTACAATGCTTGGTCTCATATTTTAAAAAAGCTAAAATTTTTTATTGATATTTTATTTTTTTATCATCTTCATTTCTGAATGTACCCCTTCCTATTCTCTGATTTAGTGAACTATTCCTTTGTAAGAAAGTGTAAAAAATTGTTGAATAAAATCAAATACATCAATTAAATCTGATGGTATACACAATACTAAGTGACATTTTCTCATCTCTGGGGTCAAGTATGGTCATTAGAATTAAACAATATTCAGGGTTCTGTTTGTTCTTTGCATTTATATTGATGTAGTCATTGAGTCCATTGTTTTTCTGGATTTCTTATTTCATTTTCTATTAATTCACGTTAAGTCTTTCCATGCTTCTTTTTCTCCTCTCTTCATCATATTTGTTATTCTTACTAGCACAATGATATTTCTTAAATTCATATATGTTCATTTGTTTAGTCATTCCCTATCTGATAAATATTTATTTTGTGTCTAATTCTTTGCTGCTACAAAGAGTACTTTTAAGAATCTCTGGGGGGCAGCTGGGTAGCTCAGTGGATTGAGAGCCAGGCCTAGAGGTGGGAGGTCCTAGGTTCAAATCTGGCCTCAGACACTTCCCAGCTGTGTGACCCTGGGCAAGTCACTTGACCCCTATTGCCTACCCTTACCACTCTTCTGCTTTGGAGCCAATACTCAGTATTGACTCCAAGACAGAAGGTACGGGTTATTAAAAAAAAAAAAAGAATCTCTGACATATATGGGACTTATCTATTTATGATCTTGTTTTATTTTTTTTTAATCAGAGGAATTTCTAAGTCAAAGGATTTAGACATTTTAATCATTTTTCTTAGCATAACTCCAAACTGCTTTCCAGAATGGTTGGACCATTTTATAACTCTCCCCAAAATGTATGAGTGTACCTATCTTTCCACAGCCCCTTTAACATAGACTTTACCCATCTTTGTCATCTTTGCTAGCTTTTTTGGGTGTAAAGTAAAAGCTCTGAGTTCTTGTGGTTTGCATTTCTCTTATTATTAGACATGGATCTAACTTTCACCTGGCTGTTAACTTGTGATCTTCTGAGAACTGTTTGTTCACATCCTTTGACCACTTATCCATTGTGAAATGGCTTTTCAGCTTAGATATTTCCATTAGTTCTCCTTATATCTATGGTATCAGACTCTTGACAAAGTTAATTGCTGGAAATATTGATTTTGCTTATGCAAAAGTTATTATTTCATGTAATCAAAATTATATTTTATCTTTTGTGAGTGGCTTCATCTCTCATAGTTTCTTATCCTTGTTTTGACCAGTATTTTATAAATTCACATATTTGTAATGCTGGAAAATAATACTTTCTCCTGTATTATTTTTCTGAGTAGGGAGACATTAAGTTACATTACCATGAAGGCTAAAAGTTTTTGCTAGATACACAGAGGGCTCAATTTTCAAACCTTGCCTTGTTTGGGTGACTCCCAACCAGATTTCTAGTCTCTGTGTTGGAGGGCCAAATATACCCATGTGAGAATTCAGCTTTATGTCTAGATTTGAGAATTACCTATGACTCTTTTTTTAAAAGGCATTTATAATCATCAAAGAATTCAGTAGAATAACCGGAGTGGGTTCACCTCTAAACTTCCAGAAATTCTAGTTGACCATAACATTTCTCATTTTGTTCCAGGGTGGACTTGATTTATGAATCTTGGTTATGGAACACAGCCTAAAGAAATGCCTTATTATAAGGAATACTGAGGGCTACTTTAACTTCCTTAGATAGGCTAATCTTAATTGGAAACATTATAAATTAGAGGTGCAAGATGAATGAGTAGGGACTGGCTGTTCTTCATTAGCTGAGAAGGAAATGGATTGGCCAGTGTAATGTATGTACCTTCAGTTATATTTCTCCTATCAGTCCCATTGGTAGGAAGTCATCATGATGGATCATGGAGCCTATTATGATGGGAGACCAAGCTTTTTTCTCTCTTCCCCTGTTCTTTCTTTCTGTGGAGTGCCCCTATAGAGGGAAGATAAGTTTTCTTTCTGACTGAACTAATTTTATCCTGTTCCATTATCCCACATTGATTTGCTTTCTGGGCTTTTGAATAAAGCTAAGATAATATGTGGCTTCTGGGAGTTCTTGTGACTCCCCCATAAACAGCATTTGCTGATGCTTTTTAATTTCTACGAAATGGAGTGGTAAATTAGGAAGTAGAAAAAAATTGAACATTTGGAGGGTGGAAACCATTTCCTAGATCACTGAAAACCCAAAGAATATTGTTTTGGGGACTTCCAGATGTGGGACTCTCATAGAGTTCATCCTTTGGCCAAAAAACCACACCTCTTTATGGACCGACAGCAGCAACTTCAGGGCATCAAAGCTGAAAATGAGTATGATAGAATTTAATTACTGACACTTTTCCAAGTTGTTTTCCTTCTAAAATATGCCACTTTCCTAAGTATTTATAGGGACTGGACCTGTGATTTCATTGCTATAGGGAATTTTGGATAAAGAAAGTACTTTTACCAGTGTAGATTGACTTTTCCTTCTGCAATTTATAGCTTCAGACTATTGCCTAGAACAGTGATGTCAACCTGAAAAAGAAATATGGTGCCAAACTGTACATAAGGATCCCTCCCAATGTGTATTGACTGTTGTTTGTAGTTGTCATTCAGTCATTTTAGTCATGTTTAACTCTTTGGGACTCCGTTTCGAGTTTCCTTGGCAAATATTCTAGACTGGTTTGCCATTTCCTTCTCCAGTTAATTTTACAGGTAAGAAAACCAAGGCAAGCAGGATAAAGCAGTGGTTCCCAAACTTTTTTTGGCCTACTGCCCCCTTTCCAGAAAAAATATTACTTAGTGCCCCCTGGAAATTATGAAACTAATTATTGAACTCAGGATAGAATGTAATACAAAAAAAAAGTGTGGCCATCACTGCTCTCCTGGATTGCTGCAGCACCCACCAGGGGGTGGTGGCACCCACTTTGGGAATCACTGGGTTAAAGTGACTTGTCCAGAGTCACACAACTAATAAATATCTGAGGCCAGATTTGAACTCAGGGAGATGAGTGTTCCTGACTGCAGGCCTGGTGCTTTACTGTACTAACTAGAAAATCACAAATTACCACTATCTATGCTTTATTGTATTTTTTTTTTAAAACCTTGTACTTTTCGGTGTATTGTCTCATAGGTGGAAGATTGGTAAGGGTGGGCAATGGGGGTCAAGTGACCTGCCCAGGGTCACACAGCTGGGAAGTGGCTGAGGCCGGGTTTGAACCTAGGACCTCCTGTCTCTAGGCCTGACTCTCACTCCACTGAGCTACCCAGCTGCCCCGCTTTATTGTATTTTGATATATTATATTTACCATTTCCCAGTTATATTTTTAAAAATGGGTTTTTATTGATCTCTTGTGTTTCATATATCATGGTACAAGTACCCTTTTCTCCCTCCTCCCAGAGAGTCATCCCATAGAACAAATAGTATCTTTTAGAGAATGAAAATGAACACAGCTGATTAATATATTGAAAAAGTTCTAAAATATGTGTGATGTGTAACACCTGTGTACCTCCCACCTCCATGAAGGGATGGGTTGGGGTTATCTTCTCATATTTCTTCTTGATCTTTATAATTTTATTTCATTTATTTTGGATTTTTTGATGTGTAGTTCTTTCCATTTGCATTATTATAATTATTGTGAAATTGGCCTTTTTTGGCTTTGCTTAATTCACTCTACATTAGTTCACACAGATCTTTCTATGCTTCTGTTTTCATCACACACATCATCTCTTACCTCACAGTAATATTCCATTACATACACATACTCCAATTCGTTTAGCCATTACTCAGTTGATGGGCATATACTTTGTTTCCAATTCATTGTTATCACAAAAAGTGATACTCTAAATATTCCCTTATTATCTTATGTGCAGAACCTTTTCAGTTGCAAGTAATCCAAATTGTCTATTTTACGTTTTGTAATTGCCTCTGTTTCTTTTTTGGTTAAGACTATATCTCCAACCCAGAACTGTGAGAGATCAGCTTCTTTTCTGTTTTTTAAATAATGTAATATTTAACATTAAGATTACATATTCATTTAGAATGTATTGTGGAGGGAGAGTGGTGTAAGGTCTTGGTCTAAGCTTAATTTCTGCCAAACTGCTTTCTAGTTTTACTAGCAGTTTTTAAACAAATTCAGAGGTTTTCCCTCCGTGGGTATTATACATTTCCCATTTTATCAAACATTGGGTTCTATTTTTTCTGATTCTCCCTTGTCTACAGCTCCATATCTTTCAACAAGTCTAATGTCTTTCTATTTTTTAACCAGTACCAGATGTTTTTGATGACTGCCACTTTACAACATAATTTGAAGTTTGAAAGTGCCATTTCCTAAAGAAGCAGAGACTTCTTTTCATCATTTCCCTTAATATTTTAGATCTTTTGTGTTCTGAATGAATTTTGCTATTATTTTATCAAGTTCTATAAAGTATCCCCTTGGTAATTGAATTAATACAGTATTAAAAGTACAATTAATTTTGGTAGCATTGCAATTTTTATTATATTGGTACAGCCTAGCTATGAGAACTGAATACTCCTCCAGCTATTTAAGTTCTTTCTTTCTTTATGGATCATTTTGTAATTTAATCTGTATATGCCTTTTGTGTGACTTGGTAGGTCAATCCTCATTTATTGTATGCATTTCAAAGTCATTTGGAATAGGATTTCCCTTTCTGCTATTTACTTCTTGTGTTTTGTTATTATTTGCATAGAAATGCTGTTGATTTTTGAGGATTTTGTAGCCTGAAACTTTCCTTCCCAATTAAATTTTCATATGGTTCTGGCTATACTCAGGATATTGTCCTCAGCAATGAGCTCACAGATCAGTGTTTAATACCTTTGGTCTAGAACATTGAGAGCCTTGTCCAGTATTACAGAATCAGTATTTGTCACTGGCAAGACTTGAATCTCAGTGTTCCTGGTTTTAAGACTGGTTTTCTATCTATTGTGCCATGATGCCTAAATGGTTGGAAAACTTTAAATTAAACGAAAGAACTATTTTTATGCCATATATCTCTCCTACTCAGAAGTTTGGAGATGTATTCTTAACCAAACAAGAGACAGAAGCAATTACAAAATATAAAATAGATGACTTTGATTACTTGAAACTGAAAAGGTTCTGCACAGACAAAATTAAAGCATGTAAGATAATAAGCGAAGTGGTTGAATGGGAAAAAAATATTTGTATCCATTTTCTCTGATAAGAGTTGGTATTTGATACCAAAAGGGAGAGAACTTGAATGTGGAAAGGACAAAAGAGAAAATTCATTAAAAAAAGCATTTTTTTAAGGTTGAGTGGGGTTTTAAAAATGTATGAATGAGGGGGCAGCTGGGTAGCTCAGTGGAGTGAGAGTCAGGCCTAGAGACAGGAGGTCCTAGGTTCAAACCCGGCCTCAGCCACTTCCCAGCTGTGTGACCCTGGGCAAGTCACTTGACCCCCATTGCCCACCCTTACCACTCCTCCACCTATGAGACAATGCACCGAAATTAAGGGTTTAAAAAACAAAACAAAAAAAACAAAACAAAAAAAAATGTATGAATGAGTCAACCCTTCCTCAACTCATTACTTTCTGTTCTTTTCCCTTCCTCATCAGCGACCTTCCCAGTGCAAAGTGCCTCTGCCCTCTGGCTCTCTCTTCTGAACTATGAGTCCCTCTATGGACCACCATTTTATGAGAACCCCAGGCCATGCTCATGTCATTCCTCATTCTCTGGACTTTGCCAGATTCTTCCCAGAAACCTTTGTTCCCACTCTCTTTTTAGTTCCCTTTTATATATTTTCTTTTCCTGGTTAGAATGTAAGTTTATTGTGAGCAAGGATTACCTTTTTTTCTCTTTTAAAATTTTATCTCCAGCACTTAACACAATGGTCTTCCCAAGTCTTTTACTTTCTGTGATTGCTACTAAATTTCCTGGAATAATCTACCTGACGATGTAAACTGTTCTCTAACTTTACCCTGTGTCAAAGCACCCAGTATAGTGGCTTATCTTTAAATGAAATTGATAAATGATTGTGAAATTAATTGAATGACTCATGAAGCTGGAAGCTTGGCCCTTTGACCAAGATGGTAGCAATACTGAAATGAGTCTGGCATTTAATGAATACTAGATGTATGACCCTGGGTAATAATAATGTCTCATGTTTATAGAGCTTCCACATTTGAAAGGTATGTTTAGATATATGATCTTGAGTCTCATAACAGCAAGGAGGATTGTAGAGATAAGGTGAAGGTAATACATTTTGTGGTAATAATAATAATAATAATAATAACAATAACAAATATTTATATAATACAATAAGGTTTGCAAAGTGTCTTACATATATTAATTAATTTTAAAGTCACAACAATCCTGGAAGGTAGATACTATTGTTATCTCCATTTTACAGATAAAGAAACTGAGGCAGACAGAGGCTAATCAATCAATCAACAGCATTTTAAAAGTGTTTACATTGTCCCAGACACTATGCCAAGCCCTGGAAAGGTTAAACAAACTGGTTGTGATTACACACCTAGTGTCAGAGGAGAGATTTGAATCGAGGTTTTCCTGATACCAAGTGCCAGGCTACCTCTAAGCAAGTTACTATTTCTCTTCCCTGGGGTTGTTTCCTCATCTGTAAAATGGGGCTAATAATAATCGACTTCACTGGGCAGTCATGAACATCAGATGGGATTATATATGCTTTGCAAACCTTAGATCAAGTTATAAATGTGCTCTCTTCTTCATCATCATTGCCATCTCTTTTATTATGATTACATCTATTCAGCATGTCCATGTTAATGTTAAATCTTTTCTCCCCCTTCTCTCCATTGCTTTGTTTGCATATGAAAATTACTTCTTTAAAATGTGAAGAGGGCTTTCTGCTAGATGAGAAAATGATGAGAAGCCCCATCCTGTGATACTTAGGACAAATGAGAGCAAATACTTTCCAGGAGTTTATTATGTATTCACTCCCCTCTGAGGCTATGCATGTGCCAGCCGTTTATTTTCATTATGTTTACTATGGAGACAGCCTTGATATTAACAATGTGGATAAAACAAACAAACATTTTTTGTTTGCTACCTTTGGAAAGCTCTTTAGGGTCCATAGACTCATTTAGGAAAACTTGATTGTGTAAAACTCATTTACAGAAGCAAATAAAATATGTGATCAGGGCGAAGCTTACCTGGCTAGCATGTGAAATGGGTTAAAATACGTACAGAGTTCCAGTTTTATTCCATGGCATAGGCTACCAGTCCTGTAACTACTGAAGGAGCCCAAACTAAGTGTATGGAATCCTAGAATCTCGTAGTTAGAACGTATGTCAGTAGTCATCTTTTACAGCATCTATGACAGATAGCCATTCAATTTTAATTTGAAGATTTCTAGAAATTGGGAAGTCAATGTTTCCCTAGGCGATCCATTCTACTTTTGCAATGATTATCAAGTTTTTCCTTATTTGAACCTAAATATGCTTCTTTACTGAATGAACTTGACAAAAATTTCATTTTTTAATAACTGAGCTTTGTTTGTTTGTGGGATCCTTGACGTGGAAAGAAGAACATAGTCATGGCATCTTGAAAAACATATGTGCGGAGGCTTCTTTTCAAAGGGCTGGAGTTTCATGGGAATCGATCTATGTTTAGCATGATTGGGGGGTTTCAGTCTCTTGATAAATATGTGGCCATCTGGTCCTGTGATAGAACTCTAGTAGTTACTAGGCCAATGTACCTAGAAGGAGCTAGAAATGTAAAAGTGATGAAAAAATAGGAAGAGGAAAATTAGTTTTGATACAAGGTTCAAGATGGGAAGGCATGGCTCGGCAGCATTTTCTGTGAAAGAGACTGCGTATTTGTGAGAGGGTAGGGGACTGCAGTCTCAACAGGAATCAACAGTGAGATGTAGAAGCCAAAAATAATCGTGTGACTGGAGGCTTCACATAAGTGGACCCAATGTTCAGTAAATGGGAGTTCTGGTTCTGATCTAGCCTGCCTTGAGCAGACTGGATCTTAAACATTGTGTTTGCTTGGGGTGCCACATTTTTCAGAAAGACTGATGATGATTTAAATTTTATGATAATGATGATAAATTTAAATTAAAAAAAAAAAGGCTGATTGATGAGTTCAAAAGCACACCGAGGAGGGCAGGCATGGTGGTAGAAGAAGGGCTCAAAGTCATGCCAAGGATAAATTCAATGAACTGGGGAGGTTTAGTCTGGGGAAGAGAAGATATAAATGGGGAGGGGAAACATCAAGGCTGTTTCCAAGTACCTGAAGGGCTGTAAGGAAGAGGAAAAGTTATTGTGTTTTTTCTGATTGTCCCTTTATGCCAGAATCGCAAGCGACAGCTTAAAAGTCAATGTTAGGCAAAAAGTGCTTATTAAGTGTTAGGTATTGTGCTAAGTGCTGGAGATAAAAAAAAAAAGACAGTAAAAACAGTTGCTGCCTTCAGGGAGCTCATATTCTAATAGGGGAGGCAAAATGCAAACAACAACCCTCTGGTAGAAGTATTAATTAATAGAAATATATTGAAAAGATATGGGAGCAACTAGGGTGGCTTAGTGAATAGAGAGCCAAGCCCGGAGACAGGAGGTCCTGAGTTCAAATTTGGCCTCAGGCACTTCTTAACTATGTGATCCTCAGCAAGTTACTTAACTCCAGTTGTCCAGCCCCTGGCACTCTTCTGCCTTGGAACAGATATTTATTATCAGTTTTATCACAGAAAGTAAGGGTTTTAAAAAAAGAGGAAAGAAAAGATACGGACAGGGAGGACATGTGGGAATTCAGTATAACTCACTGACCCGATAATCAATCAAGACTGGAATAATTAAGAATTGACTACAGTGAAATAGCTGCCCTCAAATGGTCTATAATAAAATAAATGAGAAAATATGTTGAGCTCTCTATAAGGTTTTTTTCTCCCCTAGCCCCTTAACTAACTGCTTATCTTTTACTGCCTGTTTGGCTTTTGCTAAGGATGAGAATCATGCAGTCCTATTTAAAAAAAAACAAAAGCAAACTCCATCTTTTTTTATATTTGTGGCCAGTCACACTGTCTTAGAATACAGGGAATCACTTCTCTCTTGTCCTCTCTCTCCCCACTGGATGAGTGAATCGCCATTGTTCTAATGGGAGCTGCTCTAATGATAACCCTAGTAGAAAAGCTGCATCTCACTTATGAATTCTAGCAGCAGGGCTCTTGGGAGGCAGCCTGGACTTACCATCATGATCAAATATATTTCAGCCCCTAAATTTGAAAAATATGTAAGAAAAACAGACTGCCGTTGGCCTTGTCTCATGAGGAGGAGGTGGAACAAACAAACAGTTGGATGAAATGGAAGTATTGTTGCTTATTCATCTCACTATAGGAAGAGCATCCCCAAAGTCAGTCTTATACTGATAAGAGTCCAACAGAAAAGAAAATCGAAACTTAAAAAATATTGAGCAAAAAGACTCAAAAAGGCCAACCAAATTGGAGCTTACAAAAAAAGTATTTTCTTCAGAAAATAGGAGAGAATATGCAGAATATATTTTGTTCTCTGATATGGATTAAATATACTTCTATACTGACCATGGATTCTTACAAATCATTTAATATGTTTCTTTGTCATTAGCAATTACTCTTGTGTCTATTGTTTAGAAAGAGACCAGAGCAAGAACATTGGAGATGTTTTTATTTTTGCAGAGGGTATGCTTTTGGATTTTGCTTGTCAAATCCTAGGTTACACAATTAAAAAATAATATTTTAAGTTTAGAGCTTACATAAAATATTATGAAGCAGTGTGGGGCAATGGAAAAAGAACTGGCCTAGGCCCCAAAATGTCTTGCCTCTCACACATAATGGTTGTGTGACTTTGGGCGAGTCAGTTCACCTCTTAGTGCTTTAGGTAACCTTCTCAGACCAGAAGTTACAGGGGAGTTACTAATCTGAATATGTAGAGGAATTTTTCTCAAACAGGAGTCACCTATATAAGGGAAATCACAAACCCAGTTCCTATTGGTAGCTGTATCTTAGTGCCAATTACATTAGTTTATATGCCTTTCCATTACTTCTACTATCAGCACAGTTTGGTGTGTTTTAAGCTGAAGTGGCAGCTAAGGACAACAAATCCATTCTCTTTTCCCTTGGGATAATAGTAACTAAGCCATCCAGGAAAATAGATGACACCCATAATTCCCAACTTATTCTTAAGAGGTTTTTTATATTTTTCATTCTTTCCTTCCTTTCCATTGTAGAAAATATAGGTAATGGAGGGCACCAGGGATGTTACAATAAATCTAATAGTCGTGGGTACACACACTGGGTTGTAAGAGAGACTGGACCAGGATAAGGAGTTCTCTGGATTTATCACAGGAATGGCAGTTGGTCTTAACTGTCACCCTGCTCTCCCTAGGCCAGAGTCTAGAAACAAGCAGGCAAGGTAAAAGGGGTTTAACAGCTTTAATTATGTTTAACTAAAAGATGGGAAAGGGATTTCTATACTTAAAACCTAAAGGATAAAACCACAGGGCAAGGGGAGGACTTATTCTACTCTAATCTAAGTGATCCAGCAGGCTGGGCCCAAGGAGCAGGGCAGTCTCTGGGAAGCTGATTCAAGCCTGGAACCAGCCAGTCTTGAACAGCACAGCTATGAATCAGAGGGGTGGCTTTGAGGGTTCTCACAGTTTTCCAAAGAGGTTCACAGGATGCCAAAATCCTAGTTAGTCCAAGATATCCGAGAAGAAAGAGTATCCTTGAGAAACTGTCCACCAGATCCCAAACTTCTCCTCTTGGTGCTGTTCTGTTGTTGCTGGAAATCCACCTCCACTCAGAACCCCATGGAAATCAGGAAGCAGGGTCTGAGATCTCCCTGGGCTGGCAACAGTTTGCCCACCACTAATGGAGTCTCTCTCTCAGGGCACAAGGCACTACTTCCTCCTCCTTCATTCCATCATAGAATTCTCCAGCTCCAGCCTGCTAGATGAACCTTAATTCTTAATTAATTACGACCTAATCTTCCTCACAACACCATCCTCCTTTTCTTCTTCTTCTTCCTATCTCTGTCACTCTCTTGTTTCCCCTCTTCCTCCATCTCTGGCTTTCTCTCCCGGCTTTCTTCCTTCTTCTGTCTCTTGCCCCCTCTTTTCCCTGTAGCTTTCTCTCCAATCTCTTTCATTTCTCTCTCCTTTTCACAATGCTAGTTTTCCTCCCTCTCCTCCTTGTCTTTCTCCCTATCTCTTTTTTGTCTTTGTTTCTGTTTTTATCTATCTCTATACCTCTTACACTTCCTCTTTTCCTCTCCCTTGTCTTTTTCCTTCTTCTCTCCCTCCCTGTCTTCCAATTATCTCTCTTTTCCTCTCTCTCCCCTTTCTTCTCACTCCTTTTTTCTCATTCTCTCTTTTACCTTCTTTTTTTTTCCTAATGGGCAAAATGGAAAGGCCTCTCTTTTTTCTTTTTTAAAAGGTATCTTAAAAATGATACTTTCATTTTTTGCATTTCTATCTGAATAATTGGTTCATTTAGAGATAAGCAGGTAAATATACATACTTCTATATATGGACTATAATATCAAATTATAATGGATTATAATATGAATTCTAATATGAAAGTAAAATAGAAAGACTGTTGCTTGGGAGGGGAAGAGGATGATAATGCTGGCCATATTACATCCAAGCATGTAAATATAATAAATCCTCCCCAGCTTTTAGATTCTTGCTAGGAGGGGAAGTAAGAGATGGCAATAGAGGCTGGCCACAATGCTGTCCTCAGAGAAAGGGTACTGGGCCAGAATTTTACTAATATACCATTTGATTATTGGAAAGATGCACAAAATTATCACTGGAGATGTTGGAAGTCGCAAAAGTTTGTCCTCATGATGATTTTCATAAAGTCCTAAATCTTTTCATCTGTTCTTTCAGGCTCTTGGCTTTCCTACCTTCAGATTTTGCTCAGCATCTTTATTAGTTTTTATTATCTAGATCAACTCAGATTGACTAGGTGGCTTTTTTCTTGAGTCAGAAGCAGACTTTCCTCGATATATTTATGTCTTTGCCCCCTTACTACTAAAAAAAAGCTTTCCAATTCAAATTTTCATTCTAAATTCATCACAATCCCTAGGAGTTAGCACATTTTCAGTACTACCAATAATACCTGCCAGGCTGTAATTTTCTCATCACAAGCATCCAAGTCGAACTAACGCTAATCTTATTCTAATTTGGTTTGCATAGATCTTAGTGCTGGCACTTAAGGAAAGGTGAACAGTAATTTCTTATTCTTTTTCAATTGTCTCTCTCCCCTACCCCCATGCTTCTCACACAACCTAGCTCAGCTGTTTATCTTATTTTGGTTTTTAGATTGCTTTGTGAGCAGTAGGAAACACAGTCAGGCAGAACAAAAACATCATCATGGTGAGGTTTCTGAGAATTAGGTGTTGGGTTGGAGGGATGGGTCAATTTGTATATCCTTCTATGTAGTGGAAAACAGCACCAAGGAATTTAAGATTAGAAGATATAAGGGCAAGGACAAATTCCACCTCATACTAATTGTGTGAAGAGGAATAATACTGGCATTATGTCTCATGGAGTTATTGCCAACAAAGCACCTTATACATTATACAGTGCTCTATTTCATAAATTAGAAATATATCCATATTTGCCAGTTTATATCAATAATTGTCATATGATTAAAAAAAAACTTCCTGAGAGTCAAGAAGATTTGGGTTTAGGTTCTGCCTTTGGCACATACTGGCCATGGAACCTTGGTCAAGTCATTTAACTTTCTACTACTCCACAGAACTCTTTTGTTCTATAGGTTGGGCACATGGTATCTCAGTAGATAGAGAGTCAGGCCTGGAGACAGGAGGTCCTGGGTTCTAATTTGACCTCAGGTATTTTGTAGCTGTGTGACCTTGGGCAAGTCATTTAACCCTAATTGCCTAACCCTTTCCATTCTTTTGCCTTTGAATCAATACTTAATATTGATGCTAAGAAAGAAGGTTAAAAAAAAGGACTAAAAGAAGCTTCAAAAAAGACTATCAGTTGTGTCAATAGAGGAATTTTCTTGATTGAGATTTCCCTATTCCAGTTAAATCACATATATAGCTCACCTACAATGGGATGAAAAGGGGGGGGGGCAAAACTGAGCTTGATCTAATGAAATCTGACATTAATTTTTCTCTTATCTAGTGGCCAGCCCATTCCCAGAGTGGAATATACAGAAGAAGAAACCAGAACTTGGGGAGTTGTGTTCAGAGAACTCACCAAACTCTATCCTACTCATGCTTGTCGAGAGTATTTGAAAAACCTCCCTTTGCTGACTAAACATTGTGGCTACAGAGAAGACAATGTGCCCCAACTTGAAGATGTCTCCATCTTTTTGAAAGGTAAGACTTTAGGCATCTTTTCCTTTCTAAGCCAGTCTTTTCTTTGTCTTCTAAGGAAGCAACTTGAAGTCATGGTGCCTTCCAAAGCAAATGACAAATAATAATAATAATAATAATAATAATAATAATAATAATAATAATAATAATAATAATAATAATAATAATAATAGGAGCATTAAATAAGTAATTATGGATGGGCCATGAGCCATGAAGCTAAGAGGTACCAATGTAGTGGAAGTGGAATTTGATTTGTTTGTTTATTTATCTCAAGACCAAGGATATGCATTTCTATAGCTGGTAGGTTAAAGGTTACATCACAAAGGACCTTTGCAAATTGTAGGTTTAGCTATTTTGAGGACTCATGGAAAAGCAACTTAAAGTTTCTGATCGTACTAGAGGAGTATAGCAGTTTTTGTTTCCTGGTGATTGGATGAAGAGAATGAAAATTTTAGTGACTTGCTTCTGCCTAAAGAGTCACAAGGAATTTCCATTCTTTTAGTGTTTATTTCAATTTATGGTTGGATGGGGTAGGAGGAAAGGAAGATCGCAGAGACCAGTTCATGGTGGCTCCTTGGCTTCCTCTTTTCTCAGACTATGGGTGTTACCCAGAGTTTAGTCCTTGGTTTTCTTCTCTTCCATTTCTACGCTTTTTTACTTGTAGAACTCATCTGTCCTTGAAACACTTAAATTCATTTTTGTCAACTTGACCTGGAAATTTCTAGCTCCATTTATCCTCCTAAACTCTAGAGTCATATATCTAGCAATTTGGTACCTCCATTTGGATGGATCATTATTTCCCATAGCCTCAGAGTCAATATTTCTAAAATTAAGCTTATGAGATCATGGCATAGAAGGGATTGTAAGCAATTAGATAGTTCAAGCCCTTCATTTTACAAATGAGAAAATTGAGGTTCAGAAAGTTGCTGGAGATAAAACAGGGAGTAAGTGGCATAATTGGGATTTGAGCCCAAGTCTTGAGATACCTAATCCAGAGTTCTTTCCAACAGAAAAAACTTCTCCAATATACCGATTATAGATCAAAGAATCATGGATTTAGGGTTATTTGGATGTTGTTACTAAGAGCTTTGGGAAAGGCTTTCATTACAAAGTTAATTGCATCTTGCTTTTTAAACAATGTTCTATTCTTCCAAGGTTCTTTTGTAATGAGAGGTAGTTTTTAGAATAGAGGTCAATTATAAAGCTGATATTAGGGAATGAAAAAAAAACACTTAGGAGAGAGACAGACAGACAGACAGCGACAGAGTCAGAGAGAGACAGACAGACAGAGACATGGACAGAGACAGGGACAGAAAGAGATTATCTTTCTATATACATGGAGGACATGTATATATCCTATATAATTGTTTAACAGCATAATGAGGTACTTTATAATAGAGTTCTAAGAATTGTATTCTGATTGTTTTGTTTTTCCAGCTTCATGCTAAAGAAATTTTATTGATTTTTTATGCTCAGAATCAAGCAAATAACAGTAATGAATGTGTAAATAAATAGGATTATTTTCATAAATGTCAAAGAAATTGTAATTGTAGAGGATGAGAAGAATTTGCTTCATATTATGCTACAAAGGGTTACTTTGAGTTGAGATTAGCCTGCTAGAGTCACAAAGAAAATTGGAATACTTTTGTGTTAACATAAACACACATGCAAAGTGTATGCTAGGCAGCAATAAGAAAAAATTATGTAACTATCATTTTTATTTTAAAAGCATTTAAAATGTTTTGCTAATGCCTTTTGTTTATATCATAATAATTTCTAGATCTACAATCATCTCCCCACCGCATTCCCATGAACCCTTTCTTGTAACAATTAAGAAAAACCAGCAGGCACAGAGACAAAGCCTGACACTCATTGTCTCTCTACAGAAAGAAGGGAGACATATTTCCTTATTCTTCTCTAGGACTGAGATCGATAATTACAATTATTCAGCATCTGACTTTGTTTTAAATTTCTTTTCCTTTAAATTATTATAGCCTTTGTGTACATTGTTCTAATTCTGCTCTAAATGTAATTTTGGATTATTTCCTTTTTTGGCATTTACAGATTTCCCCTCCTGATTTGGTTTTGGAGGAAAAATTCTCAAGTACATTTTGGTCTCTATTTATTGAGGTGTTCTGCCTTTCTGGAAACAAATTGTCATAAGTGCATTTGATTAATGAAAGGTTCCTTCATTTTGATGGGTACAAAGTACACATGCTATTCTATATGACACATTTATTATCTTATTATGATTCATATAACATCTTTATTAATTACTTAGGATACTCTCTTGGGCCATTAAGTGCTTTTTGTTGTTCAATTGTTTCAATCACATCTGACCATTTGTGATGCCATTTGGGGTTTTCATGAAATGGTTTGCAATTTCTTTCTGCAGTTCATTTTACAAATGAGGAAACTGAGGCAAATAGATTAAATGATTTACTGAGGGTCATACAACTAGTAAGTGTCTGAGGCTGACTTTGAACTCAGGAAGATGTCTTTCTGACTGCACACCCTGTACTCTACCTACTGAACCTAGCTGCTCATTATCCCCATTTTACAGATTTAGATACTAAGTTAAGTGACTTGCCCAAAGTCATACAATTAGTAAGTGTCTCAGGCCAGATTTTCCTGACTCCAGGCCTGGCACTCCATGTGCTGCACCACCTAGTTATTACTATTAAGTGCTTCTGTGTTAATATTTGACTTATTCTTTTCATCGCTTCCTTAGAAAGATCTGGCTTTACTGTGAGACCAGTGGCTGGGTACCTGTCTCCTCGGGACTTTCTAGCTGGATTGGCTTATAGAGTGTTCCACTGTACTCAGTATGTTAGACATGGCTCTGACCCACTCTACACCCCAGAACCGTGAGTATTCATATTTCAAAACTAGAGTTACATTTTTGACCTATCAAAGGGGATACTAGTTAATGTTTAGTATTCTCAAAATGACTGAAGCTGGTGGAAATCCAAGTCTTGTTTGTCTCTGTAGTATCAAATTGTTGTCCTCCCTCTAAGGTTGCAATGGCACTCACCTAGAAGGTTGAGGTGGCTCTTGGAAACGGTTGCATGGCTCCTAGATATCTGAAGAATAAAGTTCAAACTACTTAGCCTTACTCTCAGCTTCCATAATTTGGCATCAAGTTATCTCCTCTCTCACTGAAGGTTTTCAAGCATCTAGCAAAGGCTGGATGACTATTTTGTGGGTGCGTGGGAGAGCAGAATCTTATTTGGGTATGTGTTGTTCCCAGTGTCCCTTCCAACCCCGAATTCTGTGATGGTGATCCTTGCTCTGATGTTATTTTCCATTATTCTCCCAATGCTACTCTTAACATTCTAGGTATATTCCCTTTCCCATGTTTTTGCTTTTAAAGTCCCATTTAATTCCCATCTCTTCCAAGATAACTATCTGACAAAACCAGCCTACAGCAAACCCTCTTTCTACAGAATGCTTTTTGTTGTTTAGTTGTTTCAGTCATGTATGACTATTTGTGACCCCATTTGAGGTTTTTTTGGCAAAGATACTGGAATGGTTTGCAATTTCCTTCTGCAGCTCATTTTACAGATGAGGAAACTGAGGCAAACAGAGTAAGTGATTTGTCCAGGGTCACACAACTAGTGTCTGAGGCTGGCTTTGAATTCAGGAAGAAAAGGTACATGCTGTTATTATTACCATTTTATAGATTAGGAAATCAAGACTCATAGAGGTTAAAGAGGCTTGCTTGAGTTCACCTAGCTATTCAGTATGTGAGATGAGATTTGAACCCAGTATAATCTGGTAAATATGATGTCAGTCAATCAGTCAAAAAAATTTCATTAAGTGCCTACTATGTGCCAGGCACTGTGCTAAGTTCTGGGAAAAACATAAATGAAAAAAGAAAATTCTTCCAGTGTTATAGTTGGGAGTTGTAAACATCCCAATAATGCCACAAAGTAGGTTACCATTTTACTAGGTGTGTCTATACTCCATATCTTTCAGGAGTCAAATCAGTTTGCACTCACACTAAGACCGTGTCCCAGATATAGACTGTCATCACACTTACATTTCAACTCTCTTAAAGTCTCGTTCAGGAGAAAAACATTTCTTCCACTCACTGTTCCATCTCTTGAGCCCCCATCCAATATGTTTTCTATCTATACCATCAGCTATTCACAATAATGACACTTTAAAATCTTAAACATAACTATACTCAATACTTATCTGATATAACATGCTAAACCTAATATTTATTTAACAAGGCAAAAGAAATAATGACCATTATAGATACTAACATATCAAAACACATGCATAAACAATAAAATATACTATATGTAGATATCATCCTGAATCATACTTTCCCTTAAATGCACACAGCAGCTACAGTAAAGAATGGGCATAGAGAGAAAGCCTGCAGGGCTGTGTTGTCCTACATTTTGGCTACAATACTCCACTTTTAAGTGACAGTCCTTATCTTCTGTGGTGTCGTTATGTAGGCAGAGCTGAGGCAAAGGTGAACACTGAAAATACAGAGTGAGAATGGAATGATAACAATACAACAGAGGAATCTAGCAGGGAGGCATATGAGGGAGGACACCATATGTTTAGAGTAACTCACAACTTTGGACTACAGATTTCATATTATTGGTCCATTCAGAAATCTATAACACATACCCCAAACTGTTTTTCTGCTCACTACTTGATAGCAACTCTTCATCATTCTTTTTTTTTTTAACCCTTACCTTCTGTCTTAGAATCAACACCAAATATTGGTTCTAATGCAGAAAAGCATGAAGGGTTAGGCATTTAAGGATACCCAACTGCTATGTGTCTGAGGTCAAATTTGAACCCAAGATCTTTTGTCTCCAGGACTAGCTCTCCATCCTAGCTGAGTCACCCAGCTGTCCCAGACCTTCATCACTCTTTACCTAAGAAAATCTTCTCTTCTTTAATTAAACAAAGCATTTACAAACTCTTAAAATTTACCGTCATCCTTAAAAGAGTATTTAAAAACATATTAGCTCTCAATGCGAACAGTAGTGTTCTTTTAAGCCAGAGAAACTTTGTTACTTATCAAACTGGCTGTCTCTTAGCTATTCACACCAAATCAGCTAGTTGTTTCTTCACAGATGCTGCTCCTTCCCATCAGAATAGAGCTCACAGTAACACACCTCGGGCTGACTCTTCAATCCACCTCAGCAATATACCAAAGAAGCTGGAAAGCGCCATCTCCCTTTCTTTTCCTTCTGAAGTCAATGGTGGCAGCAGAGAGCAATAAGCGCTACTGAAAAAATTTTTGCCTCTCTCCATTTCTAGGTGGTGCTGAAGGTCAATAGCCTTCCCTGAAGCTTGGTCAGTGAAATCAATTCTCTTTCCTATCAATCAGGAATACTGAGCTGGAGCCTCCCATCAGTTGGCTGCTTCTAATTGTCAGAGCTCCAAACAGAGCAGCTTTTCAGTCCTTTTCTTCAGTCCAATTCTTCAAGTTCCTGTGTTAGGTTCTTTCTTTCAATGGCTTAAATAAGAGCTTCCTCTTCTTTCATTTTAAAAGTCCTAACTTCCCCAATTTTTCCTATCAGATCAATAGTACTTTTAAAATCATACCCCCAGCCTCAAAATGTTTATATGATCATTCTCTTTGTCTGTCTCTCTTGCCCTCTTTAGTTATAAAACAATCATATATAAATTACTTCAGTTGAATTAGTAGTTCTGATGATTCCAACTTGGTCATCCATTTCTTTAGTGTCCTTGAAACTGTTTCTTTATACTTATATTTCTCTAATTTTAATAAATTCAGCTTTATCCTTTACCTTTTATAAGATTAAATTCTTTCCATTTAAGCAAGGCACAATTTTATATAATGCACAAAGAGATGTAAATCTTTTTATTTATGCCACTGATAATTTTCTCTCCAAAATTGCTGAAATCCTACATGGAAGTCATTTTCTTCATATACGTTTTAGCAATAGATATTAAAATAAAGTTCTCTTTCTACTTTTTTTAGGTATCAAAATGTTTATCTATAACAGTAGCAATAGTTTACATTTTCTCTTAAACACTTTTCATCATGTAACTCCATATAAAAAGATCCTTATAGGGACAGTATATAGCTATATATACATATCTCTGCATATATATATACATTTATGTCTCTGTGTGTGCATGTTTATATGTATATATGTATGCATATAATTAGCTAGATAGCTCAGGGGATAAAATACTGGGCCTGGGGTCAGGAAGACTCCTTTTCCTGAGTTCAGATTTGGACTTAGACATTTATAAGCAGTGTGACAAGGGCAAGTGACTTAACCTTATTTGCCTCAGTTTCCTCATTTATAAAATGAGCAAAAGAAGGAAATGACAAACCACCCCAGTATCTTTGGCATAAAAACCAAATGGGGTCATAAAGAGTCTGATACAACTGAAAACAACTGAACAACAACAAAAGAACAGTATATCTTGTACAAGAATTTTCTGTCTTCAAGTCCAGAACTAATGATATCTGCAACATTGCATCTGATAAGATGAAGATTTGTTTCTTGTCCTAGGCTTCTGGATTTGTCCATGAAAACCAATTAATTATGAGACTACCAGTCAGAAGTCAGATAAATCTCACCTATAGAGATGCCATATTGTCACTCAACTTTCTTGGACTTTATAGGATTACAGGATGACAGATTTAGAGCTAAAAGTGACTTTAGAGGTCATCCAGTCCAATACATTTTACAAATGAGGAACTGAAGCCCAAAGATGTTAATTAACTTGCCCAAGGATTGTTGTTTTTGTTGTTCAGTTGTTTTGATCATGTCTGACTCTTTGTGACCCTAGTTGGGGTTTCCTTGGCAAAGATCCTGGAGTAGTCTGCCATCCAGTTTCAATTTACAGATGAGGAAATGGAGGCAAACAGTATTAAATTACTTACTCCAGATAACACAGCTACTAAGTGTCTGAGGCCAGTTTGAATCTCACAGAAATAAATCTTCCCATCTCCAGGTCCGGTACTCTATCCTCTGCACCACCTTGCTGCCCTGCCTAAGAGCACATAGGAAGTAAGTTACAGGACCAGTATTTGAAATTGTGTCCTTTGATTCCAAATCCAGAAATCTTAGCAGTCTATCATATTGCCTCAATGGCAATTTAAGTCCATTGATTTGAATATTTGACATTTAACTAATCCTTAACTCATTATTCATTATTCCTCAACCCACTGAATTTATCAATTTTTTTGCATTAGTAATGAATTCCTCTGATTCCATTCTGGTTTTTAACCCATTTAGTATTAGATGGTAGTGACAAGTGGGTCTTATTAAAGCTTAGTTTCTCAAATCTCCCTTTCCCAGATGCATTTAAATAATATAATATTCACTGGCTATGTGGGTCTCTGCAACAAACAATGTTGCTTTGCAGTCATCCTCAAGTTTGAGTGAAACTATTTTCATGGTAAACAGAGGTTACTTACAGGACTCCAAGACACTGCAAGAAGAAATGTTTCCTAGGGCAGACTGAGTATTCAAAGGACTGTTCTCAGTATGAAAAAGTTAACCAGTAAATATAAGCCAGTGGGTCTATAAATAGCAGATGCTTTGTTATTTAGCTCTTAATCGCTGGCATGCCATCGAAATGTGCTATTATGCTAGCAAATATGTAAGAAAGAAGGATAAAAACCAAGAAATCAGACTTTTTGAAAACAAACATATCAAATTTTAATAGCAGAGAATTTTTATCCATGTACTTAAAAAGTTTTGGTTGAATCCTTGACTTTTGACTTCCCCAAATCCTTTGGAGACAATGAACACCAAAGACTTTTAGAGACCCTATTTCTGGAACTAAATTCCTTTTTCTCAGTTTGGTACCAACAAGAAAGCAAGTCTGTCATGTGTTGCCCTATAATTTGTCTGCCTTTGGGTGATCGTACTTGTCTATTGAACTCTTGTTTTATAGTCAGAACAGAGATAAAGGTGAATAAACAGAGAGGTCAAAATGGAATGATAACAATAACAGTAATAGGAATAAATTGACACTATGAAAATGAATTTTACTTTTTCTCCTTTCAAATCTGGGAGGAATATTTTTTATGTGTTAAAACAAAATATGGAGTTGTGAAAATAGGTTTTACTTTGTAAATCTTTAGTACCTTTACATTTGGACAGGTACTGTAGTGGGATTATATTTAAAATGATTTTTTTGTCTCTACCTATGATTTCATTGATATAAGAAATGTCTGGTAAGGAAATTCCCTCTGCCAATGCAGATAGATAACAGTTCTGCAACTGTTTACATGATTATAGATCTAGAGATGAAAGGGTCCTCACAGGCTGTTTAATCCCATTTTACAGAGAGGAAAATGAGGCTCAAGGAAGATACTCAGGCTTATAACCCAGGTGCTATCTTTAGCTCTTCATTTTTACCCCTTCCCATATTCAATCTGTTACCAAGGTCTGTCTACATGACCTTCAGAACTTCTCTGAAATAAGCTGCCCTCTTCTCCCTTGGCACTGCCACCACCCTTGCTTAGGCCCTCATAATCTCACTTCTGGACTATTGCAATAGTCTATTGGTTAGTAATTCTGCCTTTTCTTTCCCCAATTCAGTCCATTCTTCACTCAGCTATCAAATTGAACTTTCTGAAGTAGAGGTCTGAGCATGTCAGCCTCCAATTCCATAAACTCCAGCGCCTCCCTATCATCATAAATTTTTTTTAATTATTTGGGTCTGATTTCATTGGAATAGGTAGATCAGTAACTATTCTGTAACTTAATTTATACGTAGAAAGTTGAAAAGGACCTCAGTGGTGATTTAATCTAATTCCATCATTTTTATGGATGAGGAGAACTGAGGCCATCACTGAGGTTACCTTCAGGATCAATATGAAATCCATTCTTTAACATTTAAAATCTTTCATAAGCAGGCCCAAAGTTGACAACCTCTTGTTTGAACTCCTACTCAAAATCTAATTTCTGTCAGATTGCTTCCCATTTTCCCATTCTTTCTTTTTTCCCTAAGAGTGAGTCCATATTCTGGTAGGTGGGGGTCTATGTTATTCTACTATGATCAGTTGCTTCTGGATCAGTTGTTTTTGGTACCTAATCTTTTCCACTGGTCACTTTTTCTGGTTTATAAGTCATATCAAATAGCTTTCATGACAGTCACTTAAGTCTTACCAGAGCATCCCTTTTCAGAATACTGTATACCTCTGGTTTCCCCTAAGCATCTTCAGGCAGAATGATTTGGGCTTCCATGATGTATCTCTAATAGCCCCTTACTCAGAGTATAGGCAGGCTTCAGCCTTGTCTTCCTGAGCTGTCACTGGCTTTCCTTATGGGACCCTGTCTCAATGTCTACAGTTTTTTTGGCTGTCTTTTGTGTAGCATGGATATGCTTTTGTGTAGTATAGTTTCTCTTTGAATTTTTTTATTATTATTGAATCTGGTATATTTTGTAGATCTTTGCTTGGAAATATGTGGTTGGGTCGTTCTGACTATTCAGTCATTTCAGTCATGTCTGACTTGTTGAGACCCTATCTGCAGTTTTCTTGGCAAGATACTGGACTGGTTTTCCATTTGCTTCTCCAGCTCATTATACTGATGAGGAAACTGAAGCAAACAGGATTAAGTGACCTGCTCTTGAATGGAATTGGTTATTTATCTTATAAAATATCATCATCTTAAGTCTTACTCCCACCCTGTTCCAGTCTGCATTGAACTTTTTTCAATCATGACCCTGACATCCAGTATATGAGCCTGATAAATATGTCATTCATTTTATTTTTATTTTATATTTTTTCAAGTTATTCATTTTAAAAAACAGACTTGACTTATGATTTTATTGGTATAAAGAACTTCCAATAAGTTCTTGGTAGAATTCTGCCAATATAGATAAATAGCTCTCCTAAAATTTGCAGTCCTAAAGAGTTATCTAGGGTAAGAGAGGTTATGAGACTCATCTAGAGTTACACAACACATAAGTGCTAGAAATGGGATTTAAATCCAGGTCTTTCTAACTTTTAAGGGGGTGTCTCTAGTCCCTATATCATGCTGCCTTTTTGAGTTATTGGTAGGAGAGGTACAGTGTAAAGAAATGGACCAGTAATTTCATTGATATAGGGAACTCTTGGATAAAGGAACCCCCACTACCAGATCATCAGCACCTTTGATGCAACTTATTTTCCTAGAGAGATGTTAAAAGCACTAAGAGGTTAAATGACTTCCCCAGGTTCACTATGTGTCAGAGGCAGGAGTTGGAAGCCTAAGGCTGGCTCTCTCCTCTCATTGAAGCTACCCACTTCAGGACCGAGGACAGATCCTGGGTTCACTCTCATTAGAGACCTCCCTCTATGCTGACATTAATTTATTTATAATCAATGCTTAAGTCTGGTCATTAATCAGTCTTTAATCCACCTACCTCAATCTACTGTCTAGCCCTTCTTTTTTTTTATCTTGTCCCCAAGGAGAACATGAGGGACTTTGTTAAAAGCTTTGTTGAAATATAACTGATATATCTGTAACTTTCCCCTAACTTAGTCCTTTAATTCTCCAAATTTTCTTTGATCTTTTGTTTAAACCAGGAAGATTCTTGGGCAGGTTTTAAAAAAACAAATAAAAACCTGTCTACCCCTAATTCAAGAATACATCTCAAACATGAGAAGTACCAAACCCTTTTCACTGTGGGTAGCTCTTAGCCCAGCCAACTATTATTGCAGGGTATGAGGAAGAGCTCATAACCTCCGGCCAAGAGACCTAATGGACAGAGCATAAGGAAATTCAGGCTTTGCCATTAACTTTCTGTGCTACTGTTAGCAAGTTATTTAGCCTCCCAGTGTGAGGATTAATGAAATAATGCTTCAATCTCCCCTGAAGAAAAGCATTATATAAATACAAAATAGATCCATTTTTACTCAGTACCAACTAAACTCAATTTAATGGCTGATGTGTCTCATAAAGCTATAGAGATGCCTTAGTTATATAGTCAAGTTCTATGTTTTCAGTCATAATATTTTTTCATGTTCTTAAAAATGATGATTAGGCCTTGGGTTTCTGAATGCCTTTAAGGAATTCAAAATCCTCTAACAGGAGATGTCATTTAAGAAAAAAGTGTAATAAATTATTTAAAACTTGTACAATTTGAAACCAAATGCTTCTATCATATTTGTTTCCTAGTTAGGGCATATTTGCACTGGTATGAGGTGGTAAGATATGACCTCTGAAATCTCCTCCACCTTTGAAATTCTATGATTATTCTTTCCCTTTTCAATAATGCTTTTGGTAATACTTCCTTCAGCTGGTTTGGAAGAAGACCTTTCTTTCCTAGTGAGGCCTTATCCAGCATGACCTACTTATGTGGGCAGAGCCCTTTGCTTCAAGATTTGTCTTCCTTTCTGACCCCTCCCTATCAAAGCTACCACTCCATTCCATTGGTGCTCTTCAGTAAGGAGGATATTAATCTAATTAAGTTGGCATGATGGATTAATAACTGTTTATTGTGTTGTTCCCTTTTAAAGCATTTTTTGGGATTTAAAATTGGATATTTGTTAACTCAATGGAATGGATTGTGGAATTTTCCAACATTCTTCAAATTACAACATATAGTTGACCCTTCCTTAATAAAGAAAATGTATGAATGGAAGAGAAGATGGATTAGGCATATGTCAAGAGTAAGAGATGACAGGTACGAAGCTTAAGTACTCCATGGATGCTTTAAAAAAACAGACCTCTACCCTCTGCTTTAAAGTTGATATTAAATATCAGTTCTAAGGCAAAAGAATGGTAAGGTCTAGACCAGTGATTCCCAAAGTGTGTGCTACCACCCCCTGGTGGGTGCTGCAGTGATCCAGGGAAGCAGTGATGGCCACACGTGCATTTATCTTTCCTTTTAATTGCTATTAAAATTAAAAAAAATTAATTTCCAGGGGGATAAGTAATATTTTTTTCTGGAAAGGGGGCGGTAGGCCAAAAAAGTTTGGGGACCACTGGTCTAGATAGTTGGGGTGAAGTGACTTGCCCAGGGTTATCTAGATAGGATACCTTTGGATGGTGGGAGGATGTGTTGAAGGTCTCCAGCAAATTGGATGGAAACTCTCCTATGGTAACTTTATAGGAGGATATAAACAAGGAGAGGATGGGTAGGCTTGGAATCATACATATATCTAGCCCTGGATGGGACTTTAGCATACACTGAGTTGAACTCAATCATTTTACAGATGAGGAACTTGAGGCCAAGACAAGTTATTTGGCTTACTCAATATGAATAGGAACTGTGTGAGGCAAGATTTGAATTCAAATCTTTCATATTCCAAGACCAGTGCTCTGTCCAGTATTCCATATAGCTGCCTCTATAATAGGTTGTGTTCTAAACCATTAGAGAAAACATCTGGACAGTCAAGATGAGAGAGAGAGAGAGAGACAGAGAGAGAGAGAGAGAGAGAGAGAGAGAGACAGAGAGAGAGAGAGAGAGAGAGAGAGAGAGAGA
>NC_058134.1:264354356-264427774 GCF_016433145.1 Gracilinanus agilis | reverse complement strand
GAGAGGAGAGGAGAGAGGAGAGAGGAGAGAGGAGAGAGGAGAGAAGACGGAGAGAGGAGAGAGTAGAGAGGAGAGAGGAGAATATTGAGAGGTTGGATGATGGGGTGGTGTCTGTTATCCTCAGCTAACTAAAGGGCTTGGTTTTTACTGACTTTCCCAGATATTATGATTTTAAGCCTCTGAAAAAGAAAAACAAGTTAAGTATACTAGATAGACAGATGATGATTAATGATAGATGATAGAAAGATGATAGACTGATAGACCATTTACTCTGGACCATGTCCAATGTTCAGCATCAGGATAGAAATATAAGCAAACAAGACAGTATTTACTCTTTTGAGCTTATATTTTAATTGAAGATGACCCATGAAGAGGAATTCATGAAAGGGGAGGAATGATACCTGCATGGGGGCAAGGCAGCTGGTGAAGAAAAGTCCTGTATATGAGTTAAGATTTTAGTGAGAGGAAACATAGCTGAAGCCTATCCAAATGATCCAAGCAAGAGAGCAATCAACCAGGAGAGGGGGACCTCAGGTAGAAGGTTCTCTAGAGTGGGAAGGTAGCTGGTAAATAAGAGAAGCCTGGAGAGTCAGTTAAGGTATGAGTGTGGTTTAGAGTAGATAGATGATGTCTTACGTCCTTTCCTTCTCTGGAGCATATGAGATAAATTTTCTGAGGATCATTTAGAGAAGTGTGAATGGCCTAAACTTAATCATGTTTGGGGAAAGTCAATAATAATAATGGTACTTGACTTGATCACATTTGATCCTTGTAATAAATCAGAGAGATAGGTATTTTTGTTGTTTTGTTATTTTTAGTCATGCCCAACTCTTCATGACCCCCCATATGGGATTTTCTTGGCAAAGAGACTTGAGTGATTTACCATTTCCTTCTTCATCTCATTTTTTGGATGAGAAAACTGAGGCAAATAGGGTTAAGTGACTTGCCCAGGGTCACACAACTAGCAAATCTTCTCTGAGGTTGGATTTGAACTCAAGTTTTCCTGGTTGCAGGCCTGGCACCCTATTTACTGATCTGCATTGGCAGAGGAAGTTTTCTTTTAAGAAACTGCAATTCTGCTGAAACCACAGGCCTAGGTCAATTCTAATGTTGTGGATAAATACAAAAGGGTCAGTTTATAGCATCTGGTTCGATCAGAATTTTTAACATGCTGGCCTCAATAAAAATAGAAGAAACTCCACATTCATTTATGTGGTGGGCACTGAGAAAAATATAACAAAACAAATCAAAAACATAAATAAACCCATTTCAGTCCTAAATTAACTCCTGGAGAGCTCTCTAGTCATTTTGATCCAAGCAAACCTAGACATTTCCTTGTTATCCCCAATTAGCTGCACTTACCAACCAAATGATGAGTTAACATTGGAAAAAATCCTCCCAGAGCCATCCTTCAGCTTCTTTTCATACACACGAACTCTTTATCCCTCTCATTTATCTCTTTTCTTTTCCTCCTTTTTATGATTTATCTAAGGTGTCAGCTTCTATGTCATTTACAACAAACAAAACCTATAGAAGTATGTCTTAAAAGACAGGTGCACATATTTGGAATGGGAAGGAAATGCTCAATGCTCATCCAATTCCTTTTAAAGGCTTTAATTTGCCACAAAATAAAAAGGAGCCACTCCACACAGTATGAGGAGTCATCTTTGAAAAGTGATAAGAAGAAGAAAATGTCAGACTTGTCTTTAATGTGAACTTCACAACCAGGTCCATTATCTGCTGGCGGCCAACTTAACGCAACTTTCTTAGAATGATTCAGGCAATTGCTTGAGGTACTATGCCTGGACTTACAAAAGTCTCTTTTTGGTACGCTTTAGAAACCTAAACACAGGTCTTATCAGAAAAGATTCCAATTTAAGGCAGCAAAGGTTGGGTGTCTGATATGATCCATAGCTTTCGTTTTTGAAAAGGAGACATGATGTTTTACAGCGTTAACAATTTTGAAAGGTTCTACATTTTCACTGAACAAGAATGTTTTTGTGTGAAAAAATGAGATGTCGAAGCATTCTTCAAGGGAAAATGCATAAAAGCTGAGTGGAGTTGAAAAGAGGAGAGTTTGCCGATTTAGAGATTGGGCACAGATTGTGCTGACAGGTGTAATTATGGCTGAATAATTGAATCTTTTAAGGAATATCTAGTGGAATAAATCAGCACAAGTATCTCCCTGGTCAGAACTCATTTCTAATTAGATGCTCAGTGGTCCAGTTGTGAGGGATACCACATATGTATTGCCAATGGACTTCTTCCTGAGAAGTAACCAGCAACTTGGCCTCTGGCACTGGGCTAAGTGGGGCTAAACAAACTGTGTTTATTTCAATGAACTTAAGCGAAGCCAGTACAAGGTTTCAAGTAAATGGCTCTTTTGGCCTTGGATAGATATCCCTTCTTACCCTGAATGCCTTTTTGTGTGTGCTTTTTTTCTCCTATCCCCAAACACCTCTCACTCCTAAGGAATGGAGCAAAACTTATCTTCAAGGATATTCTATAAAGGATCTTAGAGATGTGGAAGAGATAGTAGATCTCCCTTAAAGGTTCTTAACCTGGAGACTATGGACCCTAGAAGAAGCATATGAATAGATGTCAGGGGTTTTTGCTATGCAATCCTTTATATTTTCTTTTATATATTTAAAAATATTTCTTTGAGATGGGGTCCATTGGCTTCACCAAGCTTCCAAAAGTCTGTCTGTCTGTCTGTCTGTCTCTCATACATACACATACACACACACACACACACACACACACACACACACACACACACAGAACACACACATACACGAAGGTTTAGAACCCTTGGAGTAGACTTAGTCTGCTTGACCCTAAAGTGGAAAACAAGCAATAGCAGATGCAATTTATAGAGTCATATTTCAACTGAATGTAAGCATTTCTTGGGGTGAACAGTGGAACCCTTGTTGTGTTATACTAGGTCATTTTCTATGGAACTAGAATTGTAATCCAAAGTCAACTAGTCTATGTGTCCAACTGATTGCTGAACAACATGTGCATTGTTGGAATGTCCCAACAACTCCTGTTTAGTTTACAAATAGCAGGAAGATGCATATTTCCCATGAAGGAATTGGACACGCACTCTGGTTGAAAAATAAGCATCTTGGTGCACATATTCAGCTTTGGGGAAATTGCCCCAGTTAAGGAAATCAAGGCTTCCACAAACATCTCTATTATATATCGAAACAAGTATTGTTGTTTCCAGTCATGTCTGCTTTTTTGTTGTCCCCTTTTGAGGTTTTCTTGGCAAAGATACTGGAGTAGTTTGCTATTTCCTTCTCCAGCTCATTTTACAGATGAGGAAACCAAGGCAAATAAGGCTTAGTGACTTTCCCAAGGTCACACAACTAGTTCATGTCTGAGGTCAGATTTGAATTTAGGTCTTCCTTAATTTTAGGACAGGTACTCTATCCATTGTGCCACCTAACTGTCCAAGGAAACAAGTAGAGAGCTACAAAAATGGAATGAGCTATCTGTTGAAGGAGTAAGTTCCCTGTCACTTGAGGTATTCGAGAAGAAGATGATGGATGATTACCTCTCAGGGATGTTGAAGAGGGGCCAACAGGCAAGGAGGAGGACTCGATGTTTTCCAAAGTCTCTTCCAATTCTGAGAGTCTATGAAATCCCAAGGAATCATATTGATCTCATGGAAAATAAAACACAAGATTAATTGTTTTGTGATTAGCCTTCAAAATCTTCAAATCTCATTTTGGGTGAGAATATTTCTAGGCATGCCTGTTTTTACCTATTTATAGAATGTATCAAAAGCTATGGAATACAGAGCAGTTTGATTTTATTTTTGTGACTGTTCCACTGAAGTCATAAAATACAATCACCTTCTTCCTGGTTTTGAAATAGAAACACTCAAAGCCTTTTCCCCATGAGAGGAGAGTTTACAGTAAATATTGCTCTCAGACTCTCTTTCTAAATCAGAGGCTCTTTTCTCTCGCCTGTGCCCCATAGACAGACAGAGCCATAAGGAGGGAACATTAGGGATGGTGAAATAAAGGGGCACCGTTTCTACTTACAAAAAGATGAAATTCACTCTCAGCAAAATGCAAGGACCTTTGACAATCCTGAAAGACTTATGACAGGGAATACTCTCCACTTCCAGAGAAAGAACTGTTGGAGTCGTCTTTCACGTGACATATTCGTAGTTTTATTTTGGGGTTTTGGTTATGCATGAGTTTGCTCTGACAACAATGACTGATATGGAAGTGGGTTTTGCATGACAATAAAAATGAAATGTTTATACGCCAAACCCTGAAGAGTAAGGGGATTCCACATATTAGGAAATGGCTAAACAGATAATTGTCTATAATTTTCATGGAACATTATTATCCATTAAATTATGAAATGAACAGTTTCAGACAAAATTAGGGAGACCTGTGTGAACTGATGTAGAGTGAAATAAAAAAAAACCATGCAAATAGTTTATATAATACATTATAAAAAAATACAAACAATTCTGAAGTACTTTATTACCCTGAAAATGCTATTATTCCAGAGGACCAAAGATGAAGCATTACATGTACCTCCTGTCAGAGAGATAAATAGACTTTAAATGAAAAATGAGAAATACATTTTTCAACATGGCCAATGAGGGAATTTACTTTGCTTGACTATATTATAAGTTTTTGCTTTCTTTTTAGCATGCTAATTTAATTGGTAGGATGGATTGAGGAGGAGGAGTAGGGAGAGAGAATGAAAGGTTATAAATTAGTAAATAAAAATATTAAAAAGCAAAGGAAAAAACCCCACATAGATGAAACTCATCTCTACTTTCCCATGTACAATTCTCTGTTGGCCATATCACCCTGGGCTCTTAGATTCAATTGAAAGTACAGATTCACCATGGGGACTTGCATAATTTTTAAGTCTCCCAAATTAGTAAACCCTCTCCAGCAGTAATAAAAAGGGGATTAATTGTTCTCCCTGGCTATTGGTGGATCAGTTCTCTACACTATTGCAACTAGTATTTCCTACCTGGCTAAAAAGGTTGTAGGTAGTAGTTTTTTGATACATGAAATCTTAACTTTAAATCCATAGACAAAGCTCTTTCCTACGAGGGTACCTTGATGCAGGTGGAAATCAATCACTCAGCAAACATTTCTCAAGTTCATATTATATGCCAGGAACTGAGCTGTGTATTAGAAAGAAAGTTAGATAGTTCATTTGTGTGATTCTAAAAAAAATGTGGGAGAAGGTCAGCTAGGTGGCTCAGTGGATAGAGAAACAGGCTTAAAAGACAGGATCCTGGTCCAGGATTCAAATGTGGCCTCAGATACTTCCTAGCTGTGTGACCCTGGGCAAGTCACTTAGCCCCAGTTACCTAACCCTTACCACTCTTCTGCTTTGGAACCAATACATAGTATTGATTCTAAGATAGAAGGTGAGGGCTTAAAAGAAAAAAGAAAAGAAAGTGTGGGAGAGAGGACGTATTAGGCTGCATACCCAACTGAAGGTGCATAAGGCTGTTGTGACATCTGGACAGTCTACCAGGGCTGCCTTGGAAAACTGAACTGTTTCCACTTGGATTATCTCAGGAAGATCCTGAAGAATACCTGGCAGTATAAACACTGAGGTCTTCTCTTGAGCTGAATTGCCAAGCATTCAAACTCTATTGAGAAAGTACCGCTCCAATGGGTTGATCACGTAACTTGAACGCCAAACACACACTTAGAGAAAACAATATTTTATGGAGAACTCACACAAGGTAAGCAATCACATGGTGATTAGAAGAATTGGTATAAGGACACTCTCAAGGTCTCTCTGAAGAACTTTAGCATTGACTGTGAGACGAGGGAAATGCTGTCATGGAACCACTTAGTCTGGCATGCCTGCCTCAAAGAGACTGTTGTACTCCATGAGCAAAGCAGAATCATGGAAGTACAAAGGAAACATGAAGTGCATAAATCTGGAACCACTTCCACTATAAATGTTCTGAGGGACCTTTTTGTGCCACATCTGTGGTTGCAGCCTTCTGAAATCATATTGATTTAATCAGCCACAGCCAAGTGCATCATATCCTGACTTTGAAATCATGATGCCATTAAGACTTCAAAAATGAAGGATGGGAGTCAGGCCTAGAGACGGGAGGTCCTAGGTTCAAATCCAGCCTCAGACACTTCCTAGCTGTGTGACCCTGGGCAAGTCACTTGACCCCCATTGCCCACCCTTACCACTCTTCCACCAAGGAGCCAATACACAGAAGTTAAGGGTTTAAAAAAAAACAAACAAAAATGAAGGATGAACAACAGCATTTATTTAGTATTTACTTTATGCTGGGCACTGTACTAAGCAAGCAAGATAATATGACAAAAATATGTAGTTTGTACCCTCAAGGAGTTTATTCTCTAATGGGAGCAAGGCAGCACATTAAGGGGAACTAGAAAGGGAAGGGGCTATGTGAGCTGGGCAAGCCACTAAACCCCAATTAATTATCTAGCCCTTACTGGCCTTGGATCCAATATTTAATATCAATTCTAAGTCAGAAGGTAAGGGTTTAAAAAAAGAGAGAGAGAAAGGGGTGGGCTGGTAATTAGAGTGCTTACTTAGGGCAAGGTTGCTAATAAAAAGAAGAAAATAATAAGTAATAAAATACAGAGAATGAAGAATAGACCCCCAAAGTGAAGTGAACATAGCCTATCTATCTCATGAAGTGGAGGTCTACATGCTAGGGTCTCACCAATCAGGAGGGTGTCAGAGATACAAACACAAAAGAGATAGCCTCTTGCCTCATGGAGCTTATATTCTACTGGAAAGATACAACACGAGCACAGATACGTACATGCAAGAAATGTATAAAATAAATATGATATGAGGATGGTCTGGGGAGAGAGGCTAACAGCTGGTGCAATCAGAAAAGATCTCTTACAGGAGGTGGCAACCCTTGAGCAGAGCCTTCTAAGGAGTTAGGGAACCTGGAAAGAGAACTAGACTAGTAGCAGCAGACCAGGGTTCTATTCCTAGATTTGCTACTAACCTTGGGAAAATCTCTTCATTTCTCTGACTTTGGAAAATCAGTTTTTTTTAAGGGGGTTGGTCTAAATTCAGTTAAGAAAATTTATTAAGCACTTACTATGCACAGCAAAGTATCTTTAGTACCCATAGTCTTTCAGCAAAGTTTTATGGCTGCAAGTTATAGAATCCTCTGTTTCCTGAAGATTTAAAGCTGAGATCACCCAAAGGGCAATGGAAAGGCAAGTAATGGACATGAAGAGACTGTGACACATGTAATCACTCCGGAGAAGTTGTATAAAGGATAGAATCAGAAATATGCATAATTAGAAAAATAGCTGGTTATACATAGAGAGAGAGCAGGGGATAACTGCAGGATAATTCCATGGATAGGTATGAAATGTCAGGAGAACTAGAGGAAGGTCCCAGTATTGAGTGTACACTCTCTTCCCCCCACTACCATTATAGTGTATTTGTTGGGTGACATGGAAGATATTCCTACAAAATGAGGAAGCAGGGAGGGGTTGATATCTTCTTCTCTAGAAAGAATAGCCACACTGATGTGTTTCTTATTCCATTAGAATATGAAAGGATGTATTGGATTCTGGGGTTAAAAAGATAAAAAAATCCCTTCCCTTTAGTTAACAGTCAATAAAAATTTACAAAGCACCTGCTTAGTACCAGCCACCTTCTAAACTTTGGTGATATAACAACAAAAAGAAGACAATTCTTATTCTCAAGGAGTTTACTAATCTAATGGAGAGAATATGGCAGACAAAAGAAAGCTGAAAAGGGGAGGGGAAGTTATCCCTACAGAGGTGTGGTGGAAAAGCTAAAGATGCCCCAAATGAGCATAGCCCTCTAACTTAAACCTATTGGTTCTAGTTTTTCTCTCTCTACACAGAATGAAGCCAATGCTCCTCCTCCACAAGACAACGCTCAGATATATGGAGGATGCACGCCCATCATGTGCCAATCTTTTCAGCTCTTCTGAAGCTGCCTGCATAATAGTTATTGTGTTGAGGGAAAACTATTTTTCAAAGAACCTCAGTGGTGGATGGGAATACCAGTCTAGTCAACCAACAAGCACTGACTAAGTATTAAGCACTTATGTGTTCTAGCCAGCATTCTAGACATTGGGGATTTAGAGAGAAAAGAGAATCTCTGCCCTCAAGAAACTTACATCGTATTGATGGAGACATGTGCATATATTAGTATTCTTTGGAAAAATGAATATGAGCTAGTTTGGGGAGGAAGGATACTGGCAGATAGGAGGATCAGGAAATTTTTCATGTAGAAGATGGTGCTTAAGCTTAGTCTAGATGGAAGTAAAGGATCTTTAAAGATGAAAATGAAAAGCATGAGGAATGGCCTGTGGAATGAGATTTGAATCAAAGAGATTAGTTAGAAGACAGTTGTAGTATGGGGAAAGCGATATGTCATATCTGTTCTATGCCAGGTACTATGCTAACGCCTAGTAGGTACTTAATAAAAGTTTTATTGACTAATGACTGCTAAGAGCTTTACAAATGTTATTTCAGGAGCAACTATGTGACTCAGTGGATTGAGAACAAGGGCTAGAGATGGGAGGTCCTGGGTTCAAATCTGGATTCAGACACTTCCTAGCTATGTGACCTTGGGCAACTCCTGTCTCTGACCCTGACTGTCAATCTACTGAGTCACCTAGCTGCACTCCTCCTCCTCCTCCTCCTCAGGCCCTTCAAATGTTTTTTCAGTAGAGTATGATAAGGAACAGAGATTCTAAACCTGGGGCTTGCTTTGTTATTGTTTAATATTTTGTTATTATTTGACTTTTTGTTTATTATTTAGTTATTGTTTAATATTTTGATAACTGAATCTCAAAATAGTTTCCTTTGTAACCCTCTGTATTTTATTTTAGGCATTTAAAAATATGATTTCTGAGAAAGGAGCTATAAGGTTTGCCAGACTGCCAGAAAGTAAGAACCCAAGCCCAGGACATTTAAAATGTGCTGACTTTTCCTTTGATGGACGCTTGCCTCCCAAGTCCTTGACATTCTCCCTTTCTTAATTCAGCCTGATTGCATTAATTTTTTTAGATCCTCTGTCCCACTGATTACTCATAAGAATTCCTTTCTCTAAAGTACTCTTGACTTTATAAAATTTTATTTTATCTGAGTCTGTTATTTGTGTAAGAAACTCCTCAGTGAGGAAACCACTTCAGATGACACACAGCAGCAACTTGTAGTCTTGGAGAGTCACCCAAGGACAAGAGGTTAAGTGATCTAAGGTCGCATACCATGTGTTAGGGATAGGACTTGAACACAGGTTTTTCTGGCTCTCTCTCCTCTATGCCAAGCTGTCTCTTTGCTATCATTTTCTACACAATAAATGCCATACCTATGCAGGGCAGTTGGTAGCTGGAGCATCTGTAGATTTTTTAGTCAAGTTCTATGAATGGCATAAAGTTTCTTGATTCTACAATATTTATAACATTTCTTTGTGTTCTTTCTTGTCAGAGATACATGTCATGAACTCCTGGGACATGTCCCCCTACTTGCGGATCCGAAGTTTGCTCAGTTCTCACAAGAAATTGGCCTGGCCTCCCTGGGAGCCTCTGATGAAGATGTTCAGAAGCTTGCCACAGTGAGTCTTCTCTGTTTTCGTGTCAGACTTTGAAAAGAAGATCTTTCTGTTCATCCAAGGTTACTAAAGGGGGGAAAAGATATTTCAGTTATTAAAGGTGAAAGCAAAACTACATTTTGAAGATGAGTAGATGACACTGAGAGGCTATATAGATGATGGAATGTTGAATTCTGGGATATCGTTAGCTTCTCTGAAAGAAGATCATATTTAAGGGAGATGACATTTATGTCTTTAAATAATAAGAAATATTTTTGTAGATAATTGTTTTCTTACATAGTTTTAATTTTCAGTTTTAGTTTATAGGCTTAGTGTTTTATTTTCTTTACAACAGAGTTTAGATATATTTGTACTTAATATTCATTTTACTTGTTCTATTCACCCTCCAAATGAATTTATCACCTTACAGACTGAGCTATTTTAATCACATCAGACATGGCCATTTTATTATTTCACTTCAATATTTCATTTTTTTGTCACATTTTTTTTTCATTAGTTCCACTGAAATTTTTGACTGTTTGTTACTCCAGAAGAATTTTGTTATTATTTTTTTCTAGTTCTATAAAATAGTTTTTTTGGGTAGTTTGATTGGTATGGCACCGAATAAATAAATTAACTTAGATAGGATTGTAATTTTTTATTATATTAGAACTCAGCCTACCTATTTTTCCAATTTTTAGATCTAATTTTATTTTTGTGAAAAGTGTTTTTTGTGCTCATATCATTCCTGCATTTGTCTTGGCAAATAAATTCCCAAATATTTTATATAGTCTAGAGCAGTGATGGGCAAACTTTTTAAAGAGGGGGCCAAAGGAAAGGAAATGCTCATCTGTCAGTCTGTTTCTAAGGCAACTCTTTCGAAGTTTCATTGTATTATATCCTACTCATTGTATCCATCAGATTAGGAATAATGTCACGTGGCCAGATAGAACATTTCAGGGGGCCCCATCTGGCCTGTGAGCCATAGTTTGCCTGTTACTGGTCTAGAGTGATTTTAAATGGAATTTCACTTTCTAACTTTTGCTGCTGAATTTTGTTGGAAATATATAGAAATGCTGATGATTTATGTGGGTTTATTTTCTATGCTGTAACTTTGCTAAAGTTATTAATTCTTTCAGCTAGTTTTTTATTTGATTTTCTAGGATTCTCTAGGTATTCCATCAAAATCATCTGCAAAGAGTGATAGTTTAGTTTCCTTATTGCCTACTTTAATTCCTTGTATTTCTTTTTCTTCTCTAATTGCTAAAGCTAGGATTTCTACTACAATATTAAATAATAGTAGTGATAATGGGCATCTTTGCTTCACTCCTGATCTTATTGAGAAGGCTTCTGACTTATTCCCATTGCAGATGATACTTGCTAATGGTTTTAAATAATTACTAATTATTTTAAGGAAAACCTTTTTATTCCTATGCTTTCTAGTGTTTTCAATAGGAAAGGGTGTTGTATTTTGTCAAAGGCTTTTCCTGCATCTGTGGAGATAATAATGTGATTTCTGTTAGTTTGGTTATTGATATGGTCAATTATACTGATGGTTTTCCATCCTTGCATTTTTGGTATAATTCCCACCTGTTTATAGTGAATAATCCTTGTGATATGTTGCTGTAGTTTAAGATTTTTGTATCAATGTTCATTAAAGAAACTGGTCTGTGACTTTCTTTCTCTGATTTTGTTTTTTCTGGCTTAAGTATCAGTACCATATTTGTGTTATAATAAAGAATTTGGTTGGATTTCTTTGTTTATTTTGCCAAATAGCTTTTATAGTACTGGGATTAATTCTTCTTTAAATATTTGATAGAATTCACTTGTGAATCTATCTGGCCCTGGGGATTTTGATGAGGAACATTGATGGCTTGTTCGATTTCTTTTTCTGAGATGAGATTATTTAATTATTCTATTTTCTCTTTTGTTAATCTAGGCAACTTATAGTTTTATAAATATTCATCCATTTCCCCTAGATTATCAGATTCATTATTATATAATTGGGTGAAATAGCTCCTAATAATTGCTTTAATTTCCTCTTCATTAGAGGTGAAAACACCTTTTTCATTTTTGATACTGGTGATTAGATTCTCTTTCCTTTTTAAAATCAAATTAATCAATACTCTGTCTATTTTATTTGATTTTTTCATAGAATCAGCTCCTAGTGTTTTTTATTAGTTCACTAGTTCTTTTACTTTCAACTTTATTAATTTCTCCTTTGGTTTTTAGGATTTCCAATTCAGTCTTTAATTGGGGATTTTTACTTTGTCTTTTTTTCTAGTTTGTTTTTTTTTTAGTTGCATCCCCAATTGACTGATCTACTTTTTCTCTATTTTATTGATAAAAGTATTCAGGGATATACATTTTCCCATGAGTACTGTATCCCATAAATTTTGATATGTTATCTCCTCATTGTCATTCACTTCAATGAAATCAGAGATTGTTCTTTAACCCACCTGTTTTGAAGAATTAGATAATTTAGTTTCCAATTAATTTGTAATTTGACTTTCCATGAACCTTTATTGATTATATTTTTATTGCATAACAATCTGAAAAAAGTTGCATTTATTATTTATCCTTTTCTGCATTTGGTTATGAAGTTTTTATGCCCAAGTACATGGTTAACTTTTGTATATGTGCCATTGTGTATATTGAAAAGAAGGTATATTCCTTTTTATCCCTATTCAATTTTCTCCAGATATCTACTAAATCTAACTTTTCTAAAATTTAATTCACTTTACTTCTTTCTTATTTTTTTTGTTAGATTTATCTAGTTAAATAATAAGGGAAAGTTGAGGACCCCCCACTAGTATGGTTTTACTATCTATTTCCTCCTTAAACACCATTTCTTTTTCCTTTAAAAATTTCAATGCTATACCATTTGGTGCATATGTTGAGTACTAATATTTCTTCATTGTCCATACTACCTTTTATTGTCTTCCTTATCTCTTTTTTTTCTTTCTTTTTTTTTTTTTAAACCCTTGGACTTCGGTGTATTGTCTCATAGGTGGAAGATTGGTAAGGGTGGGCAATGGGGGTCAAGTGACTTGCCCAGGGTCACACAGCTGGGAAGTGGCTGAGGCCGGGTTTGAACCTAGGACCTTCTGTCTCTAGGCCTCTCACTCCACTGAGCTACCCAGCTGCCCGCTTATCTCTTTTAATTAGATTTGTTTTTGCTTTAGCTTTGCCTGAGATCATGATTGCTACTCTTGCTTTTTTTGTCTTAATTGAAGCCCAATAGATTCTACTCCAGCCTTTTACCTTTACCCTGTGTGTGTCTACCAGCCTCAGAAGTATTTCTTGTAAACAACATATGAGAGAATTCTGGTTTTTAATCCATTCTGCTATTTGCTTCCATTTTATGAGTTAATCTCATTTACATTCGCAGTTATGATTACCATCTGTGTATTCCCCTCCATCTTGATTTCCTCTTTTAATCATTTCCTTTCTCCTTTCACTCTTTCCTTCACACCAATGTTTTGCTTTTAGTCACTCTCTTTCTCCTTCCTCCCCTTTCCACCACTACCCTTATTATTCCCCTCCTACTTCTCTATAGGATCTTTTACTCACCCCAACTTCTCCTTCTCCTATATTATTTCCCTCCTTACCATTCCTTTTCTTATTCCCTTTTTTACTTCTCTATAGGGTAAGATAAGATTCTATACTCTAATGGATCTGGCTGTTCTTCCCTCTCTGAGCCAATTCCAATGAGAGTAAGGTTTAAGTATTACCTTTGACCACCCTCATCCTCCCTTCCACTGTAATAGTATTCTCTCCCCATGTTTCTTTATGTGATATTATTTACCCCATTTTACTTTTCTTTTCCCATTTCTCTTATAAAAACCTCTTTTTCTTCCCTAGTTTTTTTACATTTCATCCTAAACAGCTTATTACTATACCTTCTGTCTATGTATATTTCTTCTAACTCCTTTGGTAATTTTTATATGATAATAATTTTTAATAATTACAGATATCATCTTTCCATAAAGGAATATAAACAATTAAACCATATTGAAACCCTTACATTTTTTCTCTTTCTTATTTAATTTTTAGGCTTCTCTTGAATTTTCATCACATTTTTTTGTTTAGTCCAGTCTTTTCTTTAGGAATTCCTAGAAATCTCCTATTTTATTAATTGACCATAATTTCCTCTGAAATAATATGGTCAATTTTAATGGGTAGATGATTCCTGGTTGTAAGCCCTTACCTTTGGAATATTGTATTCCAAACCTTCTCAATGTGGAAGTTTCCAGAACCTAGGTAATTCTGACTGGGGCTCCATAATATTTGAATTATTTCTTTCTGACTGCTTGTTGTATTTTCTCCTTGACTTGGGAGCTTTTGAACTTGATTATAACATTCTTAGGATTTGTTATTTGGAGATTTATTATAGGATATGATCTGTGGATTCTTTCCATTTCCATTTTACTCTTTTTTTCAAGAATATCAGAACAATTGCTTGTTAGCTCTTGTAAGGGGGAGGGAAATGGTATGGGAAAAATCATGAATCATGTAACCATGAGAAAATACTCTAAATAAGTTTAAAAAAAGAAAAAAGAGAGCATCTGGTCAGTTTTCTTGGATAATTTCTTGTAATATGATGTGTAGACTTTTTTTTGTCATTACTTTCAGATAGTCCAAGAATTCTTAAAATGTCTCTCTTGGATCTATTTTCCAGGTCAGTTGTTTTTTCAGTAAGATATTTTATATTTTCTTTTATTTTTCCATTTTTTCCATTTCTTTTTATTGTTTCTTTGATATCTCATGGAATCATTAGCTTCTATTTACCCAATTTTAATGTTTAAATGCTGAATTTCTTCCATGACCTTTTGATCTTCCTTTTCCATTTGGTTCATTCTACTTTTCATGGCACTTTTTTCTTCATTTAATTTTTGTACCTCTTTTTCCAGTTGACCAGTTTTACTTTTTTGCTGTTTATTTTCTTTTTGTATTACTTTCATTTCTTTTCTCCATTTTTCTTTGACCTGTGTTATTTGATTTTTTAATTTTTTTAGAAGTTCTTCCAGAGATTGAGACCAGTTTCCATAGTTTTGCATGTGGTTGCTTGGATCTCACCATCTCCTATTGGTTTTGTGTTTTATTCTTTGTCTCCATAGAAATTTCCAAGGGGTAAGTTCTTTTGCTGTTTGCTCCTTTCCCTAGCCTTTTTTTGTATGTGGACTTGGAATTCTGAAAACTGATGATTCTCTTTCCTCTGCTGCTGGCTTGTAGGGATTGGCACCATGAACTATTTTTCCCTGGAAGTAGGTCTTCACCACAGCATCAGGGCAGGCTTGAAAAGGCCCAGTGCTATGGACTTCTGGGGCCTCATCTGCACTGGTGCCAGGGTCTGGGATTTCAAGGGGTGGGTTTGAGGTGCTCTTTTGTTGGTGTAGCCTACATCCTTGGATCCCAAAGTTAACTTCTGCCCAGTTGTGGAACCAGCTGCAGTAAGTGGGGGTCTGGTGGGCTAGCACTTCTCTAGGTGCAGTTTTGCTTTTGTTTCCCTTTCATCTCATGAAAATCAACTCTCTCTGCCTATCTTTCAAGTTGTGTTCAGTGGGAGAGCCCCTCTCACTCCAATTTGCTATTGGTTTTTGACTCTTGCCATTTTGATGCACTTTTTAAAGATTGGTTTGGAAGGACTGTCAGAATGGTTTCAACTTTTGCTATTACTAAGCCACCATCTAGGTTTTGCCTAAGTATAGATTCTAAGGCAGAAGAACAATAAGGGCTAAGAAATGGGGATTAAGTGGCTTGCCCAGGGTAATATAGCTAGGAAGTATATGAAGTCAAATTTGAACTCTGGACCTCCCTTCTCCAGGACTGGTTCTCTAGTCACTGAGCTATCTAGCTGTCCCTGCAACTTACATTCTTGAGAACTGCTTGGAGCCCTAAGAGGTTAAATGATTTGTTTACAGTCAACAATCAATCAGTATTTATTAAATGTCTACTATGTGCCAGACACTGTGCTAAACACTGGGTTTCCAAAAGGTGACAAAAGACAGTCCCTGTCCTCAAGGAGTTCAAAATGTAATGGGATAGGGGGCAGCTGGGTAGCTCAGTGGAGTGAGAATCAGGCCTAGAGACAGGAGGTCCTAGGTTCAAACCTGGTCTCAGCCACTTCCCAGCTGTGTGACCCTGGGCAAGTCACTTGACCCCCCATTGCCCACCCTTACCATTCTTCCACCTATGAGACGATACACTGAAGTACAAGAGTTTAAAAAAAATGTAATGGGACAGTCTAATGAGAGAGAAAACATACAAACAACTATATACAAAACAAGCTACATGAAGATTAATAGGAAATAATGAAGAGAGGGAAGGCACGAGAATTAAGAGGGTTTGAGAAGAGTCAAACAACTATTATGAAACAGATGCTGAATTTAAATCTGGGTCTTATTCTAAGACCAGTCCTCTATCTCTTATGTCACATCACCTTTTTGAAAAAAATTTATAGAGTTCCCAATATTAGATGTTGGTATTGAAGGCTAGGTAGCAAGAAAAGAGATATAGTAAGAAGATTTGGGTTTTAATTCAACCTCAGTTGACTACTTATGTGGTCTTGGACAAACTATTTAATCACTCTGGCTTTTAGTTTCCTCATCTGTATATATTACTTGTGGCACCCTATGTTTTAACATATGGAGAACCTACCTCGGGGGCAAGGTTTTTGTTGGTCCATACTTACTCAATATGTTAGCCAGTATGTGAGATCCCATTAATGAGGCTTCTTTTTCTCTAGCAAGATAAGGGACAAAATTAATTCAAGGCTAAGGTATTTAATGAAATAGCATGGTAAGAAGATTTAGAATAACACATTCCTCCAATAGACATAGGATGTATTATATCACACTTTGATTGAGAGAGTGGGCAGGCTTAGCTAGGAATTATATGTGATGAGGCATGAGGGGGGGCTCCATATGGGGAATACATGTGAAGGGACAACTCACATCTTCCACACAGCAGGGTGGTATGTTATGGTGATGTTATCACACTATTTTTTGGAGTCTGTGCCTCACCAAGCATGGTATCTCCATTGGGCACATTGTTCTGTTGAGTAACTTGGGGAGGAACAAGGGTGGAGAGAAGGACAACTGGGGTGGAAATTCATGACTGTGTTAGATAGCAGTAAGAAATAAAAGCAAGATGTAGTCTTGTAGTATATGATGCTTTAAAAAAGAGTATTTAATTCTAACAGGAAATTTGAGAGTATTGGATCAACTAAAACTCCATTTCCTTATTTTTCCAGTATTCTATGACCCCCTGCCCCACTTCATTTTGTAGTTCTCATTAACTTTAACATTTCAACTACCTTCAATTTAATAGCCTACCTTTTTTGCTAGTCCTTGCTTTGAAAAAATATTTTGCAGACCGAAGAGAAACTAAGAAAGCTCTCAAGTGATATTTGGAGCATAAAAAGATAGTGACATGTTTCCTATTAGCTGCAACCATAAAGAGTCAGGAAGACTTTTCCTGAGATGACATCAGAGCCATTTTTGACTTCCAGCACAACATCCTGTCTCTCAGCTAAAGAACAAAGTGAACGGAATCACGCCAGGAAAATCTCTGAGATAGAAAATGTGCTAAGACTCTAACTAGGCAGCTTCAAAGTAAATATGGAAACAAATGAGCTGATGGGTAACATGCATATTAATGAGCCATGAGCAACATGCCAGAGTAAGAAAACCATTAAGATGACCCATTTCCAAAACTAGAGATGAACAACTAAAGCATTGCTGGGAGGGGGTGAAAATGCCTATGGAGGGAAAAGAAATGGACCTTTTAGGAATTCATACAGGGAATGAAAGCATCATTAATGGACTTCCTGAACTTTGTTTCCATTAAGTAATGCATTTAGTAAAGAGGAAGAAATAACTAGCATAGACCCAGGAAGAAAGCTAATAGGATAAAAATCCTAGGAAGCACTGATTTTGTAGAATGAAGAGAGAGGCAATATTACTCTTTGCACCAGGTGAGATTTATAGTATTAATGATGATATTTATACAAGGCCTGTCTTTCCTTATTGAGTAAATTTGAGTACTTAGGGCATAAAAGAGTTGAGAAAATCCTGAGAAGGCAGACATTTCATAACTACTTTAGATGTGCTGTCAACAAATTTGTCACAGGAAAGAAAGAACTAATTGCCCCAGGGGACTAAATGACACCAGAAGACTTTTTCATTGTTTTGTCCAATGTTCCATTTGAACTTCTGGATCTTTCTCCTATACCACCACCCTGTTGCCAGGAGCTATTACGACTCCTTGCCATATTTCTACGTGATATTTATTTTGACATTTTAATAACGCTTTGGTTGGGGAATGAAGCAATTTCAGCTGTTTTATTTGGGTCCTGGTTTCTATGCCCAGAAAACTATTTAAATGAAACACTTTTGTATTTGTGGAAATTGATGATGATGTCTTGACTCATTGTTATAAATGTAAATAATTTGCCCTCTGGTGCATAATGAATAAGGCTATGGTTGTAGCTGTTCTGTTCTTTCCATACTAATCAACAGCTGTCTGGGTCTTTGTTTTAGTGATATGCAAAAATTGTCCCCAGACCAAGGGTAAGGGTAGGCTAGAGATCATTAGAGGGAAGAGCACCCTTGTTTAACCTCCTTCTAAGGGCAACTCAGATGTTTTCTCCTTTATAAGGTCCTTCCAGATCCAACCAATTATTAGCATCCTCTCCCTTTTGGCCTCCCTTATTTTTATTATTTTGAACATTATATTCATTTATTTGTATTCATCTTGATTTCTCCACATCCTCCAGTAGAACATAATTTCTGGAGAGAGGAGAGTGCTTCATCCTTGTTTTTGTATCCCCAGTGATTACCGGTGCCCCATACATAGTAGGAATTGATTTTGTATATAGAAGTAAATCTATGACACTTTCATGGTAGGGTTGTTCAGCTGGGGTCTGACTTGGTTGAGTGATCCTGGTGGTTTACTTTCTAATGAAATATTTTTTATAAGATAGAGTGATTCAAGCAACTCAGTATAGATTGGAATTTAGTGGTGGGAAGCAGGGGATTGAATTCATGACATATTACTCTATGTAGCATATTTTGCATGACTGGCAAGTTTCCCAAAGGCTTATTAAGACAGAAACCTTTGCATTGTGGGTACCATGTTTGTTGAGTTCATCCTCTAGTAGTTCTTGATGAGTATACACTGGTACACTCGGTGGCACTGTATCATTTGTGTTGTTCATTGTCATAGGCACAGGGATACATGAATAGAAACTTGCTGATTAGATGAATATAGTAACTTACTCCTGGAAATATGCTGATTCCCCCGCCCAGCAGATTTAAGTAAATTTAAGGGGGCTGCTTTCCTAACCCATGTAAGTATCTTGTGATGCAGATGGTATCAATTCAGTTCATTCATTTCTTCCCTCATAAAGGCATTTGAAACAGACAAAGCTGTATATCATCCTTAGGAGAAAGCAATCAGTATGAATATGCCACAGATGTTTTACAAACTGATTAAATCAGCCTGTGGCCCAGTTGGAATTTTTTTATGTATGGAAAATCATTCATCTAGGTTTTTTTTTCCTTCAGAAATTGAGGTCCCACCTCATCTGGAATTCCCAAGTTTTTGGTAGATGGGAAAGATGGAAAAGGAGGAAGGGAGTCATAGTCAACAAGTTTGAGGAATGTTGCTAAGAATGAGAGTGGTATCCACATCCTAATTGGTCCCAGGGTCTCTGAGAAGGTAGAATTAAGGATAGTCTTAGGACCTCCTGGCAACCAAACAATAGCTAACATTTCAGTAGGAAAAAATGATTAGGAAATTCTTGTAATGTAATCAAGTCTGTATTTCTGTTTTCAAGGCTGATAATGAATTCATTTTTGTAATTTTTTGGGTTACATTTTGAGTTCTTAATTGTCTTTCTCTTTTCCCTAACCCTACTTAATGTTGATATATACGTATAATTCACATATTTCAGTAAGGTGCTCTGCCTTAATTAAATCCATAAATGATCATAGGTAAATGAAAATATGTTTGAATTTCCTAAATGTGTAAATTTCAAATCTCTCATTTCACATTAGGGTCCCAGGCTTTGTTAGTGCTTTCATGTACTGAGAAAGGTAACTAACTATAAATTTGAAACAATAATTATAATTTGAAGGATTGTCAGAGCAGTTTCAGCTTTCACTGTTACTAAGCCACCATCTTAATTTTGCCCCCAAAAATTATAATTTGAAAGGGAAGAATCAGTGTAAGAGCAACCCAGGACATTAGCAAGTTATTATTATTATTATTATTTGTAACTCTTACTTTCCATCTTAGAATTAATACTAAACATTGGTTAGGGCTTTGGGATTAAGTGACTTGCTCAGACTTACTCAGCCAGGACGTGTCTGATTTCAGATTTGAACCCAGGACTTCCCATACCTAGACCTAGCTCTCTATTCACTGAGCCACCTAACTGCCCCATAATAAGTTTTAATAGTTACATGTGTCCTTCCCTTCACCTTCCTCAGCCAGCAGTTAGAAATTTTAGGATGCCAAAGATGCATACTCAGCTATAGTTCTGAGCTTGAGTGATCATTTTTTGGTAGCTCAACAGAGAACATGCAATAAGACCCAGGCTTAATTACTCAATCTTAGTGCTTTTGAACTATTTCAGATATTTGGAACATTAGATGCAAAGTGTACAAAGCACCAGAAGGAATGTTCTCATCCAGTCCTAAATGAAATACTTGGGCAGCTGATCAGATCGGTGTTATTTCAATGAGTCACTTACTTAAAAGTTAATGCAATGAATGCATCCCAACCCATTGCTTTCCCTTTAATACCTGCTGTGAATAAAGAAAAGAAATGTCTTACAAAGAGGACTTTTTTTTCATTTTAGCCATATGATTTTTCTTTCCCTCCTTTCATTCCCATTGCCTTTCTTGCACTGCTTGCCAGTGTTCTTCTTTCATATGTGGTTCCAGCACTCATTCCCCTAACCTCCCTGACTGCCGTTCTCTTTTGTTAGCACTGATGCTGTTAAGTGAGGACATATGGCAATATTCATTTCTGTATGTTCAGCCTCTGATATTTGGTGTTGCCATTACTGGGTATCTGTGGCTTGCTGAAGTATATTGATGATGACACAATTTTTTGAAATTAAAAAAATTCTAATTACATGTTATTTTTAGTAACAGGCATATTTTCAATCTGGAACAGTTGCATATTTTTGCAACTCAAGTCTTCCTTTATATTTTATATCTGTAGCCTAGGCTTCAGGGAAGTCACATAAATACAGTTGCAAAATTTTTAGATATTTGGAAATTTATCCAAATATTGTCGTTTTGTCATTTCTAGTCATGTCTGACTCTTCTTGACCCCTTTTGGGTTCTTTTTGGCAAATATACTGGAATAGTTTGCCATTTCCTTCTCTAGTTCATTTTATAGATAAGGAAACTGAGGCCAATAAGGTTTAGTGACTTGCCCTGAGCCATATAGCTAATGAGTGTCTGATACCAGATTTGAATTCAGGAAAGTAAGTCTCTCTGATTTCAGGCCAGTGTTCTCTCCACTGGGCCACTTAGCTATTTTTATAAGTATATAAATATAAAAAATATAGTCACATTTATAACCATCTGACTATCTCGATGACTTTGCCTACATACAAAAGTCCTTTCCATCCTACCCTAAGACCCTTGGTATTAAAAGGAACATTATTATTATTGTTGTTGTTTGGTCCAAGTCTGATTTTATGAGTAGGGAACTCCTGTTGTGTATATGTCCTCCACTGATGTAGACTGGCAACTGGACCTAGAGAGTTTCCCTGCTGGGTGGGTGAGAAGTTGAATGTCTTTGGCAGTGTCACACAGTTAGTATGTACCAAAGGTAGAACTTGAGCCTAGGTCTTCCTTACTCCAAGGCTGGTACTCTTATACATTATACTATATCTTCTTTCTTTTTTTTCTTTTCTTCCTTCTTTCTTCACCATAACCACCCCCCCCCAATCCTCTCTTAGTATCAATTCTAAGACATTAGAGTGGTAAAGGCTAGGCAATGAGGGCTTAGTGATTTGCCCAGGGTCACACAGCTAGGAAGCATCTGTGGCCAAGACAACATAGAATGAGAGAATCTGAGAGTTAAAAGTGACCTTGGAAGTCAGCCAGATGGAACTCCAGTAGAACTCAAACTAGATCTCATTTATTTACCTGGTTTAAATGGGATGAAATTTCAAGTGTAACCCTGGTTATAGCCAAGAATAATTTTATCCATGTGAATGTGAGTGGATCAGCTTGAAAGATAAATATTGTAGGACCACTGAAGGTGGAAGACAGTTTTACCAGTTCCAACAAAATTAAAAAGTATTGGAGGCTCAAGACTATGTGTATATTTTTGTGTGTATAGACTGTGTGTAGAGGGAAGACTTAGGGCTCTTCTTTAAAGGTACTATTTATACTATTGGGAAGGAGAAGGAAATAAGCATTTATGAAGTGCCTGCTCTGTACCAGACACTGCACTAAAACCTTTTTTTCTTAACAAATATTATCTTGTTTGATCTTACAACACCCCTGGGAGGTAGGTGCTTTAATAATTCCCATTTTACAGTTGATGAAACTGAGGCAAACTGAGGATAAGTGACTTTTCCAAGGATCATACAGCTAGTAAATATCTAAGATCAAATTTGAATCTAGGACTTCCTGTCTCTAAACTCAAGAGTTTTATCCACTTGCCACAGCTGGGAAGAGCTTTCAGTTCCTCAGAGGGGCTATATCAAAACTGCTGTTGTCTAGGGCAAAAAGAACTGGGCTCTGAGGCAGATGGCTATGTGATATAACAAATGGTTTTACATTTCTCATCTATAAAACTGACCCTGTCTACTTCATAGGAATGGTTGTGAAAAGCAAATGAAATAACAGATGTGAAAATGCTTTAAAAGAAGTATATAGCATCATAAACATGTGAGGTATTATTGAATGGAATCAAAGGATCTGAGATCTTGAGCAAGAAGGCACCTTGGAGTTCTAACCTGTCATTTCTGGGACAAGGAAACAGAGGTTTGGAGAGGTTTATTTACCCTTAAGAAAAAGTTTTGATTTCTGCCTTAGTAACAACTCTAAGACAGAAGAACAAGGGCTAGGGAAATGAGGTTAAGTGACTTGCTCAGGGTCACACAACTAGGAAGTGTCTGAGGTCAAATTTGAACCCAGGTCTTCCCACCTCCAGACCTGGTGTTCTATCCAATGTATTTAGCTGCCCTGAGCTGATTATTAGGACTATAGACTGAGATCTGATAATGGGTTCAGAGATTATGTATTCCAACTCACTCATTTCACAAATCAGAAAACTGAGTTCCAAAGAGGCATAGTGACTTGCAAAAGTCACACAGTTAAAAATGACACAGCCAGAATTTTTAACTCAGATTTTCTTACTCCATAGCCAACATTCTTTCTGTTGTATGCTGCTTTTCTATTACCCTGAGGATTTCTCATAATAAAAATCCTAGGCATGCCACAGGACCCTGAAAAACCATTGATTTTATTTGCAAAATAATTAATTTTCAATTTCTGAAGCCTTTGCTCCTCCACATTGAGCTGTCATCTTCCTAATATGATCAAAATCTCGACACTGAGCTCTTTCTATTTTTCCTGCTCAACAAAAGTTAGACACATCTGTCAAGGAATACAAAAGAGTCCCAGAGTCATTTCAATTTCCATAAAAATGTACAAAAGGGAAAAAAGAGCTTTGGTTTAACTTAAGGAAGCCTTTCACAAAACCTGAAACATGTGGGATTTCTGGTTAGGATGGTGATGTGAAAAGGAGTAAAGGAGCCTTGTTCTTCCATATAAACCCCAACAACTATTTGAAAAGTCCCCAATATGACTGATAATAAAGCAAACCACAAGAAAGAGAAGTAATTCCCTCTATCTAATCCAGAAGACCACAAAAAGATACCTAGAAGATGGTAGAGGGTGGTCATACCAAGGAAGCTAGAACAAGTCCTAGCAAACCATCCAGAGGCTCAATTGGCTCTTTGGGGAAGAGCTACAACCCAGTTTGAGCTCTAGTAATTGAGATCATTAAGCCAGTTCCCGAGTCTGGTCTATCAGAACAAAAGCAGGGCACAGAACTAGTCTCTACAGGTTTTTGTAAATGGATATTGGATTTGCCTGTTGTTTACAAGAAATACTCCTGAAATGTAAATGCATATAGAATCAAAATGAAGGATGGAGCAAAATTTGTTTCAATTTGGAAAAATTTAGAAAAGTTTATAGGAGTGGCAATGATGATTGGAGCCAAAGCAATAGTAAAAATAAACACAACTGGCTGACTAAGTGCTGGGTACCATTTATCTTGAGCTAATATCTACATGATGTATATGGACACCAAATGGTACAATATCGAAAGACCTGAAGGAAAAGTTAATCAATTTCAAGGAGAAATAGCAAAACTATAATAACTGAGGTCTTCAATATGTTCCTTTCAGCCCCCAATAAAACTAATAAGTAGTTTTAATAACTGCTCTTATACTCTTCCAGGAAGTTGAGAATTAAAGCCATCAACACATAAAGCATCAGGTAGGACTTTGAATATAAACTTGACATTTTACCTTGGCTCTGCACTTTCCAAACAATTCCTTTCTGATGTGTCTTATGTCAAGCTAGAAAAAGACTTGATGGTCATATTTACTGATGTGGAAACTCCCTTTTGCTGCTAGTCAGTTCCAACCAATGGATCAAGAGACATTTTTTTTTTGAATGAAGGAAAAAGGATTTATTAAGCACCTACTATGTGTAAAGCTATGAGCTAAGGACTGGGGATACTAATAGCAAAGAATCAGTCTCTACTTTCAAGGAGCTCATAGTCTAATGAGCTACATATATGGAAGGAACCTGGGGTCTGCCCAAAGTACAAAGTATCATAGGAATTCCTTGTATCATTTCTGGATGTTGAATCATTTGACAGTGCCAAGGACATTGGTGGTAGAATTTTCCTGTCTGGGTCTTCAGTAACTTTGGCTATAGCACCTGTAGGAACAATTGCCAGCCTGCATCTCCACAGGGTTTGCTTCCTAGGATGATGCTTGCAATATCTGTGCTGCAAGCATTGCTATTCACAAAGTTCTTGCCAAGGTCCAAGACTGTCTTCAGAATCTCAGCAGAAGGGCAAGATGGTGGTGGCGGCTAGGATGTTGGGTGTAGAGTTGCTTTGTATACACCCTCCAAGAGACTTTTTGGACTCATAAAGCTGCCCCCAAGTCTGGACACGCTATCTTAGAATAAGTGTTTGGTAACCAGTGTTCAGAAAAAGAAACAAAGCGGAAGAGTCAACCAGAGGCTCAGACTCAAGCCCATCTAGTTGATCTCTACCTGTAGCTGCCATGTGGCCTGTAGTGGTGCCATGCTGACTTTCTCCCCCTTTTCCATCTCCCTCACCCCCCTACCTCCTAGGAAATCTAACGAAAGCGTGTTATTTGCCACAGAAGAGAAACAAAGCAGGTGGAAACTTCCTCTCTTCTTTAAACTGATGAAGTTACTCTCTCACCCTCTCCCTCCCAAAATCATGGTTCAAGAACTAATAAGGGGATTGCTTCATCACCCTTAAGTGCTTGAGTGCCGCGTCAGCATGGCCTGGCACTGTGCACATGCCCCATGGGATACAATCCTGGTTACATTTGGATTAATAGGATTCATCTAATTCAGTTTTGAACAAAGGCAAGCATACAATTGTTGAGATTTTCTTTTACATGATAGAATAGCAGTGTTAATACTCTATCAAACTATAGGAATTTAATTATCCTATTCCACAAATGTAGTTTTCAAATAAAGGAGCTGAAAGGATTTCAAAAGCCATTCTTCAGAATGGTGATATAAAAACGATCTTAAATTTCGTAGGATATAGATTATATTTCTGTAAATTATAAAGCTGCTCAGTGAGTAGAGGCATGATAAGAAACACTCTACAAAGGGAAAACACAATGACTAAAAAACCCCTCAACCTCAAATTCACCTGCGTGTGAATTTGGTGCTTTGCTGAGATTTTCAGAAGTCTGCCACTGGCAAGAGGAAAGGTGGCAAAATGGTACTGATTGTAATATACCAAAATGGTGAATGATCTCCCAGTCAATGAAAACTCTGGTTTTTGAGGTGCCTAAAGTTAGAAAAAGGCAAGAAAGGTAGATGGGAATAGGTTTGGAAAGAAGAAACAAAGGATCTTCAATAGAGATGTAAGGAACCTTTGAGAAGTTGAATGATGGTGAACATTATGCAGTCAATACATATTAGTGGTGAGATTTGAACCCAGGTCTTTCTGGCTTTGAGGCTGACTCGGTCTTGACGAGACTATTCTGCCTCTGTTCACAAATGTGGTCATCTAGATATAGTAGTCTTATTACCAGCACATTCTTTAAGATCCCAATGCTCAGGACAGCTAGGTAGCACAGTGGATAGAGTGCCAGGGCTGTAGTTGGGAGGACCTGGGTTCAGTTGTGGACTAGAAACCTCCTAGCTGTGTGACTCCAGGGAAGTCACTTCACCCCAGTTGCCTAGCCTTTATCTTAGTATCAATTCTAAGACAGAAGCTGAGATTTAAAAAAAAAGTTTACCCTGAGCTTCACAAAAATCTTGAGGCTGAATTTATTCTATGTAAGATTCATTTAATCATTCCTCAGATACTTCTTAAATGTGTAACCCTGGGCAAATCACTTAACTGTGATTGCCTAGCCCTTACCACTCTTCTGCCTTAGAGCTGATACTAAGATAGAAGTTAAGGGTCCTAAAAAAAAGATCCAGTGCTCAAGAAAATCATTTAAGAATCCACAATACATAGAATCTAAAGGTAGCAGTCTAATCTCACCCCTTGTTTTACATTTGGAGAAACTGAGGTCAGGAGAAGTTAAATGACTTCCTAAAATCCACACAGAAAGTAATTAGTAGAGCTAAGATTTGAAATCAGCTCCTCTACCTTCAGTATTCTTTCTAGTGCGCCACATATCCTCCCGTCACAAGAAGCTTTCTTTTCATAGTCTCAAAGTCTACCCTTTAATGGGATCCATAGAAATCCCAACTTCAGATTTGGAGAGGAAGCAGATGAGCAGGGGTGCTCTCCATGGGATGCTGACTTAGGAAATCTCTTGGATGAAAAGTTAATTTACTTTATTGAACATTAGCCTAGCAGGGAGTACTAGTTTTTGGGGTAACAAGGTATGGAAGTTATCCACTTCATCTTTTGTGTTGTTGAGAAATTGCCACATCTGATTCCATCTCCAGGAGAAAGTATCCACTAGTGAATGACCAGCATGACAAGCCAAATGGATTTGGATGCAGTTTTCATTGCACAGCATTGTACCTAAGGTTGTATTTGCTCCAATAAAGATTGCTCCATTTTTCTTCTAAGGCAGATTCAGAAACTGGGACCACCCACCCACTGCATTTTTGAAAAACCCTTACCTTCTGTCTAGTATCAGTTCCAAGTCAGAAGAGCAGCAAGTGCTAGTCATTCGGGGTTTCGTGACTTGTCCAGATTTCAACACAGGTCCTCCCAACTCCAAGGCTGATGCTCTATCCACTGTGCTACCTAGATGCCCCTCACCCTCTAGATTTTGGCTCAGCTGAAGATTTTATATGAATCTGCCCCATTTTTACCAATGTCTTTTTCAGCTTAAAACATTTCTTCATTATAAAGGATAATTCTTTGAGAGGATATGGGAAAGGGATACAGTGACTTTAAAGAAAGTATGGGGCTCAGCGAATAGAAAGCCAGGTCAGGAGACTGGAGATCCTTTTTAAAAAATCATTTATTTAATTATTTAATTAATTTGTAATATTTTTCTATGGTTACATGATTCATGTTCTTTCCCTTCCCTCCTCCCATTTCCCTCCCATAGCCAGCACACAATTCCATTGGGTTTTAAATATGTCATTGATCAAGACGATATTATTGATTTTAGGAAAAAGGTAAGAGTTTCAAAAAAGAAAAGAAGAAAAAAGAAAGTAATAGAATTTATTAAAAAAAAAAAGAATTTCATGTCTTTTGGCCACTTCTCTTTTGGGAAGGGCTCTTGCTCTTATAGGTTTGTGCCAATTACTTACATATTTTGGCTATTTGCTTTATTATAATAAGATCATAGAGTTGGAAGGGAACTTAATGTTGGGCCAATCCAACTTACTCATTTTAAAGAGGAGAAAATTTAGACCAAGAGAAATTAAATACTTTAGCTGAGGTCATGCAAGTAGCAAACGATAAAGTCAGGATTTGAACATAGGTTCTTTGATTCCAAATTTAGAATTATTTTCAATATAAAATCTAGCTTCAGATCAGGCATATTTAGTTGAAGAATATTTTCCCAATTTACAGCTTCTTTTCTCACTCTGGTTATAGTGAACTCATTAATATAAAAGTTTTTTTTATTATGTGTAGTCACATAATAAAAATTGATTTTTATTTCATTTGTTATGTGTAATCACATGATAAAATTGATTTTTATTGTGTGATTACACATTCTAATTTTGTCAATACGCATACTTTATCTACTGATGAAGATCATAAACAAAGTTGTGCATTTTATCTTTTATGATCCTATCTATCTCATGATTATTCCTTGGTACTTCCCCTAATCATATATCTGAAGGCATTACTGTCTTCCATTTTCTTCTAAATGTTTTTTAGTGATGTAACCTTTTTAGAAAAATCAAGTTTCCCTCCACAATCAGCGTATTGTGAAATATGGTATAGGACACTATTCTAAACCTAATTTCTACTCCTCTGCTTTCCAGATTTTGTAGAAGTTCTTTTTGAAAAGGAATTCTTTCTTGGCTTTCCCCACTCCTGGGGTTGGTATTCTGTGGCTTTGCCAATACTCAGCTACTTTGTTCCACGACTTTTAGATCTTGCTCACTTAGTCTGTACCAACTTTTCTACTTTTCACATTTTAAACCAGGGCTGACTGGTTTTGACAATTGCTACTTTATATGCTAGTCTGGGAGCTGCTCCTGCTAGGACCTCTTCATTCCTACTTTTAAAAAGTACAACTAGTGATGGGGAAACCCATGTCATTTTGAGACACCTTGTTCTGCTTTTGGACAACTTTAATTGTTAAGAAGTTGCAGAGAGGTCTGAGTAGGACTCTGAAATTTCCATTCATTAGTCCTAGTTCTGTCTTTTGGAGCTAAGTATAGAAAAACATATGACAGCCCTTCAAAAACCAAAAAACATTGACCATGTTGCCCCTATGTCTTTTCTTTAGGCTAAATAGCCTTAGGTCTTGGGACTCATCCACATATGGTATAGTTTCTAGTCCTCTCATCAATCTAGTCACAGTCATGTCCTGACACCAACAGTTATTAGCTGTGTGACTATGGGGAAGTGTCTTAATTTCTAATAGACTCAGTTTCCTTATCTTTAAAATGGAGAAAATAATACTTGAATTTCTTTCCTCACAGGTATTGTAAGAAAAAATAAACAGTGAATTATATAAATGTGAACTATGATTAATAGTCATCCTTCTAATCTAATTAGGACCAGAAGGCGACCTAATGTTAAAGGCAGCCTTGTAGTTAAAAGGAGAAGCCTGAGTTGTCCATTAACGATTCTGTATCAGTCGAAGACTTAAAAACCATTATCAGTGTCTTCTTGTTTTTCAGTCATGTCTGACTCTGTGACTTCATTTGGAGTTTCTGCAAAGATACTGGAGTGGTTTGCCATTTCCCTCTCCTGCTCATTTGACAGATGAGGAAACAGAGGCAAAGAGAGTTGAGTAACTTACTGAGAGTCACATAGCTAGTGTCTAAGGATGGATTTGAACTCACAAAGATGAGTCTTCCTCATTATTCTAAGACTAGTCAGTAGAACCAGCTATGCATCATGATAATATTGTTCTTTTAGAGAGCTGTGATTTTGTCAAGCTGCATACTTTCTCCACTAGCAAAGGTCATCTCCAGAACCTCTCCACTCCTTAGTAGACAGTCTTATTATAGACCTGAAACTAGAAGGTGCCTACCGATGCCTTCATTTTGAGGATGAGGGCACTGAGGCACACAGAATTTAGGCGAATTGCCCAGGATCACATAAGTTGCTGGGTTAAAAAACTCCATTGCCATCTAGATTCCAATAAACCCTACTGTCTCTAAGGAATTCAAGACACATAATTGGAGACAGTATACCAAGTGTTACCAAGTGCTCCATGTTCCAGGGGTTCAGAACAAGGAGACAAGAGCCTATTTCAGGCTCCAGGCATGCTGTGATTCTCTAGAATGAGAAATCGGTCTTCTTTTGTCAAGTTTGGGGTTGGAATGATGGGGAGGGAGAAGGAAGAAGAAGCTTACAGAGTTGTCAAAAAAGCCAATGAGAACAGCAGCGTGATTTGGCATTTGAAAAGCACTTTAATCTTCACCAAGTACTTCACATACACCACTTCTTTGGAGTGGCACAACAAGTTCTGGAAAGTAGATATTATTATCCCCTCTTTCCATAAGAGAGAAATGAGGTTCAGAGAAGATGGGTAATGTGGACCAACTATGAAGCGAGAGAGGAAGGATCTGAGAAATCACACAAAATCTATCCCCAGAGACCAGCTAGTGTAACCCATTCTTGACCAAGAAACCCTTTTACAACAGTATGAAAATGACCCATCTTGCCTTTACTTGAAGAGCTATTATGAAAAGTAACTCTCACTTTGGGATAATTGTTCCGCAAGAATGACATGAAACAACATTGGTAAAGCATTCAGCATAGTGCTCTGCACATAGTAGGTATTTATTAAATGTTCCAATTCCAATTCCATTTTTTTAGAAAAAAAAAGAGTTCATTCCTTCATCCTTCAAAACAAGATACAGTATAGTACAATCAAAGCACAGTGAATATTTCTGGGAAAACACGAACAACTGAATTTATATTGCTTGTTCCTCTTGAAATAACTACCTTGGAAACTGAGAAAAAGAACTGCCAATCACATTAACATATTACAGAGATCTAAATTTAACAAGCAAAATAAATTAAAACATTAAATATTAACTCTTTCAGTGCAACATATATAGAAGAGAGTCACTATGACTAAAAAGCATCTGGCTGGTTAAATAAACTCAATAAAGACAATGATAGGTTGAACAGATGCATGATGGGTTAGAAAAATGCTATCATAAATAGTTTTTAGCTTTAAGTGTGGGCATTTGTTGGTCTTTCTGTCTGTTCTGTATACTAGTAGAACCTTTCAGAAAGTCTAAAATCAAAGTGAATGCTAGAAGGAAATGGCATTCTTCTTGTTGACTAGTCTAATAACTTTCCAAAAAAAGGAAATGAGGTTGGCCTGGCATGACTTAAAAACCTTGCAGGGGGAGCAGCTGGGTAGCTCAGTGGAGTGAGAGTCAGGCCTAGAGACGGGAGGTCCTAGGTTCAAACCCGGCCTCAGCCACTTACCAGCTGTGTGACCCTGGGCAAGTCACTTGACCCCCATTGCCTACCCTTACCACTCTTCCACTTATGAGACAATACACCGAAGTACAAGGGTTTAAAAACAAAAACAAAAACAAAAACGAAAAACCTTGTAGGGCAGCTAGGTGGCACAGTGGATAGAGTGCTAGGTCTGGAGTTGGGAGGATCTGGGATCAAATCTGGCCTCAGACACCTCCTAGCTATGTGATCCTGGGTAAGTTTTATAACCTATTTGCATAGCCCTTGTCCTTCTGTCATAGACTACTAAGACAGAAAGTAGGGGTTTAAAAATAAATAAATAAAACCTTGCTTTCTCTCTTTGATCATTTTCTCTCTTTTCTCTCTGACTCCTCAGTGCCTAGCACTGTGCCTGCACATAGTAGGTTTTTAATAAATGTTGACTGATTAATCGATCACTGTTCCTTTTTTTTTTATTTTTTAAAATTTTTTGAAAACCCTCAACTTCTGTGCGTTGGCTTCTAGGTGGAAGATTGGTAAGGGTGGGCAATGGGGGTCAAGTGACTTGCCCAGGGTCACACAGCTGGGAAGTGTCTGAGGCCGGATTTGAACCTAGGACCTCCCATCTCCAAGCCTGACTCTCAATCCACTGAGCTACCCAGCTGACCCCTACTGTTCCCTTTTCTAGAGAGTAACCAACCCTCCTTTTAACAAATAAGTTCCTGATTTTCTCCAGGAATCCATGTCAAGGTCACTGTCATTTTCAGACTCCAGTTTTCTTCCTAGTTTTTGGAAAGGAAAATATTTTCCCCCGACTTTCTCCAGGCCTAGAGTTTGAAACTATTTTTCCAAAATCATGGACAGTGTCTCAGCAATCCTGCACCAACTCTTTTAGTACATGAGAACATACTTTTGAGTAGATCAGGTGACTTTAACCCATTGAGGGTAGCTAGTTTCCCAGTCACTATTTTCCCACTTCTTCTAGGTATTAACTCTCTGTCATTTTTGTTTGTTTGTTTCTTTTATCCTTTCCAGTTCAAAGATCTCTAACCCCCCAGTTTTTTTTTTTTTTAGGTTTTAGTTTTAGTTTTTTTTAGGTTTTAGTTTTAGGTTTCTCTTAACCCCCAGTTTGGCAAAACAGAGATGCTGCATTGCCTAAACAAGGAAGAAACTGGAGCCTTTAGGACCATAAACATTTTTACTGCCTTGCAAATTTACCAGTCCTCAGCAAATTTAGGAATGTCTTTAAAATAATGTAGTTCTTATAAATGTAAGGGAACATCGGAAGTTTAAAGATATGTAGGACTGTACTCAGCCCTTTGTTTTATATCTTTGCTTCACAGTCTTAATCTAATTTATTTCCAGCCCAGCCCTGTTTCAGGCTTTAATACTTCAAGACAGTAAGGAAATAAACATTGATTAAGTGCTTACTATGTGCCAGGCACTGTGCTAGGCACTTCGTGTTTAATCCTACCGACAACCCTCTGACGTGGGAGCTATTATGATTCCCACTTTACAATTGAGGAAACTGAGGCAGATAGCTTAAGTGACTAGACAATTATCTCATTTGATCTTCCCAACAATCACCAGGGGTAGGTTATGATCCCCACTTTACAGTTAAAGAAATGGAGGCAGACAGAGGTGAAGTGACTTTCCCAGTGCCACACAGTGAGTAGTACTAGTGGTGGTAATAATTAGCATTTATATAGCACTAAGTGCTAACCATTTTACAATTGTGATCTTATTTGATTCTCACAACAGCCCTGTGAGGAAGGTGCTATTATTATCTCATTCTACAGATTGGGAAACTGAGGCAAAGAAAGGTTAAATGATTCATCCAGGATCACACAGTTACTGAGTGTCTGAGAGCAAAATTTGAACCCAGCCTTCCTGACTCCAAACCCATCGTTCTGCCCTCTGCCCCACCTCTAAATAGCTCCTACAGTTTCCGCATCAAAAGTATTATGGCGCCATTGGTTGGGGAGCTCGTTCCATGGACATAAATGATAACCTGTCCTTGTTTTAGGTGATCAACCTCATTACACAGTGGCTGACTTGGAAATGGGTCTCTTTATATAACTAGACCATTTGGACAATCAAGAATTTCTTGGTTGTATTTAAAGCCATTCTAGCTTTTCAGGACCTGTCAGAGCTTGCACTCCCCTGTGGCCTCTGCCATGCCAAGGTCACTTTGGTGGCATCATGAGACATCAGAACAGTGCTCTTCTGGAGAGACAAGGTGATACCCACCCCCTCCTGCTTTATCTTGCCTTTTGCTATCTTCTTTATGAGAATCATAGACTTAGAGTTGAAGGGACCTTAGAGAACCTCCAGGCTAACCTCATTTTACAAAGAAGTCAAATGACTTGACCAAGGTCATATGAGGTAATATGCAGAGAGTTTTCCTTCAAAATAAGAGCTTACAATCTAAAATTACTTTATTTATATTTTTGTATTTGCTTGTTTGTGTGAATGGCATTCTCCCTAAGTTGAGTATATACACTTTAAAGGCAGGACTGTTGTCATTTATGTCTTCATATCCTCAGTGACAGCTAGGTGGCACAGGCGACAGAAAGTTGGGGCTGGAATCTGGAAGACCTAAGTTCGAATGCAGCCTTGGGCACTTACTAGCTGTGTGACCTTGGGCAAGACACTTCACCCTATTTGCCTCAGTTTCCTTATGAGTTGGAGAAAACTCCAAATGAGTTGGAGAAAGAAATGGCCAACCACTCCAGAATCTCTGCCAAGGAAAACACCAAATGGGGTCATGAAGAGTCAGACATGACTGAAATGACTGAATAACAACAAGCCTCATTATCTAGTATCATACTTGTCACACAGTGGGGGCTTAATAAATGTTGGTTGAATCAAATTAATCCAGTTCTCTTCGCACTACAAATACCCTTTTCTTTAGTTTTGTTAGAACTCAACTTCTCAGATAACTGGTATGTAGAGGATTCCCTTTTTTGATACTTGCTAGGCAAAGGATTATAGGGTGATAGCTCTAGATAAGGAACATCAGAGGCCATTTAGTCCAATTCCCCCCAATTAAAGATGAGGGACTGAGGCTCAGAGATATTAATTCTGTGTGCCTTTCCCAAGGTCAGATGAGAAGGCATCAGAGGCTGGATTTGAACTCAAGTCTTCCAACTCTAAAGTATGATCATTGCTAAGATGAAGAAACCTAGAGAAGTGAAGAAGAATAGAGGGATGGCAGTGCCATACCACATGGCAAGTTATCATAGTGTGGCAAGTCTTAGAAAATCTTTTGAGGTCCCTGGGAGCTTTAGGGAGCTCTTTTTATTTATTTTTTTAAGTTGGCAAATAGTTATTTTTTTAATTTGAGATTTTTTATTTAATTGATTAATTTAGAATATTTTCCCATGGTTACATGAATCATGTTCTTTCCCTCTTCTCCTGCCCCCCTATAGCCAACGAGCAATTCTACTGGGTTTTACATGTGTCATTGATCAAGACCTATTTCCATATTATTAATATTTGCACTAGGGTGATTGTTTAGAGTCTACATTAGGGAGTTTTATTTAACCTTGCTGAAACAGAATGATTGGAAATGAGATAGATAGTCCTCGCCTCTACCAGGATATGTGAAATCTCTACTTATAAAACTGAAGAAGGAACTGTGACTTGATGTATGATTTTGTAGGGCCAGGTAGGGGACATAAGGGATAGAATGCTGGGTCCAGAGTCAGGAGGACCTGAGTTAAAATCCATCCTCAGATACTGGCTCTGTGATCTTGGACTAGTCACTTAATCCTGTTTGCCTTAGTTTTCTATGTGTAAAATGAGCTGGAGAAGGAAATGACAAAGCACCCCAGTATCTTTGCCAAGAAGACCCTAAATGGGTACTTGAAGAGTTGGACATGACTAATTAACCAGAAAGAAATTATTTTGTTGGTATAGGGAACTATTAGGTGAAGAAACTTTCTGCTGATACAACTCAACACCTTCCCCACAAATTATAAACTTTGGGAACCGCTAAGAGGACTGAGAGTTTTAAGCGTCCAAGGTGAATTTATCTTGTCTTCTTGGCTTTGAGGTCAGTTCTGTCTCCAAGACTCCATGCAATGATGAGTAAATGAATAGATGAAAGAAGCATTTATTAAGTGCCTACTATCTACCAAACACTGTATTAAGGAATGAAAATGCAACACAATTCCTGATCTCAAGGAGACCTCACATTCCTTGAGAGGAGACAAGATATAAAAGAAAGTTCAGCTTCAGTTCAGACGGAAAGCCTAGAATGTCTTCCTAATGGCATGGCAGTGGGAGAGAAATTCTTAGCGTACATAAGTAGGTCAGATGCCTGTCAGAAGACCCAAAGACCTAGAGACAAGATATATGGTAAGGCCTGGAGGACCTTAGAAGACAGTAACAGGGCAAACAGTAAGTTTTAGTGGCCTTCTCTCTCATCTGAAGGAATGGAGATGATCATTCCCATCTCATTCAAGGCCTGTGAGCAGCTATGAGACCAAAGAAATAGGACAAGAGAAAGGAGAGGGATTTCCATTAATGGCAGGTCTTCCCTCTACTCAGCTATCCAGGATGAGATCTGGTACAGTTGGGATGGGGGAGAACCAAGAGGAGGAGGGGCAAAGGGTAGATTACTCTGGTGCTGGTGAGTGGGCATCTCCTAGCCATTCTGGATAGATTTAGGGATGGCCTTGGGCAGGGGAAGGGTCTCGAGAGGAACGCCAGGAAGGCAATGCTCTCCTCCCACAGATTTCTAAATGACCCAACATTGCTCAGAAACATGGCGGTTCAACTGAGCCGAAATGTCTGCCAGAGGTCTAATTACTCAGGGTCTTGTTGAGAAAGAAACCCCAGTTCACAGGTCAACCTTTTCAGCCCCATTTATACAGATAGATGGCTAGTGTTATGTCTGAATGTGAGCAATGATGATAGCTAGAGCGGTTAGTGACTGGAAAAGAAACGGGGCTTCATTAATGAGAACTTGAATTGAAGACTCCTTGGTGCAGTGGAGCAGCAAGAATGGCTCTCCATGCTAAACACACCTTTCGAGTGAGTTTTCAAACGATGTAATCACTCCCAGTTCTTGCCTGGAAAGGAGCAGGTGAGAAAGTTCAGATTCCTTAGCCCCAGGACCTAAGAGGGGGCTGCTTTTAGCCATGCAGTGAGAGAAATCAAATGACTCTCAAAGGCAACTGTGGCTACCCACAGCTCTCCATCTAAGTCAGTGAAAAACTCATTTTTCATACTATCATTAAGGAGATAACCTTTAAAACCACCAAACCCGGGGAGGATGTGTGATCTGGTGCAGAACATTCCAGGGGACAGATGATTGAGAGCACAGATTACACTCTTCTCCTCCTCCTTAGTGTGCAGATGAGAACAGTCTCCTCTTGGAAACTTCCAAATCTGCAACATTTGCTTAAGTGGGACCTCTGTGCAAAGTAGAATAAATCTGAAGAGGAAGTGAGAGCACATCTTGGTCTCTGGTACGAAAATTAAAGGGAAAGGAGAGGCCCTTGAACTATGAAGGCATTTTAAAGTAGCCAATGATGGAAACAACCTAGTAAATGTTACACAGGAAAATCAGAAAGAGTTCCTGAAAAGACACACCCACTCCATTCTCCTACCTATCAGAATGACTGGAGGTTCAATGAGTAATTTCCTTGTTTGTGGTATTCTCTAAAGGTGTTAACAAAAACAACAAAAGAGTGGCACTAATTCCAAGATTTTTACAGTGACATTTTGTGTAACTGAAAAAAAAAGCCTAATGAAAAATATTCACCCAAAGAAATGGAAATAGCTTAAATGTCCAACAATAAGGGAATGGCTCGTTAAATTAATAATAATAGTAACTAACATTTATTTGCCAAGTACCACGCTAAGCACTTTATAATTATTATCTTATTTGATGTTCATAATAACATAGCAAAGCTGGCTTTATTGTTATTTATAGTGATATTTATTATTACTATTATTAATTTTATTATCCCAATTTTAAAGATGAAAAAGTAGAGATTAAGTGACTTACCCAGGGTCCTATAACTTGTACATTGTACTTGAGACTGGATTTGAACTCAGGTCTTCCTAACTCCAGTCTGGCTGTTCTATCTACTGTGTCACTTAGCTGATAGAAGAGAATAACTGTCTACCTAGTTTAACAAGCCTTAGGTGGTATAATGGATACAGCTCCAGGTGTGGAGTCAGGAAAAGCTAAGTTCCAATCTGGCCCCATACACTTATCCAGGGTAAGTGTCAAGTTAACCAGTAAGAAGAGTATAAAAATACTTGGAAAGATCTGGATGGAATAATGCAAAGCAAAAACCCCAGAATCACAAGAATGGAAAATTCACTCACTCTTCCTATACAAAAAAGGAAAATTGCGTGACAGTGAATGGGCAGATTCCCACTGGGGATACAGAAGGGAGCAATGGAAAAATTGTAATGAAATTGAATGTAACTAGTTAATAAGCCAGTTTAATTGGTTGTATTGATGTTCTAGATTACTTCAAATAAAACATTCAAGATAGTGTTTTCAAAAGCAATACTGTAGCGTTAGTGGAAACAAAATTAGATTTAGTCAGAAGACCCATATTCAGGGCCACGCTCTGATACTTGATAACTCTATGTCCTAGGGAGATGGCACAGTGAATAGAATGCTAGATTTGGAATCAGGAAGACCTGAGTTCAAATCTGGATTCAGACACTTATGGTGTGACCTTAGGCAAGTCATTTAACCTCTATTGTATCTGTTTCAGTTTCCTTGACTGTAAAATGGGGAATGATAAAAATGCCTACCTCCCAGAATTGTTGTGAGGATAAAAATGAGATAATATTTATCAAATGATTTACAAATCTCAAGATTCTCTATAAATGCTAGCTGTTATTAATATAATTTTAGCCTCAGTTTCCTTATCTATAAAATGGATAGAACAATGTTTATAATACTTATTTCTGTAGAAGAGACAGCATTCCATAGTACACACAATTGGCCTGAGATTCCAGAGGATCCAAATCCAAACTCTACTGCTGAAATATACTGGCTGAACAAGTCATTTACACCCCTTTTTGTGGCCCTCTAAGCAATTATCTAAGATAATGACGCATAGAGAATTTGCTAATCTGTATTGGCAGAAGTTAAATTCATTCTGAAAATGCATTAAGAGAGACAAAATACCCAGAACTGGGAAGGGTGATCATTCCCTATAACGTCCTGGTCAGACCATGTCTGGAGTACCATGTTTTGGTCCGAAGACTACATGAAGAGAAGGGAGAGCATGGGAGAAGCAATGTCCTACAATGGAAAGTAGCCTGAATTTGGAGTCAGAGATCCTGGGTTTGAATCTTAGGTCTACTTACCTACCACCTATATGACCTTGGTCAAATCCTTTAACCTTTCAAGCCTCTTTATCAAAAAAGAGAGTTGGATTAGATCGTCAACAAAGATCCCTTCCACCTCTAGATAATTAGGAAAGCATCCATAGAAAAGTGACAAGGATCATGAAAGGTCTTGATTAAAGAAACTGGAGATAGTTAGTCCAGAGAAGAAAAGACAGGCTTTGTTGTGACAATTAATCGGAATGAAGCCTATAAAGCATATGTACCTGTGAACTATGGCATCAGATAATAAATTCAGTCCTACGGAATATTTGTAGGACTCAGAGAATAATAGCTGAATAGAAATTCTCCTTGAAAAATGTCACACGTCCACTTTGTGGATGTGCATGACAAGCTAATTCTGCACGTTTGCTTTTGATAATCACTTAGAAGGCATCAGAGCAGTCTGCTTATATTCATGATGTGCTTGGAAAAGGTCCATAAAATTTTGTAGAAAACAAAGTTGGACAAATGGCCACCTCACAAAGCTCAATCCCTGGAAGAAAAATAGCATCTCTCAGATTTCGTGTGTCATCATCAGTTAAAGGAAGGCCTGGGAAATGACTCTGATAAAAATCTCTTTTCCCCATTAATTCTGAGGCCCTGAATCATGAAGCACTTTAGAGTTCACCTATTAAAGACAAACTCCTATACCCTGGCCAAGCAGGCTTAGCATTTTCTCTGGCCAGTCTCCAGTTGGCTGCAAACTCCAGAAATGCCAGTGAGAAACACATTCCCCTTGACATTTTGGGATGGGGATCCAGATGTCTGAATCAATGGACTTTCAGACCTACTGACTCTAATGAATGGGGCCAAAAGCCACTGCAACCACAAAACTAGTGTGTTTCCTCCTTCAAATACCAGCCAATTAACATAGAGTCATTTTTCCTAAAGACTTATGATGTTGTAGGGCTGTAATCCACCAGGAAGGCCAACTTCCAATTGTTCAGATGCTTGGAGGGTTACTAGTCATTTTGGAAAGAGTGGGGAAGTGAACTGGTCTGTTCCTAATCGAGTGCAGAATTGGATTCACAATTGAATCCTGACTTGACAATTTACTACTTCCTAGTTGAATGCTCTAGGTGGTTCAGTGGATACAACTCCAGGTGTGGAGTCAGTAAAAGTTTTGAGTTCCCATCTGGCCTCAGACACTTATTAGCTGGGTGACACGGGGCAAGACATTTCATCCTACTTACCTCAATTTTATCTCTGTAAAATGGACTAGAGAAGGAAATGGCAAACCACTCCAGTATCTTTGCCAAGAAAACCCCAAATGGGGTCATGAAGAGTAGGAATAACTGAAATGACTGATCAAGAAAAATGCTCAATATCCATCTTTACCCTTGCCCTACTGTGTCACACTCCAATTCTGTCAACTCTTTTCATTGTGCTCCCTGGAGTTCTTGTTCCATAATGAACAAACTTTCCCCTCATTCTGGACATCTTCCTCTCATCCTCCTTGCAGTGCCATTCTCTCACTGAGACCTGGTTTCCCCCAATGACCAAACATTCTTGGTTATCCTCTCCAGTACTGGCTGTGCCTTCTATCACACCTTACTCTCTTCCCCAACACACTGGTTTTGGAGGAGGGCTTAGAGGAGTCAGAAAATTCTTTGCTCCCTACTGCCACTTCCACACTCTTCCTTTGCCATCATCATTCAACAATCTGTCTTTTGAAGTTTACTATGAGATTATCTTTGCTCTGACTTCAATTTCTTCCTTTTACAATGTTGATCGTATTATAATTACCTAATCCTACTTCACACTGTTCTCTAGCCTCTAATCTTTCGATTGCTTGTCCTTTCTCCATTCATTCCTTGCCAAACCCCCAGCCTGAATTGTTCCTGCCATCTGCCTTCTCTGCTTTTACTCACCTACTGCTTAATAGGTTTGGATGAAGTCACAGTACCACGATGACAGGGTACACTATAAAGTTATGTTAACTAAACTCAACCAGGTACACAAGGTAACCTTTTTATACTTTCCCAAATTGATTCCAGTTGTCACTCTGCACAGAAGCTATTCTGAACCTTCTCTTCTCTCTTTAGGCTTACCACATCTTTCCTTTTCCCCTCACTTTCTCAGCTGATTACTTTACTGAAAAATCGAGGCCATCTGAAATGAGCTCCCTCTTCTATTGTTCTCTTTATCTTGAAGCCCATTGATATTGTCCTTTACTGCCTTGTCCTTTCCTCTGGTCTCTGAAAACAAGATGACCCTTCTCCTTGATGAGAAAATCCCTTTTCATGTGGCTTTCATACTATGTTCTAGGGGAGGACTTCAACTTATTTTTTAATATTACCTCAAATATTCTTACTTCCTAGTTCATCAATTTAATCATTTCCCAATGACATTTCCTCCATCCCATGCCAACTGCACACAGAGATGGTCATACCTTTGATTTTTTCTGTCACTCACAACAAATCCATTTCTATGTTCACAAACCCAGAATTTCATTCATCTAATCCAAGTCTTTTAAAATTCTTCTTTTCCTTCTTCCTCATCACCCTTTAGCCTGTATTTTCATCCTCACCATAACCTATACTCCTTTTATCCTTCAGTTTTTCCCAGGCCACCAGTTCTATACTAGCTACACTCACTTTCCTTCCTCATCTTGATCTGTTGATGAACCAGTTCAATTCTATACTGTCCCCATCTCTTGAGACCCTTGCCTCCTTCTTCCATCAGCAGTCTTGCTCTGTCAATATCCATCTTTGATTTATTCCCACCTCCTACTGCCTTTGCTGTTATTTGCATGTTGCCGAATGAAGCTGGAAAGAACCATAAAACCATGATGATTGAGTCCACTACAAATTTATGTTATATAATCTTCCAGTGGGTCATCAAGAGGCAATTACTTGTCTAATCGAGTCACTATTCCATTGACTACAATGGCTTTCCAAACCTTTTCATTCCTCAAACCCTCCCATAGTTTCCCCTCCATCACCCCTGAGAACCTTGCTACATAATTTGCTAAAAATTTTGAAGCCATTCCTCGAGAGCTCCCTCTTCTAACCTACTTATTATCTCTTATCATTATATTATCATCACTCAGATGCCTCCCCCAACTCTCTCCTCTCACACCAAGAAGCAGCCCTTTTCTTTGCCAAGGCCAGCCAACTCCTTTACATGCACAAGTGATCCCATTCCATTCCATTTAGCAGATTGCCTCCCCCCCGCCATGACTAATTTTCTATCTCTACCTATTTACTTGTTACTCCCTGATGCCTACGAAGATGCCCATATCTCCTCCATTTTCAGAAAACCTCACTTGATCTGCCTCTTACTGTTAGCTATCAAAATGATCTTAGTAAAGTACAGGTCAATAAACTGTACTAGTCAATAAAAGTACTAGTCAATAAACTATAGCCACTCCCTTCCTACTTTCCTTTCCAGTCTTTGACACCATCTATCTATCTATCTATCTATCTATCTATCTATCTATCTATCTATCTATCTATCTATCTATCTGTCTGTCTGTCTGTCTATCTATCCTCCTTACATTAGACTATGTTTCCTCTGATTTCCTTCTGTTCCTCCCATAAGACACTCCATCTTTGGGCTCAATGCATTTTGATTGACTCTCAACCATACCTGAAACTCTCTCCCTCCTCTCTGCCTCCTGACTTCCCTAATCTTAAACTAATTCCTTATCTTCTTTTAAGTATCAGCTAAATCCCCACCTTCTGCAAGAAGTCTGTCTGGGTTCTCCTTAATATTTATGCCTTCCCTCTGAGATTATTTCCAATTTTCCCTTTATACACCTTGCTTTTTTTGGTAGGACTATTTGCACAATTGTAAGCTCCTCAAGGGTTGGGGCTATTTTTACTCTTTTTTTGTAGCCACATGCCTAGAAAAATTCCTGTGATTGCTGTAGAGTTGTTTTTTCATTCGTGTCTGATTCTTCATGACTCCATTTGGGGTTTCCTTAGCAAAGATATTGGAGTGGTTTGCCATTTGCTTCTCCAGCTCACTTTACAGATGAGGAAACTGAGGCAAACAAGGTTAAGTGACTTGCCCAGGGTCACCCAGCTAGTAAGTATCCAAGTTCATATTATGAACTCATGAGTCTTCTTCTTCTTCTTCTTCTTCTTCTTCTTCTTCTTCTTCTTCTTCTTCTTCTTCTTCTTTTAAGCAAATTATGTAACAAGGTTCTCAGGGTTGGGTGGAGGGGGAACTGTGGGAGGTTTGAGGGATGCAAAAGTTTGAAAAGAGATGGAAGATGAATCCTCCTAACTCTGGGCCCGGCACTTTATCCATTGCACCACCAAGCTGCCCCAGTCGTACATAATATACCCTTACTAAATGTTTATTGACTTGACTCTCCTCCTGTTATCTTTCATGGTCTAGTTTTTGGATCACTCCTTTTCTGTTTCAGTGTGGGCAGCAGTTCTGCCTGTGAATACAGTCCAGATCAGTTTAGTTGCTTAATTCTCAAGGATATTTTGAGGACTGTATTTTTGGTATGGCTACAATAAGTATCTGACATATAATCCTAGTCAGCAGGTCACATATGTCTAGGTCATATGATCATTCTAGAGATGTTGGAGATGATGAGTATCTGGTAAGGTACCATCAATTAAAAGCATTACCCTTGAGCTTTTACAAACCAATGCCATTTTCAGGCAATTGTAGGTGACAACTGTCTTTGATAATGATCCAGTTCCAATATAATTTATTGGCTGAATTTAGAAGGATGTGTTTTGAGATCTGTATTTGCAGAATGGAGATTTGTCATCTCTCAGTCTACTGAAGTTCATGAGCTTCTGATTTATATATAATTCTAGCCACTAGGTCATTTTTGCTAGGAATTTGATAGATGTAAAGTTTTTACAGCCTGCAGTCTTGTGCTGCATGGGTTCTACCATTTTCTTGTACTGGCTTTATTGATCATCATTAGACCCTAACAATCTCAGGACAAGTCGCTTTTCTGCTTTTATCCTTTTAATTTTAATGTGTGGCTTATTATGCAGGGCAATAAAATCATTGCTTTTTGGGGTAGTTGAATAAAAGCATTAAGATATAAATTTATCAACTGTAGATTCACAAAAAAACCTTCCTGGTACAATTCCAGTAGCAGAACTAGATGACAGAATGGCATGTCTTTCATCCTGTTCTCTTAGGTTTCCGATTTCTTTTACTAGCTATATTTGTATCTTGCAAGCTTAGAGATGATGAGTATTTGGTCAGTTGATATCTATTAAAAACATTATTTTTGAGGGCAGGTAGGTAGCTCAATTGGATCAAGAGCCAGGCCCAGAGATGGGAGGTCCTGGGTTCAAATCTGACCCCAGTATTGTGTGACTGTGGACAAATCACTTAACCTTCATTGACTAGCCCTTACCACTCTTCTGCTTTGAAACAGTACACAATATTGGTTCTAAGACAGAAGTAAGGGTTTTAAAAACAAAAGAAAGATATTATTTTTGAATTTAGTGAATTATTTGCATAAAGTACATAAACACACACATGACTCACATTTGGAGGGATTGCTAGTGTTCTTATCTTTGGATAATAAAATTTTTAAAGGGCAAGTAGGTGGCACAGTGGATAGAATGCTGGGCCTGGAGTCAGGAAGACTCATCTTTTTGAGTTCAGATCTGACCCAAATCTGACAATCAAAACTAGTGATGTGACTCTGGGGAATTCACGTGAGCCTATTTACCTTAGTTTCCTCATCTATAAAATGAGCTGGAGAAGGAAATGGAAAACTGCTCCTGTATTTTTGCCAAGAAAATCCTTTAGGTCTCAGCCAAAGTTTCTGCATCTATAAAATGAGGATGTTTTGGGGGGCAGGTGGGTGGCTCAGTGGATTGAGAGCCAGGCCTAGAGATGGGAGGTCCTAGTTTCTAATATGGCCCCAGACACTTCCCAGCTGTGTGACCCTGGGCAAGTCACTTGACCCCCATTGCCTACCCTTACCACTCTTCTGCCTTGGAACCAATACACAGTATTGATTCTAAGATGGAAGGTAAGGGTTTAAAAAAAAATGAGGATGTTTTATCCACCTTGCTGGGTTTTTGTAGACATCAAATGTGATAACGAATGGGAAGTAGGACATGACTAAAAATGACTAACCAACAACAAATAATTTTTTATTTTACATATACATAAATATTTATATGTATATTTTACATATAATTTTATTTTATATGTATTTTGTTGTATAGATGTACACATAAATTTATACATGTGTTTATATATATATATATATATATATATATATATATATATACTTTTTGGCCATCTACATAGAAGATTAACATAACAAAAATACAAGTTGGATCAAACAATAACCAGATGCCTTATATGCCATTAACATAATCACCGGCAGAACAGTTACACCAAAGAAGCGAACCGAAACTCCAATGTCTCTACAAAGCCTGAATGACAGAACCAGATAAGATCCTCAATTAGTGACTCAAGGTCATCAAGTGGGGTGTAAATTACTAGCAAAGCATTATCCCATTCCCTCTCAGATGGAAGTCCAATCCTATATATGTATAATTCTTACCATGGCAACAGCATGGAAGAAAGCATTCATTTGTGAATACCAAGTGTGTGCTGATAAATGCTTAACAACCAGCTCTCTGAAAAATAAAAGGACCCATTGGAACTTTTAAGTTTAATTTGCATTATTAACGTTTTCTCTATCACTTTTTCAAGGCCACATAATCAATAAAGCAATTAATCAAGCCCTCTTCCCTTTTAAAAAGAGTGCTTGCCAAGTTCTGATGTGTAAATGCTCCTACAGGAAATTTAACGACTGGTTGTCATAAGCTGGCTCCAGTACACCCCTGGTTAACAAATACCAGGTTTTAAAATTTACTTATTTTGGTGTAATTACTCTACTAAAAGGCAATGTGGCATAGTGGATAGAGAGCTGACTCTGGAGCCAGGTAGAGATGGGTACAAGTCTTACCTTCTGCCACATGGACCCAGAAAAATCACTTAAACTCTTGGTGTAAGGAAATTCTTTAAGACTATAAATTGCAGGGAAGATGCTGGACTGCATTGGTGAAGAGAAGTTTGGAATTTTGTTTTTTCTTTATCTAGAAGTCATTTATATCAACTAAATCATAGACCCAGGCCCAATCTCTATCCACTAGTTGGATTCATGCTATTACACTTTAAAGGACATTGGAATTCCAGTCTAAGTCTGCACACATCCTTTCCAAAATCATTTGAGCTAATGTTATGTCTGTCATCCAATTCATTAGGAGGTAAAATTCCAAGGTGTGCGTTAAGCGAAGCTTTTCAGTGACCTCAGGATCTTACCAGTTTTCAGTATTACCCCAATATCAACTCTTATTTCAACTAATCTAGACTTAGACATCAAGATTTTTTTTAAATGATTGCCCTCCACTGGTCAATTCGTTGTTGTGTGACTTGGAGCTAAGAGTGCCATTTGGAAAAATGCAATCTGAATCCTTTGCTTATGACTGGTGAGATGCCTCCAATTGTTTTATGCTATACAAGGAAAACATTCATGCCTTTGAGGCCATTTTTTGCACATTGAGAGTTTGCTCACTTTAGTGATCAGAGCTTTCCAATCAATCCATTGGTACACATTTATTAAGTACCTTGTCTGTGTCAGGCACTCTGCTAAGTGCCGAGGATAAAAAAAAAAGACAAAAGACAATTTCTGTCCATAACGAACTTATAATCTAATAGGTGAGACAATATACGAATACACAACTGTGTTCTAGGCACTCTGCCACGTTCTAGGGATACAAAAAGAGACAAAAGGCAATCTCTGTCCTCAAAGGACTTTAATAAGGGAGACAACATAAAATATACAAATAGATGCAAAGCAAGCTATTTACAAGATAAATAGGAAATAATAATGTGAGAAGGCACTGGAATTAAGAGGGGCTGGGAAAGACTTCCTGTAGAAGGGATTTTAGTTAGAACTTAAAAGAACCCAAGGAAGTCAGTTGGTAGAGTTGAGGAAGGAAAGCATTCCATGCCTAAAGGAAAGCCAGAGAACATTCCTGGAGCCAAGAGATGGAGCATCTTGTTTGCAAAACAGTCTGGAGTGATGGATGAAAGAGTACTTGGGGAGGGGGTAAGGGAGGCTGGAAAGGTGGGAAAGGGCTGGGTTATGAAGGGCTTGGAATACAGCCAAAGTATATTGTATTTGATCTTGGATTGATGGGGAGTCAGTGGAGTTTATTGAGTAGGGGGAAGGTGACATAGTTGGATCTGTAGTTAAGAGGAAAATCACTTGGTGGCTGAATGGAGCATGGAGTGGAGTGGGGAAAGATTTAAAGCTGGCAGGCCCATTAGAAGGCTCTCCTAAAGCATTTCCTGAAGGTGGAATATTGATATTTCTGGTTTGGTCTGATATATGTCAACTTTTTATGGGATCACTCCTCACTCCTCTGTTCTCTGTGCCAAGCTTATAATCACACTGTTGATGATTATTGCCAGCCTTCAGAAGTAGGCTACTCCATCTAATTCTTCCATTCAGAGTAGTTTCTTCACGTTGGTGCAAACACAAGCAATGGTTCCACAAGAGCTCAATTGACTAGAGTCACATTGGGCTTGGAGGGGATTGTGATTATTGTTGCTATTGTTTTGAAATGCTGTGTTATCCGGAGAGTCATCTGTGTTCGAATCCTAACTCTGACACATACTAACCATACTGGACAAAAAGTCCAAAAAAAGTTGCCGATCTACATTGGCGGAGGACATTTCCTCCCCTGGAAGTGCTGAATTCGGAGTGAAGAAGAACCGAGTTTGAATTCTGCCTCTGATACTTCCCATCTGTGTGACCCTAGACAAGTTACTTTAGATCTCAGCCTAAGTTTCCTCCTCAGTAAAATGAGGATGTTTTACCTACCTTGCTGGGTTTTTGTGGGCATCAAATGGGACAACATATGTAAAAGCTTGATAAACCATAAACCATATATAAACACCACTACTAATCCATCACCATCACCATCATCGTTACTATTATTGTTGCTGTCGCATCAATCAGCACCTGTCTCTGACCTTCTGGCTTGGAGAGTGTGGAAAACTGATTGAGAGGTAATTGTCTACATTTGATTCCTAAGTCTAACTTTCTGGCACTCATGATTTGATTTTCTTAATGAGCCAGGGCTCCTCTTAGGCCATTCCTTCAAACATAACCCTAATGGGCGTGGAAAGGGGTTAGGGAATAGTTTTCCTTTTTTTTTCTCCCCATACCATGAAAGGCCCGTGCCATTCTCAATCCCACTTAAATGATAACTCAGCCCAACAGCACTCTTTGAAGTTGGAAATGCTCTCAGATAGGCCCAAGAAGGGCTATAAAACCAAAATAGCCAGAGGGCATTTTAGCAAAATTATCCATTTATTCTAGAAAGCTTCTAAAAAAGATATAGAGTCCAACAGTTAAAAAAATACAAACAAAAATCTGACCAAACATTTCAGTGGAAAACCACATACATCAACACATTCTTCAATAAAGGCTGCTTTCTGCTGATGTTTACACCTCCCTCCCTCCCCCCCAAACACAGCCCCCCAACTCCCTACCGATGTTGCTCGCATTTTTGAGCATCAATTTTCCACAAGATTTGGTATAATGCTTCCTCAGAGCTTAGGTTTTTAGTAGTAATTTATTCTATAGTAATTTTAACCTACTAAAATGTGTATTCTTTTTACTCTTCAGGTCACAGCTTATTAGAGAACATGATTGTACTTGAAATTCCGCCACTACATTCTATCAGAATAATAGGAATAAAAGCCCTCAAGTTAGGATTCTTGGGTTTGATTTACTGCCCTGACACTAATTAGTTGGGCAAGAGTGAGCAATTACTGCCTCTCTTGGAGTTTTGGTCTTCTCATTTGTAAAATGGGTACAATGAAACTTGCCTTACCTATCTTATAGACTTGTGAGCTAAGTGTTTTTTACACCTTCTAGTAATAGTAATAATAGCAAGCAGTTACATAATGCTTTAAAGTTTACAAAGCACTTTCAATATTATCTTATTTAATCCTCACAACTAAGAGTTCTTGTTATCCCCATTTTACAGATGAGGAAATTGAGGCTCTGAGGTTAAGTGACTTGTCTAGGGTCATACGGGCAGTAAGGGTCTGAGGCATGATTTGAACGCAGGTCTTCCCTACTCCAAGTCAAGCACTCTTATCTCCTATACTACCTAGAAGACTCTCTAAATAGACTAGATAATTGGGTTATAATTGCTATTCTCTTTCTTCTAGGAAGACTAACTGCTCTAGGAGGGCCCAGGGTTTTAGAAAGGGTAAGAAAGTGAACTGTGCCTTATAAATAAATGGGCTCAAATGGGTTCTAGAGATTCCCTCCTCCCACTTTCATTTTCACCCTTCCCTCTTTTCTTTTCAATTACACGTAGAAACAATTTTTAACAATTGTTATCTGAAAGTTTGCAGTCCATATTCTCCCTCTCCCTCTCTTCCCTCCCTCTTCCCCGAGATGGAAAATAGTATAATACAGGTTATGCTAGTGTTATCATGCAATGCATATTTCTACATTCCTCATGTCTTGAAAGATGAAAACACAACACACATAGAATAAAAACCTCACAAAGGAAATAAAGTGTATTTTGATCTGCAACAGACTGACATTTCCTTCTATGGTTCTGGATTTCATTTTTCTTCATGAGTCTCTTGTACCCCTTGCTCTTGCTTGTGACCGGTCAGTACATATTTGTTTTCCCCTCAGATAAAATACTTTAGAAAACTTCTGTTTCCTTCCTTGTTTTTAAGGTACCTTAGGGGTGCACATGCCTACTACATGCCTCTCTTTTGACCTTTGGATGATTCTTAATTTCAAATCTGTGGAGGCTCTGGCAGTCCATGGCCTGCAGCAATACAAGATCACCAGAAGAATGTTGGTATAAAAATAAATAAAGTTTTGCTTCGGGGGAAAATGTCCCTTGGCAACATTAGAAGAACTGTGTTTGTCAACTCAATGAATCCATATTGTGGATAACACTTGAACTCCAGACTCTTCTCCTTTTCTTTGAGATTTATAAATATAGATTATGTTGTTCCCCAAATAAAAGACTTGAGAAGACAACATCAGAGTTATGGGAAACTTATTTTAGCTTAAATAAAATGAAACTTCAGCTACCCAAAACCATTTCTGTAAAGAACAAAAATGTCATTTTAAGAATTTGTAGGTCTTTCTAAAGATGTTACACATTTCCTTGGTCCCATTTATTACTTAAAAACTTTTTGCTGAAGTTTTTTTTCAAAATTGCATTTTATTTCCCATATCTCTACCTCCTTCCCTACCCAATGAGCCATCCTTTAGAGTAAATATTAAAGAAGAAAGAGAGAAAAGCAAATATTGACTCTATCTGACATTATACACAATATTTCACACTCATAGCCCCCAGAATCTGCAATGAGAGGAGGCAGGTGTATCTTCTCAGCTCTTCTCCTGGGGCAAACTAGCTTATTATAATCGCATAGTATTCAGTTTCATTTCATTGTTCTTTCTGTTTATATTGTTGCTGTTATGGTGTGTGCTTATTTTTTTCCTGGTTCTGCTTATTTCACTTTGTATCAGTTCATATAAACAATGTCATGCTTACTGAATTCTCTATAGTCATTTCTTATTCAGAGTAATATTCTATTATATTCATGTACCATAATTTGTCTAGCTACTTCTGCATCGATGGACATCTTTGTTTCTAACCCCTTGCTACTACAGAGATGTAGTGAATATTATGGTATATATGGAGTTTTTCTTTTTTTCTTTAACTTCCTTGGGGATATGTCCCTGCCATTGAGATATCTGGGTCAAAAGTTCCAAAGTGTGTTGGACATAGAGAGGGAGTGAGGTGACAGTAGAAAAAATGCATAGCATAGGGGATAGGGCACTAGATTTAAAGTACGAAGACTTGGAGGGCATTAGATAGTGACTGGCATATAGAAGGTCCTTCATACATGCTTGCTAATAGATTGACTAGACAATCTCTACAGTGCCATCTGATTTTCCACTTTATTAACATTTTCTTGGTAATTTAGGATCATGCCAATCAATAAGTGGACAAATATCAATTGAACACTGATTATGTACTGGGCATTGTGCTAGGTATTGGGAATAGAAGTATCAAGAATGGAACAATTTCTACTATTGATGAGCTTAAGAATCAATGGCCATATTGTCCTCTAACCATGATAAATTGAGATTTGTGATGTGCGGAGCTGTTTTCTCTATGCAAAACTGCCCCTGATGACTTTAGTTTAACAACTTTGTACATGCTTTTTAGTTTCTTTCTTGTGTTCTATTTTGCTATGGGTGCAGAAGTAGCTATTACTTCTTCCAGCAATCTGCATGCATCCCTATCAGATAGCTAGGTGGGGTAATAGATAGAGTTCTGGAGCTGGAGTTAAGAAGAAAATCTTCCTCAGATACTATGTGATTACACTTAACCTCTGTCTGCCTCAATTTCCTCATCTGTCAAATGGGAATAATACTTGTACTTACCTTACAGGATTGTTGTAAATATCAAATGAGTTAACATGTAATGCACTTTATAAGCCTTAAAACCCTATATTAACATAGTTATTATTATTTTTATTATTATATCATTACTTATAACACCTTGCTTCTCTGTTGCTTTTCTAATTTGCAATAAGTAGAATATCTAAGTTTCTTAGAGTTTCATGAAAAGAAAGAGTAAATTAGTGCTAAAAGAAAGCCTGAGGTTCTGTAATAACAGAAAACCATATGAATTTAAGTGAAAGATAATAATATCTATTTGGCTACTGAGAGAATGATTTTTTTTTACTTTTTATTTTGCTGATTTATTTTTATAAGCATTTTAAATCTTTTCTTCCTCCTCCTACCTGCCCCAATAGAAAAATAAAAATTAAAAATAATAACAAATATTTGATATAGTCCAATAAGACAAGTTTCCATATTGGTGATATCCAAAACTGTATGTCTCATTCTGCATTTTAAGTCCATCACTTCTCTGGCCTGCATGAGTCATCTTCAACCCTCTGGACTTATGGTTTATCTTTGGATTGTTCAATATCAGTACATACTACTATGTTCCAGGCACTGTGCTAAATGATAGAGATACAAAATAAGGTAAAAGCAGCTTCTCTTTTTTAAATTTTCTTTTATTTTCTTTTATAATTGTTTTCTGGTATTTTGTGATTTAGATTCTTTCCTTTCCTCCATCCCCCACCCCAACCAACATGGTAAATGGTCTGCTCTAGTTATATCAGCCTGTTATACATTATATACCAGTTATACTAGCTTTCATGTAATACATATTTTCATGTTTCCCAAGCTGTGAAAGAAGCAAATATCATAATACAATAAAAAAACTCATGAAGGAAATAAAGTGAAAGATGACATGCTTTGATCTGCAATCAGACCCCAAAAGTTTCTTTCATAATTTTTGATAGCATGTTTTTATCATGGGTCCTTTGGGATTATCCTGGGATGTTGCTGTACTGATAATAGTTTAGTCTTTCACAATTGATCTTCATACGATATTTCTGTTACTCTATACTTTGTCCTCCTGGTTCTTCTCACTTCAATTTGCATCAGTTCATAGAAGTCTTTTCAGGTTTTTCTTAATTCATCTTGCTCATCATTTCTTAGGGCACAATGGTATTCCATTACAACCATATATCAGAATATTATTTTTTGGGCCCCCTGATAGGAGGGAAGTATCATTATACTTGCTTCTTCTTTAAAAATAAAACTGCCCTCTCCAATCATACCTAAAGAGTATCTTTTTAAAGATATGACCTTTCAAAAGGGAGAGGAGAGAAAAGGAAGACCAAATATATTGTCTTTTCCTTCTTTACTGTTTTTCATTCATCCCTACTAGAATGTATCATATTAATTTCTCTATAGGGCTATTCCAAGAGATAGAAAATACTCTCTATCTTTGGGATTCTGCAATCTAGTAAACTAGTTTAGTGAATCAGGAAGACCTGAGTTCAAATACTGCCTCAGAAATGAAATCATTTTATTTTTTTAAACCCTTACCTTTCATCTTGGAGCCCATACTGTGTATGGGCTCCAAGGCAGAAGAATGATAAGGGCTAGGCAATGGGGGTCAAGTGACTTGCCCAGGGTCACACAGAGAAACGAAATCATTTAACCCCTTTGTGCTCTCAATTTCTTCATCTGTAAAATGGAGATAATAACACCTACTTCACAGTGTAGTTGTGATACTCAAATGAGTTTCATTGAAAGGGCTTTGCAAACCTTAAAGTACTATATAAATGCTAGCCATTATTGTAGGATATAGTTAGGGAAGGCTTTGCAAACATTCTTCTATTGTCCTAGGTGATAGAGAGAGAAGTATCAAGAATGAAACAATTTTGGGGGGCAGCTTTTTGGAGTAGTTCAGTGGATTCAGAGCTGGGTCTAGAGATGGTTCAAATCTGGCCTCAGACGCTTCCTGGATGTGTGACTGTGGGCAAGTCACTTAACCTCCATTGCCTAGTCCTTACCGCTTTTCTGTCTTGGAACCAATACATAGTTTTCATTCTAAGATAAAAGATAAGGGTTTAAAAAAAAGAATGAAGCAATTTCTACTGTCAAGAGAGAGGCAGAAAAGAGAACTCCCCATGGGACATCTGAATATTGAGTTATTGTCCCATATCTCTTTATGTGGACATTTTGTCATATAATTTACATTTCTGTTAGATCACCCAAAACATGGTACTCAGGTTTCAACTAGATTATTTTTTTTGTCAAGCCCCATTGTATCCTTTGCTATTTTGCCAAATGTGATCTATGTTGTGTGATTCTACCCAGTTTTCCCCACTTTCTGGGTCCTCCCATGTAGGTAGGTTCCATTTCAGTTATGCTGGTAATGAACTACCAAGTAATGATCTGAAGATGGCAGCATTGGGTGATCTATCTTATTTTCGTGTTTAAACATACAGAGAGTCACTTAACATAGTCCTGTGATGGTAGCAAAGTACTCCAAAATCACATTGCCATTTTAGGAGCTTCCTCCATCTCCACCCCATTCACCTAATTTCTGTAAGAGATTTGGACTCTTCCCTTTCTCCTTTTCATCCACCCACATGGAGGAGAAAAAAACGTTCATTCATAACATGGGAATCTGGGAATGTTCAAAGCAAAATGAGAGGGGGCCTCATTAAGGTAAGGCATTCTCCCTCATCTCATTAAAAGTTTTTGGATTAGTGGCCAAGTACTAGAGATGACCTTTTGGCCATCACTGGGGTTTGTGAAGTGCAGAGTTTTTGGAAACCTTAAGGATAGGGGGCAGCTAGGTTACACTGGAGTTCTGGAGGTCCTGGATTTAAATCTGGCCTCAATACTTCTTAAGTGTATGACTTTGGGCAAGTCATTTAACCCTGATTGCCTAGTCCTTGCTGCTCTTTGGTCTCAGAATGGATACTAAGACAGAAGGTAAAGGTTTAAAAAAAAAAGAAAACCTAAAGGATATTCCTTCTGCAATGCTAGTAGTGTTGGAGGCAACATGGGATAGCAGACAAAGAACTGTCCTCAAAGTAAGGAAGCCCTGAGTTCAAGTCTTGTGTCTCAGGGCAAATAATTTCACCTTTCCAGTGCTCTAGGTAACTTTTTTCTTTCTTTCAGCCCTTCTCTTCTGTCTTAGAATCAATACTGTATATTGGATCTAAGGCAAAAGAGCAGTAAGGACTAGGCAGTCGGGGTTAAATGATTTGCACAGGGTCACACAGTTAATAGTTTCCAAGGTCAGATTTGAACTCAGGATCTCTTGACTCCAGGCCTGGCTCTCTATTCACTGAGCCACCTAACTGCCCCTGTAGGCAACTTTCTAAAACTAAGTTGCAGAGAAGATGCTGACGTAGGAAGGTAGTTTTCTTTCCTGGGACACCAGGGAAATCACAACTCCAGTCCCTAATGATTGTGCATAGGTTTTATATCTCTTTCTGGGTAGTTCCAGAAGAAAGAAGAAACAATATCTTATTTAAAGAGCATATTGGGAAAAAGTAAGCCCTTTCAAATGTTACTCACTCATCTTGGAATCTCAGGACGGAAAGGGACAGCCTGGATCACCTCATTTAGCTCATCCCTCTGTTTTTCAGCTGGACTGAATGGGCATGAGTCTAAATCTGGACAAAACTTTGGGCATCAGCAATATTAGTTTGCCCTCTTCCTTAATTGGCCTGTCTGAAAGACTCTGAAGGCTGGGTTTTCGCTGGCAGCAGAAACAGAGATGTCAGAATGTGGAAGGGCATGTTCTAGCAAGAGAATCATCCACGTTTTACTGACTCATTAAGTTCCGGTACTGTTTATTACTGGAATTTTATCATCTCCCTTTATCTGTTAGCATGCGTGGAACTCGCAAATAGAAAGAGACTCTTTTGGCAAAATCCAGACTTCTCAAAAGAGTGAGGTCCCAGCAAGAAGACGCTGAAGGGTCTGCTGGGAGTAGGGAACAGCAGGAGAGATGCTGAAGGATAAAGCAGATAAGAAATCAGCAGATGGAGTGAGGGGTGGAAGGTCGCAGTTGCTGGAATGCCTCCCAGAACAGGTATGGGTCCAGGAGCCTTTTTGAGAGATGGACGGGAAGTCATGTGGCATCTATTTCCCGAGACACTGGCCTACTTATAGAAATGCAGAGACCAAAGGTATTGTGGGTGATGGATTTGATGCTGAATCTTGATTCACTTTGAGCGCTGACCTTTTGAGACTTGCCCCCGACTAACAGGTACGCAGGCATGACTTAAAATGAAGATGAAGTTTTAAATCTGTTTGAAGGTCTCAGTGGGCATTTTCAGCCAGATTTCCTCTAAGGTTAGCTCAGACTGTTTTGATTTGGATCATGAAGCATGCCATTTGGCTCCTTTTCTCTCTTTGTACTTTGTAACATGCCAACTCTTTTGTAGGACAGACCCAGGGCTGGTTCTGGGCAAGATGATGAGGCTGGGCTTTTTTTTTTTTAAACTTTTCATAGTACATTTTCCCTTCACAGTAACCACATAGAGGCAGCTTGGCATCATCGGCAGTGAGCTGGGCTTGGAGACAAGACGACCCGTGTTTAAATTCAGCCTCAGATGCTTCAGAGCCATGTGACCATGGGCAAGTCATTCAGTCTCCATGAATCTCTCAGAGCTCCTTAGAAGAGCCCCTTGAATTGCAATTTTGGGCCTGGGTTCCAATCTCGATTTTACCATTTTGGTTAATTTACTTGTAAAATGAGAGGTTGGGTTAAAAGGCATTTGAGACTCCTTCCAACTTTAGCTCGATGTTTTAGATAGGGTTGAGATGTACTTTGGTGGAGAGAGAGTTTCTATGCTCTGAAGTACCCATGCTGACAAAAATCAAATAAATAGACAATTATTAGGTGCTTACTGTGTGCCAAATCCTGTCATAAGCACTGGGGATATGTATAGGACATTTAGGCAACTCTCCTTCTTAAGGGACTCATTTTATTATTATTTTTTAAAACTTTACCTTCCTAGAACAGATTCTAAGAATTGGTTCCAAGGCAGAAGGGCAGCAAGGACTAGGCAATGGGGGTTAAATGACTTGCCTAGGGCCACACAGCTAAGAAGTGTCTAAGGCCAGATTTGAACGCAGGACCTCCTGTCTCCAGGCCTGGCTCTTATCCACTGAACCACCTAGCTGCCTGGAGCTCACACTCTTAATTTTGAAGGGGGAAAAATGTATGAGTCCAGCTATTGGGCTTATGGGAAGACTCAGAAGTCTAAAGACATAAGTAGTAAGATGCAGAACAAGACCCAGGGATCCTTGGGGGTACATCAGAAGTTCAAATTGCAAAGTTTGTGGGATATGAAGGGTATTGAAACAGGGCAGATGGTAAGAGATAACTTTACAGAAAGTATCACCTAAAAGAGAGCATTGGGGCATGGCAACTAGGTATCATAGTGGATAGAGTGCTGGGTCTGGAGTCAGAAAGACTCATCTTTCTGAGTTCAAATCTGGCTTCAGACACTTACTAGCTGTGTGACCTTAGGCAAGTCACTTAATACTTAACTATTTTGCATCTGTAAAATGAGCTGGAGAAGGAAGTGGCAAACCTGCTCAAGATCTTTCCCAAGAAAACCCCCAATAGGGTCATCAACAGTTGGACACAACTGAACAACCATAATGAAAACCTTAATCACGCAAAGGAAGGAAATAGGATTTCTTTCCCTCTCTACCTCCTATAATTCAGTTGATGTAGTCACGTGATTTGGTTATTGATAAAAAGGTATTAAAATAGTTGTAAAATTATAGCTATACACAGGGATTCCTTTAGAGAGTATGAAAGATTGAATGAAAAGGAAACAAAGTAATTGGTTGAGCAAAAAATTGAGTCACATCTTTGGGGTCTTTTATATTGTTAGATCTTAGAGTTGTGGTTCTGGAGTGTTTGGGGATTAAGATCCCTGAAGGGAAGGGAGACATCGATTCCTTTCTCCATCCCGGCCTATTGGTCATTGTGTATATCAGTGACTTACCCAGAGGGACACACCTCATGGAGCAGTTAGACATTTGGGCAAGAGAGTTCAAGGCACATTTAAGAAGCAGAGAAGCACATTTTAGATAGACACAGATACAGTAAAGCAATTTCCCCTCTAGGGAGAAAGAAGTATTGAGGATTGGAATCCCTGGCAGAAGAAAAGAGAACTAATTAGGGACTCAAGAGAAAACTAGCGTGAGGACAAAGAGCCAGTTAGTGGGTGAAGTAGACCTTGGGATCCCAACTGAGCAAACTTTCCAGCAGAGATACTGCAACAAAAGGGAACTGCAGGAGGACTTGACAAAGAGAGAAAAGACTTGTGGACCCTGAATTGGCAGGAGTTGTGAGTTGCCTTTGTTACATACATTTCCTACATGTCTCTGTCACTATTGTATTAAGTTTGAGCCCATTCTTCCCTTGGATCCTTTGATTAGTGGGGGAGCATATTCTAGATTCATAGGGGAAAATGTTTTGCAGTTAGTTTTTTTATGCCTCTCTTAGAACACTCCTTTGCTAAGAGCTAATTCTGGATCATCATTAACGGGAAGCATACTAATAGGGGTGCTAGGAGTGTTCACATGTTGGATTATTCAATAGAACCTAAGGTAGCAGTCATCCTCTGGAACCCCAATCTGTGAATATGATTACAAGTTGGAAGAGTATCCCAGAAGGACTAGTACAATGGAAATAAGCCTTCAGCTTCTTCAGGACCTAGCCTGGGGCTCCACGTTCTAGGTTACATTGGGTTGGAGATTCTCCTTATCATATTTTCTTATGAAAATAAAACATCCAAAAATAAACAAAGAGTAAATTAATGCCTATGTTTATTGGAATGTGGAATAAGCTACTGATGGTTGGGAATAATTACTTATTTCCCTCTCCCTGGAGTTTTAAATACCTCTCTTTGCCAACACAGTTAGCACTGTCATTACTAGTGCAGGACCTAGCTAATTCTATGTAGTTTTTACATTGCAAAGTCTCATTTCTCTCTCACAGCAAAATAGTAACTATTTATATAATTTCAGCAGCCATTCTAGCTTATTTAGGTTGAGCCATGATCTCATTAATGTCTTTTTCAAACCAGCAGAGCTAATTTTGGATTTCTTTAATCTTTATTCATTCATTCAACACACAGTTAATAAGTGCCTACTATGCTACTCTTAAACAACCATTTCCTTATATTTCTAGTAATTACTCAAAATTTAGGCTGTTGCTGAAGCCTTCTAATGCAGATTCTTAAATTTCCTTGATTCATGGAGCCATTAGTCTCTCAGTAATTCTTTTTATGTTATTCCTAGGTCAGAAGAAATACCTAATCATTTATTCATTTAGTAGTGAGATCCAAACAATTTAATAATTATTGATGTCTTAGCATCTAAGTAGTCATTGGAAAAAATAACACACATTAATTGAAAAAAAATTAAAAAAAATTTCATTCTTAACTAACCACAATTGCTTACTAATGGAATGATGTGCCTTTTGAGCACTGCACAACTTCTCAAACCTTGGGATCGGATTGGACTCTGCCACCCTCATTTCCTGTTCTACATTGATTTTCCTGCTTAACTTGTTTGTTCTCACACTACCACCCCAAATCCAGCCTACAAAGATATGATGTAGTGATTCAGTGTTGAAACTGTGAACTACCGCAGAGTTTGCACAGGATCCGACAGATGTTGTGATGCCATTGTCTTTCCCTTGAAAATATAAAATACTCATTTCTCTGTGAGTTCACTTGGATTCCCCAAGAGTGCTGTGGAATGAGCACGATGTCTCTGACACTTACTACCTTTGTGACTTTGGCCATACCACTTGACCTCTGTGACTTGGCTTTCCTCATCTTTAAAATGAGGGCAGATGTGGAATAGATGACCCCTGAAGTCATTTCCTGCTCTGAATTGGAGAACTTGTGATTTTCCTTTTTATTAATCTCTTCTCACTTCTCTCTCTTTTTTCTTCCTCCTCTTCATCTTCTTCCTTCTTCTTCTCCTCCTCTTCCTTCTTTTCTTCTTCCTCCTTCTCTTCTTTCTAGTATTTTCATATTGAGGGGACAAAACTAATGCGTACCCAGATAAGGCTTACATGGGCTAATTGCATTATGTCTAATTTTTCCTTCTAAGTGTACTTATTATAGTATAGGAGAAATCATATGACCACAGTGATCGCCAATGTAGAGAATGATCAGGTTTTACTACTAGATTATCTTTGGTAATGTAAGGAACTTAGCCCCTTATAGCCTTGTTAGAGCTATAACTAGTATTTTTGATGCCTAGTAATGCTTGGGACTAAATCAGCTGCAATCGGGGAACCTCAGAATTAATTACTGAGATCCTATGATACTGGACAACAGGGGAACCCCATGAGGTCATTAAAAAAAATCTCTTACCAGTAGCATCTTAGAATCAATACTAAGTATTGATTCAAAGGCAGAAGAGTGGTAAGGCCTATGCAATTTGGGCAAGTGCCCAGGATCACATAGCTAGGAAGAATCTGAAACCAAATATGAACCCAGGACCTCCCCATATGTAGGCCTAACTTTCAATCCATTGAGCCACTTAGCTGCCCCTACCATGAAGTTCTTTAAAATATGCACACACACACACACACACACACACACACACACACACACACACACACACATATATGTTTATTCAGTTTTCATTCCGACAATTGTTTTCTGATATTTGAGGATTCAGATTTTCTCCCTCCACCTATTTTCCCCACAGATGAGCAGGAGCAGCTTAGGAACAAGACCAGGGAAAAAAATCTGGGGTGAAGCTGCTAATGGACAGTTAGGGGAGGAAGTATTTGCATTCATTAGATTCCAAGTTTATTTAATTATTCTTAACTTGTTTCTATGCTGCTGATGGAGTGACAGGGCCATCAAAATAATAATAAAAATAATAAAAATAATAAAATTGAAAATTGCATAATCTTTGCAAATCATTAATACATTTTTTGTGCCCTCGAAATGTTTATATCCTGGGGAAAAACTCCAGTTGCCTCACACTAGGTTTAACTCTGTGTATCACTCCCAAATCAGGGGAATGGCTAGGCATCAGGAAACTAGACTTTTGAAGGGGCGTTTGATTCAGACTGACTTAAAAGAACATGGAAATATTAAAGAAACAGTACCCAGTGGATGCCATTTTGCTAGACTGAGGTGCTTTCAATTCAAATTCAATGAGTGTTTGACCCGGAATGCTTATTTTTTTCTTCCAGTGTTATTTCTTTACTATTGAGTTTGGACTTTGCAAACAAGAAGGGCAGCTTCGAGCCTATGGAGCGGGGCTTCTCTCTTCCATTGGAGAATTAAAGGTATGTGTCTGTGCATACAAATGTCCTACCCGGGAAGTCGATTCAAGGTCATGGAAAATATCGATTTGTCTGCCTAAGCATTCATACTTGCAAATATCCCTTAAATATTTAATACCAAAGATTTACCACCTTAGATGTGGGTGCTGACCTAACTTTTTACACTTCTGAAAACAGGGCATGCATTTATGGTTTGCGTCGTGTGACACAAATGGATTAGTAATAATGGGCAGCAATTAACAGAAAGGTCGAGTGTGTTTGGGTTGGTAATTTTTAGGTTAAAAAATGGCTAACTGGAACAGGCAAGTAATGATTCTGCTTACTAAAGTTCAATTTGTATAGTTTTCCAGATGGCAGCCTCAAAAAAAGGTCTCTTTATATTCATGTGTACACAATATTTTGGGGTGTCTGAAATGTGATTCTCTTTCATTCAACAAGCCTTTATTAGGTGCCTTCTCTGGGCAAGCACTGGGCGAGGCAAGGGAGATACAAAGACAAAAATGAAATCATTCCTGTCCTCAGGGAGCTTACAATCCTCTGGCGAGAATGCAGCCTGAACAAAAGTATTCGTATGTACACGTGTGAATGCAAAGTATACAGAATAGGACAGGCGAGTTCCCACTGAGGCGTTTCCTCATCGTTTCAGTCATGTCCGACTCTTTGGGACCCCATTTGGGGTTTTCCTGGCAAAGATACTGGAGTGATTTGCCAATTATTTTCTAGCTCATTTTATATATGAGGAAACTGAGTGACTTGCCCAGTGTCACACAGCTGGGAAGTATCTGAGACCAGATTTGAACCTGCCTGTCTCTGGGATTGGCTCTCTATCCATTGAGCTACCAAGCTGCTCCATAGTACTTTTTTTTAAACCTTTACCTTCCATCTTAGAATCAATACTGTGTATTAGTTCTAAGGCAGAAGAGCAGTAAGGGATAGGCAATGGGGGTTAAGTGACTTGCCTAGGATCACACAGCTGGGAAGTATCTGAGATCACATTTGAACCCAGGACTTCTAGGCTTGGCTCTTTCTACAATGAGCCACCCAGCTGCCCCTCAGTACTTCTCTTTAAAAAAGCTTGTGCAGAAGGGTGTCTCTCCCTTATTCAGCCCCACAGTTGTCCTTTAGCCAGTCAGGGCTGGGCTTTTCCCTCCCAGGGATCTCTTTATTTGATGGGAGTCTCAGTTCTCCCGACAGAGCATCGCAGCAGCCATGGTAACATTAGAGTACGTCACAGCCGTACTCATACAGATGCCTCTCCTTTCATCATCAGGCATGGCTGGCTTGCCTTGAGCTGCCTAAAACCTTAGACATAAAATGCAGTCCTTGCCTTTCTCCAGCATCCAGAGAGTCACTCTCACCGATTCCAGATTCAGAGCTGGCAATGACATACCTTGCAGAACAATCACAGGATTATAGATTTCGATCTGGAAGGAACCATAGAGGCCATCCCATGGGACGCCCACTTTTTTCAGACAAGGAAACTGAGGCAGAGAGGTTACATGACTTGCCTAGGGTCATGGAGCTAGTAAGTAGCGCGATTTTGAACTGAGATCAATCTATTTCTCAACAGTACTTATTAAAACCCTACTATGAGCCTGTCACACTCAGTGCTAGTGCTTGAGAAGCAAGTACAAAAAAAAAAAAGAAACAAGTTTATAATTTTAACGCAGCACACATAAAAAGAAATCTAGCCTGAGGATACAGTTACCAAATAACAATATATCCAAAGTAGTCTAAGAGAGGGCATGAGCAGTTCGGAAGGGAAGGGGAGGAAGCTCACGACAGAGGTAGATCTAAAGCAGTGATTCCCAAAGTGGGTGCCACCACCCCCTGGTGGGTGATGCAGCAATCCAGGGGGGGCGGTGATGGCCACAGGTTTTAACTTTTTTTGTATTACCTTCTATTCTGAGTTCAATAAATAGTTTCATAATTTCAAAGTTCAATGTTTCTAATTTATACCTTTCTTTACTATATTTTATGAAAAAGATAGAAGCATTAATACACATATCTTTCCTATTAATTGCTATTAAAATTGAAAAAAAATTAATTTCCAGGGTGCTAAGTAATATTTTTTCTGGAAAGGGGGCGGTAGGCCAAAAAAGTTTGGGAACCACTGGTCTAAAGGAAGAAAGGAACTCTAGGAGGCAGAGATGAAGAAGAAATTCTTGGAGATGGCTAGTAACACAACATGAAGATGGGAGATGGAATGTTATGTGTGAGGGGTAGAGAAAAGGCCAGTTTGGCCAGAAGGCAGAGAGAATGTGGGAAGGAGCAGAATGTCCAATGAGGTTGGAAAGAGCTTGGGGCCAGGGTATCTTGTGCTTTAAAAGCCAAGCAGAAGAGTTCTCTTTCATCCTGGAACCACTGCAGTTGGCTGACTAGGGGAGTCACGCGGTCAGATTGGCAGCTCTTCCCAATTCCAAGCCCAGCTCTCTATCCCCGAGCTATCGCTCATTGTCTGTTAGGCAGCTTCTTATTTGGTTTCATCACTTTGGGGTGTTTTGATTCTTCCCCTCTCAAAATGTCAAGGACTTTCTGTTCTCCTTGATGATTACTCTGGTCCAGTTCTACGATTCAGAAAAATACTAGAAGCCATGAGAAACCCAGATGGAGAAGAGATTCTTTGAAATGGTTCTGGCCTGAACGACTGACCCCTCACTAAAGTAATGATGCTAAGATAATTCCCCATCTGTCACTTATGTTGGGGCTTGCTACATGGTGTGATAGAGTGCTGGACCATATCTTCATGAGTTCAAATCTGACCTCAGACACTTACTAGCTGTGCCACCATGGGCAAGTTACTTCACTGTGTTTGCCTCAGTTTCCTCATCTATAAAATGAGCCAGAGAAGGAAATGGCAAACCGCTCCAGAACCTTTGCCAAGAAAATTCCAAATGGAGTCACAAAGTCAGATATCTATACAACTTTTTAGCTTGTACACATTCTTGCTTTTCAAGAGAAAACATTTCATATTGCTCGCACTGTAAGCTATTAGCAGCAGTAAGTAGATTTTGCATTGATGTGGTCCAGTTGCTTTAAGTCCCTTACAGGCATCTGGAATCTATCTGTTGACATTGAAATGACCATACTTACTTTTTATTTTTTAAAGGTAAGGCAATGAGGGTTAAGTGACTTGTTCAAGGTCACACAACTAGGAAGTGTCCGAGGGCCAGATTTGAACTCAGGACCTTCCGTCTCTAGGCTTGGCTTTCTATCCACTGAACCACCTAGCTGCCCTGCAATTACTACACTTTGAATGCATCCTTCAGAGCCTTGCTCTCTCAGCAGTCCTGATGGAGCACTCAGAGATGTGAGGGGCTTGTAAGTAGAATATATAGTCAAGGACATAACTTCTATTTTTTTTTCCTTTTTGACAATGCTTATTTTTACCCTTGAAAGGAGAAACTGAATAAATATGGAAAAACTTACAAAAGCAAGCATAAATCTGAGCACTGTGAAGGTTGAAATTGTGGCAACTCCCTCCCTTTGCACAGATTATGTAGATTTTAAGGGTCTTCCAGAATGTTTGCGTGGAGTACCATGCTCTCGTTCTCTGCTGGAAGAAAGGACCAACTGATTAGGGAAACTATTAGAAAGTGGAATTTTCTTGCAGGCCCACAAAATATTTTTGTACTGAGGATGGGGATAGGGATTGTACCAGTATTTTGACTGAAATCCCAGATAAGGAGATTCCATTTGGTGATTCAGGTTGGCACCTACTCCATAATTACAGCTTTAGAGTTTCAAACAGAAATGGGGCCCACTTAATCATACACATGGATCTCTGCCAGCCACATATTGACTTAGAAAACCATATGTGAACATTATCTATGTTTTATCTTAAGAAAATATATTTTATTAAATATTTTCCAATTTTGTTTAATCTGGTTTGGGCTGTACTCAGGAGTGTTGTGGGCCACATGTGGCCAGCTGCATGCCTGATATCTCTCGCCTAGAGCACTGAGAAGTTAAATTATTTGCTCTATGATCACATTGTTAATAGATCTTAGGGGCAGGACTTGTACCCTAAGTCTTCCTTATTCAAAGACCAACTCTCTATCTATTGTGCCATGCTGTCTTCCTTTCAGAATTATTGTTAATTGCTCACTATATCTGTACAGAAAGTCCAGTGACATCCTGTTAGAATAGTTTAGTGGAAAACAAGCTGGGCTTGGAGTCAGAGGACCTGGATTCAAATCCTAGTTCTGCCACTTACCATTTCTGTGACCTTGGACAAGGCCCTCCACTTCCTTGGGCTCTTGGTTTTCACATTTATAAAATGAAAGAGTTATCTGACCCTTCCATCTCAAAATCAATGATCCTGTGTTTAATTTACTCTAATCTATCAAGGAAGCAGAATATGGAATAAGAGAGAATGTTCTGGCCTCAAATTTAAGGGATCTGGATTCACTGTCGGTTGGATAAGTAAAAAGCTTCATGGGTAGACAGTAACTTTGTCAGTGAATGCCCACGTTAGAAAGGGGCTCCCCGGCTCCGTGTTTCCAACGATCTCCAGAAAGTCAGATTCATTTGGCCACTATAGGAACAATTTGGGATTAACTGTGATGTCCAGAGTTTTGATGTAAGGGTCACTCGAAGTCTTGGTTAAGTTAGCCATGTGTAGACGTCTCATAATTTGCATGCAAGTAAAATTTGATGGCTTCAGACTCTCATGCTCTCCATGACCTCTGCTATTTCCCAGTCCACACACCTATTAGAGCCCCCACAGAAGCACCCTGGAAGCAGGCTCCTGGCCTTGTGTGGTCCCAGAACTAGACCTTTGGAGGCAAATTTACCATAGATATAGGAGTTTTCACTGAGATCCACACTTCTTTTGGGGATGTCCTATTTCAAATAACCAGCACCACTTCTTGTTTGGTTACCGTAGGTGTCTCCGCTACTCTCGGTGCTGCCTTCTGTCTCTTTTATGACATCAATGGCAATAATCAGCCAAGCATTTATTACGCAGCTGCTATGTGCCAGGCACTGGACTACGTCGTAGGCATTAAAGGAAGGCAAACAAAATAAAACAAAAAACAAAACCCACTTGCTTTTTCTTATAAACCGTTGCTTTCTATCTTAGTGATCAAGGGTTAGGTAAAAGCAATTAGATGACTTGCCCAGGGTCACGCAGGTAAGTGTTTGAGGCTAGATTTGGATCCCAGGTTCTCCCTGCTCTATCCCGATTCTATCCACCGTGCTGCCAAACTAGTTTCTATTCTCCAGGAATTTATAATCCAATGAGGGAGATAACGTGCGAACAACTATGTATCAACAGGCCATATAAAGGATAAATTGTAGATAATAAACAGAAGGAAGGCTCTAGCATCAAGGGGGGATCACGAAAGGTTTCTTGTAGAGCAGTGATGTCAAACTCAAGTAGAAATGAGGGCCACTAATCTGGCCATAAGGATCCCAGGGGATGCATATGAACTTTATTTTAAAATATATTAGTTTTGTTTAGTCGTTTCAGTTGTGATTGACTCTTTGTTGCCCCAGGTGGGATTTTCTTGGCAAAGATTCTGGAGTGGTTTGCCATTTCTTTCTCCAGCTCATCATACATACAAATGAGGAAACTGAGGCAAACAAGGTAAAGTGATTTGCCCAGGATCACACAGTCAGTCAGTGTTTTAAGGCCAGGTTTGAACCCCAATCTTCCTGATTCCACGTCCAGTGCTCTGTCATTGTACCACCTAGCTAGGTAAACATAATATTACTCATGTTTTTATTGGAGATTCATTTATTTTATTAAATATTCCCCAATTACATTTGAATCTGGTTTCTGCCACATTCAGGAAGGACTTGGCATTTGACACCTCTGAGGAGTGATTTTCAATGGGATTTGAAGGAAGGCGTCCAGGGAAGTCAAGAGGCAGTGAGGATGAGGGCGAGAATTCCAGGTGGGGTAGGGGACAGCCAGTGAAAATGCCTGAGTCAGGAGAGGGGGATGTCTTGTGAGGAACAGTAAGGAGGCCAGTGTAACTAGATTGCTGTGAAGCAAGTCAACAAACTTTTATTAAACACAAGTGCCAGGCACTGTGCTTAGTGCTTGGAATAAGAAGAAAGACATAAATCATGCAGATCACTAGGTGTATCTAAAATGTATATAGTGTAAATAGGAAGTAATCTTGGAGGGTAATAGCAGTGAGAGAGAACAGGGAAGGCCTCTTTAAAAAACAAACCCTTACCTTCTGTCTTAGAATCAATACCAAGTATCAGTTCTAAGCCAGAAGAATGGTAAAGGCTAGACAATGGTGGTTAAATGACTTGACCAGGATCACACAGTTAGGAAGTGTCTGGGACTATATCTGAACCCAGGACCTCCCATCCCAGGAGTGGTGCTCTATCCACTGTGCTACCTAGCTGGCCCCTTCTAAAGCTTCTTGTAGGAGATAAGATCTAAACCGTCTTGAAGGAAGTGAAAGAAAGCAGGAGGTGGAGATGAGCAGGGAGAGTATTCTAGTGCCCAGAAAACCTAACGTTCTGTGTCGTAGAATTGGCATTCCTGATGGTTAGAGATAAGAATAATCCAAATAGCTAAAAATCTATGTAGTTTGGAGTTCTTTTGGCTGCCTCCCACTCTCCAATTTTGCCTCAAAGCCAGATCCCAACTCTTCACTATCCAATCCTTATTTCCTCCAGCCTCGATATTAAAACGATGAGGTGGTATATTAAGTAGTAAGTGTATTAAGTAGCTATACTTGGGCATAATAGGTTGCATAGTGGATAGAGTATTGGGCCTGGAGTTGGGAAGACTCATTTTCTTAAGTTGAAATCTGTCCTCAGACACTAGATGTGTGACTTTGGGCAAGTCACTTTACCCCGTTTGCCTCAGTTTCCTCATCTGTAAAATGAGCCTGAGAAAGAAATGGCAAACCACCCCAGTATCTTTGCAAAAAAAAAAACCCAACCCAAATGAACTCAGGAAAACTTGTGTGGAAATTTGTTATTTTTTGTAATTGGTAAAAAATAAAATAAATAAAAAACTAAAGAAAGTACATTAGTAGAGAAAGCTTAGCTTCCTCTTTCAGGAGTCACTGCTTATCAATAAAAACACAAGCCCAATAAAAAATAAAAAAGGAAAGAAAACCCCAAATATTATCAGGAAGAGTAGGACGCCACTGCAACAACTGAACAAGTACTGAGTGATAGTATTGAAGCGGGATCCAGGAAGGGTGGAGTTCCTCATTTGTAAAATGGAGATGATAATAATAATAGCATCTGTCTCAATCCAATGAAATGACATCTGTAAAACACTCTTGCAAAGTGTTATATATAAATGCTATCTGTTACTATTTGCCTTCTTTTCCTGGCCTTGCCCTCCAAAAGTCCAGTTAAATCCAAAATTTAGAGAGTTGGGAGCCAGATACGTGAGATTCTGATGTGCTCGGTTTTTAAAGTCCAATTTGAAAGCTCCTCTTTCCCGAAATTCTTGCATCGTTCCACTTTCTGGTGTTTGCCACCAGCTCCCTGAAGGCAGTGAGCATGTCTAATATTTGTTAGAGACAGAATTCCCAGCAGATGAATTATCTGGCTGACCTTTGAGGGGCTGGAAGAATCCAGGGATGAGAGAGCCCTCACGGGTGAAACTTGCATAGAAGAGGTGCCCAAGACACAGTTGCTGACTAATTGCCTGGATCACACCTCGGTCCTCCATGAGGGTTAATCTAACTCCAAAAAATGAGTCATCTTTGGCTTCCCTGGCGAGTACCAGCTCTGGAGCTTCTTGAGGTCAGGGACTGATTCTTGAAAAAGTTGGGCATAGATGCTCTCCACAGAGGTTGCTGGAATGTTAAATATCTAAACATTTTAGCGCTTGTTATCAGGTTTTCTCAGTATTGAAGAATCATCAAGCTTTTTCCTTAAGCTTTAGTTAAAAAATAGATAGATATATGCATACCCCTGAATAATGATTTTTACCATATTGCCTTTATTGGGACTGTTAATAAATTACATGCAACTATGGGGTACAGTGGCTAGATCACCAGACCTGGAGTCAGGAAGACCTGAATTCAAATCCAATCTCAGACACTGGTTAGCTTTGTGACCCTAGGCAAGTCACTTCACTCTGTTTGCCTCAGTTTCCTCATCTATAAAATGAGCTGGAGAAGGAAATGGCAAACCACTCCATAATCTTGTCCAAGAATACCCCAAATGGGGTCAGAAGGAGTTGTTCAAACATGACTAAAAATGATTCAACAATGGCAACAGAGAAGAGGTTGAGGAGGTTGAGGCTGTGCACTGAGATCATTTGGTACCAGGGTAGAGTCTGAAATGGGATTCTCCTCTGCTGAGTTCCCAGGCCGTTAACTCCTTCATTGCCATTGCTTCTAATTCCTTCCTCCAACTCCTCTGATTTCATAGAACCATTTCTATTTTCATTCAGTCTGGCAAAAATTTTAGAAATCAACTAAAATACGAGCATAGAGCAAAGATCCAATATTTAGTCAGCCAACATACATGTACCAAGTATCAGCTACATGCCAGGTGCTGTGTTAATTAATAATTAATTGGTGGGGATACAAAGAAAGATAAAAGATAGTCATTGCTTTCAAGGAGCTCACAATTAACACATAATTATAATACAATTTAGAATACAGAGTATATTATATGAAACACGTAATAGATTGAGAGGAGTTGAGAGATGGCATAGTAGAGTAATCAGAAGGCTGACCTTGGTACCAAGATGACCCAGGTTCAAGTTCTGCTTCAGATACATATTTGCTGTGTGATTCTGGGCTTCCTTTCTGTTCCTTGAAGGAAAGACTCAATCTCTATATTCAGAGCCTTTTCTGTCAGACCCCCTGGGCCCAGAATTTTCTCCTTCTTCATTTCTGTCTCCTGATTTCCTTGGTTTCCTTATAGTCACAGCTAGAATTCCACCTTCTACAAGAAGAGAGCCTACCCTACACTGACTATCTCCGCTTTATCCAGGGGTGTGCTAGTAACAACTGACTTTCCAAAAAAAAAATACCCATTTCAGATTTAATCTACATTATTAATGTTTCTCTATTATTTACTTAAATCTAGAAATCAACAAAACAATAAGGCAAGATCTGATTCATAGCATTTTCCAATTTCTGAGGCGTAAATGTTCACACTGAAAATTTACAATCGTCTCCAGTATACTCCAGAAAATTGACATTCTCTCTCTCTCTCTCTCTCTCGCTTCTTTTCCCCTTCCTTCACCTCCTCTCTCTCCTCTTTTCTCCTCTCTTTCTTCTTCTCTCCTCTCCTGTTTTTTCTCTCTCTGTCTCTGTCTCTGTCTCTGTCCATATCTCTTTCCATCTCTGTTTGTCTCTGTCTCTATGTTTTTCTCTGTCTCTGCCTATCTCTCTCTCCTCTCCTCTGTCTGTCTCTGTCTCCTCCATATCTCTTCCCATCTCTCTCTGTCTCTGTCTCTATGTCTTTCTCTGTCTTTGTCTATCTCTCTTTCCTCTCTCCATCTCTATCTGTCTCTTTCTGTTTGTCTCTCTGTCACTGTCTCTGTCCATATCTCTTTCCATCTCTTTCTATCTCTGTCTCTGTCTCTATGTCTTTCTCTGACTCTGCCTATCTCTCTTTCCTCTCTCCATCTCTGTCTGTCTGTCTATCTATCTATCTATCTATCTATCTATCTATCTATCTATCTATCTATCTATCTATCTATCTATCTATCTGTCTGTCTGTCACTGTCTCTGTCCATATCTCTTTCCATCTCTTTCTATCTCTGTCTCTATGCCTTTCTCTTTCTCTATCTCTCTCTCTCCTCTGTCCATCTCTGTCTCTGTCTATCTCTCTGTCTCTGCCTGTCTCTCTGTCTCTCTGTCCTTCTCCCTCCGTGTCTCTGTCAGTCTCTCCATCTCTTTGTCTGTCTTGCAGGGACATAGTCCAGAGCAGTAGGTACTTAATAGATGCTTGCTGTTGACTGACCGAGTGACTACGCAAGAAGCATTCTGTTCTGCCATAATGCTAACACTTTCAGTTTGGAGTGAGTGAGTGAGAACCAGATTTAGAGACGGTATCTTAAGCTTGTATTAAGTAACTGCCTAAAGGAGAGAATTATTTTCTTATCCCCCTTTGTCCCAACCAGCTTGCTTAAGTAGATAAAACTGTCAGCATCATTTATAAAGCTTTAAAAGAGCATTGATCCCATCACTGCCCAGTTTGACAATCGGGACAGAAATGATATGTCAGGAGGTTTTGCTGGCAGGAAATATATTTTAGGGTAGGGTTAAAAAATACATATATATATATAGTTTTCTCTCAAGGGAAAAGCTGTGTTTGTAGGCTTCTTGCTCATCTATAACTACATCTATAAACATTTATTGAGTGTCTGCTGCATGCCAGGCTCTGTGCAAAGTGCATATGTAGTACATATATACATACACACATAAAATATATATTACACACACATACACACATACATATATACAAACATATGGAGGGAATACAGATCCTGGCCCCAAATCAGCCATGAACTCAGCCTTATCTCTGAGATATTTTTTTCAGTCTTTTCCAGCTGTCATTTGAATGATGACAATCCTATCCCATGCCATTAGAGTCTGGGAAAAAAAAAGTATCTCTGAGTCATTGAAGAAGTCTTATGCCACTTAGATCAGAGGCTAGACACAACATGAGGACGGCAGAAAGAGAACTCAGAGGCAGGTCCCTACGCCTGCATCCTAGCTCTTCGGAAGTATTAAGGCTCAGGACAACTGAGAGGCTAGAAAATGAGAGCTGGGAAGAGTCTTTGCAATCATGCAGTCCAGTCCCATCCTTTTACAGATAAGGAAGCTGGAGCCCAGAAAGGATAAAGGAACTGTTCAAGGTCACCAAGCTTCTTAGGACCAAAGCCAGGACTCCTGAACATCAGCCCAGTGTTCTTTCTAAAAGCAAGTGCAAAGTCAGAAGAATAAGTCCATTCTGAATAGATCTTTCAGGGAATTCGAGTAAAAAAATGGTTATCTAATCTCACTTTGCTTTCAAGGGTGTTTGACAGTTTGGGGGTGAATGAGCCACGTTCTCTCAGTTTAGCTCTTCTTTACTGGAAGTCGTATTACCTTGTTCAAGCCAGCAGACAATCACGTTGTTCACCTTAATTGACTAAATGACTAAATGGAGCTGTTAAACATTTACAAAGGCAACTCCCAGGCCACAATGGAGAAATCATCAAAGGATATGAACAGACAGTTTTCAAAAAGGGGAACACAAATTGCTAATAATTACTTGAAAAAATGCTGAGTCTCACTAATAATCAAAGAGAAGCAAATTAAAAAGAATTCTGAAGGACCTCACTCTCATTAAATCGGTGAAACTAATTAAAAGCAAAAAAAAAACCCTTAATAATGGTGGCAGCTGTCGAATAATGTATGCTTATTCATTACTAGTGGAATTGCAGACCGGTAGAATCTTTTGGGATGGCAATCTCTGTTAAAAGTTACAAAAATAGTCATAACCTTTAACTTTATATCATAAGCTGTTAACCCAATAATTTTATTTTGGGGAATAACACTTGAGAATGTTATAAATAAGAAAAGAAAAGAGATCTGTTCAAAGATTTTTTTTATGCCCAGCTTGGAGTTTCTCAAAGGAAAACCACCCAAACTAGAAGCAACCTAAATGTTCAGTGACAAATGTATGATTAAATACACCATGCTACATTAATGTTATGGGATAGTATAATGTGACCAAGATGGACAAATATGAGGAATGAGCCAAAAGAAATGTGGAAGTACCACCATTATTTCTTTAAACCTTTACCTTCCACCCTAGAATTGATACTGTGTATTGGTTCTAAGACAGAAGGTCAGTAAGAGCTAGACAATGGGGGTTAAATGACTCGCCCAGGATCACACAGCTGGGAAGTGTCTGAGGCCAGATTTGAACCTAGGACCTCCCATCTCTAGGTCTGACTCAATCCACTGAGCCACCCAGCTGCCCCTGGAAGTACCATTATGAAATAATACAAAGTGGGGGGGGGAAAAGAGCAGAATTGGAATAACAGAGCAGAAGCTAACTATAACCACCCAAGAGGAGAAGAGAATGGAAATGAATGAACAAAGAATCATGATGGAGACTTAGATGGAGTGTCAGAGAAGCTATGATGTATTGTGTACTGAAATTCATTATTTAAATGTAAATAATTGCAAAGCAAGCCTAATTGGTCCTACTGATGTTTCATATTAACGCTATTATAAATCATTAGAAAATAACTGACTAAATGGTTCCCTAGGGGCCTGGAAGAGTTTGTTTCAGTATTTATTAAGAATCCATCCCAGGTTAAGCATTGTATGATATGTGATGAGACTCAGTTGCTGTCCTCGTGATACTGATTTCCTAAAGAAGACACTAATAGAGGCACAGGCAAAGACAAAAGTAGCCAAGCAAATTGCAGCAGGTCCTTCTATTCAGGACTGGGCCTCTTGGATTAATGGGAGAGGCCATTCCTGTTTCATTAGGGCTGTTAGGTGGCACAGTGGATAGAGTGCTGGCCTAGGAGTCAAGAGGACTCTTCCCGAGTTCAAATCAGGGCTTAGACACTTACAAGCCATGTGACCCTGAGCAAGTCACATAACTCTATTGGCCTCAGTTTCCTCATCTGTAAAATGATCTGGAGAAGGAAATGGCAAACCACTCCAATATCTCTGCCAAGAAAACCCCAAATAGTGTCACAAAAGAGTCAGTTATGACTGGACAACGACAATATTCCTATTTCATTATCCTTTTATTATTCCCTGAACTGTCTGTGGCATATCTCGCTGGGTCCTGGTTGTCATTATGCAGGTGGATTCATCATCAGGCAAGAAGATCAGACCCAGGTGCTAATCTTCACAGCCATCAGACACTAGTAGTTGGAGGTACTTCTGTTTGCCTCGGCTTCCCCGTCCACAAAATGGGGATAATAATAGCACCTACCTCCCAGCATTGTTAGGAGGATAAAATGAGATAATATCTGGAAAGCATTTGAGCATCCATAACCCCTTTGTTATTACCATTGTTAGCCACAGCTAGTTATTGATCACTTCTCCTCCCTTCAGCAGCCTGACTAGCCTCTGTTCCCCTCGCCATACCTCTGCATTTTAATGTTTCAGTTTTGCTTCTATTATTAGCTTGTCACATCCTTGGGATACATGACCCTATCTTAATATTTGGTGCAGTGGGTAGATGACTGAACTCAGGCTCAGGAAAACCTGGTTTCAAATCCTTCCTCTCATGCTTTCTGGCCACTTGTCGATGGGCAAGCCATTTAACTTACCCAAGCTTCAGTCTTCTCATCTGTAAAATGGGAATATTAATTCTTCTAGAACACCTCTCTCTCTCTCTCTCTCTCTCTCTCTCTCTCTCTCTCTCTCTCTCTCTCTCTCTCTCTCTCTCTCTCTCTCTCTCTCT
>NC_058134.1:264310352-264349391 GCF_016433145.1 Gracilinanus agilis | reverse complement strand
CTCTCTCTGTCTCTCCTTTCTCTCCTCTCTCTCTTTCTCTGTCTCTCCTCTCTCTCCCTCTCTCTTTCTCTCTCTGTCTCTCCTTTCTCTCCTCTATCTCTCTCTGTCTCTCCTCTCTCCCCTCTCTTTTTTCTCCTTCTGCTCCATTCCTCCCCAACCCACTCTCTCTTTCTCTTTTTTTAACCAAAGCTAGCTGATTGTTTTAACCTTTTTTTATTATTATTTTGCAGAGACTTTGCCAAGTCAATAACTCGCCCCTTCTCTGTGTACTTCAATCCTTATACCCAGAGCATCGAAATACTGAAGGATACCAGGAGCATTGAGAATGTGGTCCAGGACCTCCGAAGTGATCTGAATACAGTGTGTGATGCTTTAAGTAAGATGAACAAATATTTGGGGATTTGAGGCCTGCGATGGGTGTTTCAAAGCCAGCCTCATCTTTCTGTTACTCAACAGCAAATGAATCCGCTTCATCTGACGCCACTCCTTCTGTAGCTACCCTCTCTGTGCTGAAGCTTGGCTAGTAACCTGCAGTATTGTGTATCTACCTAGTTGCTACTCGCAGATCCAATAAGATTAGGCTACGGTGTGAAACGAGGCAAAGAATATGAAAGTAGACAATCATTCATTCTATATGACAGAAAGAGATTTCAAATAGTCGAAGCCTAGATAGTTGGTTTAATATGCTTACTTTTGTATCCTGAAAGTACATGTATCTATATGAAAATGACCAGGAGAGGGCACTGCTTCCACTAAGGCAGATCATCTGACATTTATGAATTGTGATCTTAGCTTGATGCCCAGAGAGGTTAAGTGATTTGCTTGTGGTCACACAGCTGATAAGTAGAAGAGGCAGGATCTGATGCTGCCCCATCCAGAGCTCTATCCACTATGTCTTGCTGCTTTTATTCTAATTAAAACTTAAAAGAACTCTCTTCAACTCTGTCTCAGTGGCTCTTTATTTCTAGACTATTTAAAATTTCTTTTCTTTTAAATTACGGTGAAGCTGGTTTTCCCCTTCTTAATATATCTTTTTTTCCCCCCAGAAACTCTTACTTTCTGCCTTAGTAACAACTTCCAGACAGAAGGGCAAGGACTAGGCGATTAGTTTAGTGACTTGCCCAGGGCCACACACTTATGAAGTAGTTGAGACCAGAGTTAAACCCAAGCTTGGCACTATATATACTGTGCCACCTAACTGCCCCTCCATCTCAATATATTTTAAGTAAAAAAGAGTTATACAACATTGGATCTATGATTTAGTTGATAAAGGAAATTTTCAGATGAGGAAATTCCTTCTAGCCATGCTGGTTGGTACCTTCCTCGAAATTCATCATTTTAGAGGGTTGCCTCGAAGACTGAGAGGTTAAGGGTCTTATCTGGGGTCACCCAGTTAGGATATATCAGAGAAGGAATTTGAACCATGGTTGTCCTGGCTCTCTGGATGACTATCCACTGTGCCATGTCTGCCTCTGAGTTACAATGCCTTTTGAAAAAAAAATTTCATATCCTATTTTAAAGTGTGGTGAATTAATAAAGGAACTAATTTTTTAGGCTGGGGATTTGCACAAGTGAAGGTCAGAGAACTTACTTAATACAGTTGATTTTAACCTTGTACCTATATTTTATTTTAGAAGATATTTAATATTTTTTATTAACAGTAATTTTCAGTCATGTCTACATTTTCGTGTCCCCTTTTTGGGAATTTTCTTGGCCAAGATACTGGAGTGGTTTGCCATTTCCTTTTCTAGCTCAATTTACAAATGAGGAAACTGAGGCAAACGGATTAAGTGACTTGCCCAGGGTCACACATCTAGTGTCTAAGTCCAGCTTTGAATTCAAGTTTTCATGATTCCTGCCCATTTAATATTTTAGAAATATTTCATTTTAGAAGTTGGTACATCCAGCGTGGACAATGGAAAACTCTCTTGGTACAAGAGAAAATTGTGGAATTACATGGGACCCCCTTGGGATTAATTTAAATAAAACAATCATGGGTTTATCCCAGTTTTAAAAAATATTTTCCTGTTGGGTCTGTCAGGGTGCTCCATCCAGTCAACTCAAGTCAACAAACATTTGTTAAGTGCCTTTCATGAGCCAGGCACTGTGTTAAACATTGGTTATATAAAGAAAGTTAAGAACAGTCTTTGCCCTCAAGTAATTTACAATCTAATGTTGTTTGGGTGTGCTTGGCTATCATGACTACAAGTGGGGAACTGATAGTCCCCTCTAAATGAGGTTTAATGGATTGGAAAAGACAAAGATGTGCTGGTAAACATTTAACAACCAGCTCTCTGAAAAAAGTATGCAGGATACACTTTTAAGCTTAATCTATATTATTAAACATTTTCTCCTTCACTTTCTCAAGACTAGACAACGAACAAAACAATAAATCTAGCCCTGATTAGTAGTGTTTGCCAATTTTCAAGGTGTAAAATCCCACATGGAAAAATCTAATAATTGGCTCCCAAGCCAGTTTGAGCTGGCTCTAGCATCCACCTGGTCAAAGACCTTCTAGCATTTTAGCTTTGCCTCTCGTCTCTTCTATCTGTGATTTGACATCTCTTGATGGCTAGTTCTTTGATTCCTAACTTGGGTACGATATCACAGCAACTGAAGTTATCCAAATATTGTACGATTTTGGCTAGGAGACCGTTAGTGATGCAAAAAAGACAATGGAAAGAGAGATTCATTTGTGTTTGAATCCCTGCCCTATCAATCACCACCCATGTGAACATGGGCGACTGACTTCATCTTTCTGAAGTTGTTTCTTTGTTTGCAAAATTAGGGAGTCAGACTAGATGACATCTAAAACTATTTTCAGTCTTTAAATATATGATCCTGTGGTCAGTAATGTATCTCACAGCCCTAACACTCTGATCCCATAATCAGCGAGCAACAAGAGATTTCTGGTGGCTCTAACCATCAACTCAGCACACAGGCTGCTGAACCAACCAAGGCATGAATGTTGGCTGATTGAAAGTATGAGTGATTTTATTTCTTCCTCCTCTTTTTATTCTAAATGCCATCTTCTGGACTGTTAGACATATACTTTTGGTATGAACTATGTTGGTAATTGAGAGATGGCGGGTAAGAGTATAAAATTAAAAGCCCACATTTATATAAAGCTTTGAAATTTGCAAAGCCCCTTTGATCCTTACCGTGTCTGAAAGGCAAGTACTACAGGTGGTAGCCTTATTTTGTAGATGAGAAAACTGAGGCTTGGAAACATTAAATAACTTCAAGGCTATAATCTAATAAATATTAGAGATTAAGGGACTTATCTAGAACCAATCAGCCAGAATATATCAGAGAAAGAATTTGAACCACTGTTGTCTGGGCTCTCAGGATGACTATCCATTGTTTATAATTATTATTATTTTTATAGAAAATATTATTAATATATTATTATTATTAGAGGTAAGATTTGTACCCAGCTCCCACCTGATTACAAGTCTAATGTTCTTTTTATTATATTATGCTGCCTCTAGAAGTAAAAGAAAAAACCCTTCAAAGAAATTACTATTAAATAACCTTCACAGCAGCAGTTCTAAAACTTCAATTTCGACCTTGTCTAGAGGTCATTTTTTTCTATAGACATTTTGAAATTGTAAGTAAAAACTGAGGTCCTACTCACAACTTTAGACTCCTAATGGTTTAAGGAACAATTCTGATTTAGACTAAATAGGCTTAAGGTGAACAAGAACAGTGAGAACATTCTTCAGGGACAGGCCAAAACGAAATGGGAAGCAAATTTTTGTTGCTTATCTTGATTATTTATTGCAAAGAATTGTGTAGTTTCTGAAAATTTCTCAAAATAGTTGGATTTTGAGAAAGAATTGGGAGTCAAAAAGAGACAGGAACAAGAAGGAAGAGTCTTCCAAAAATGGTGATATGGAAAAAAGAAAAAGAGAGTTGACTTTGATTGGAATAGAAAGGGCAAATACTCACATAAGAGAAAATGGAAATCTCATTTTCCTCAGCAAGTTCAAGCAAACCAGGTAATCCAGTAATTCTCAGTTCAAAAGAGGAAATAACTCGGGACCAAAGTACTTCGCATAGGTAACCTCTACAGTTTGCTATTGTCTCCAGGGTTCTTGGTGCCTTTTCCTCATTAAACACTTCCAGGGATACTCAAACATCCCTTTCTTCTAGTGTTTTTCCTTTCGAGACACTTCAACAGAATTGGAAACCATTGCAGCAAACTACCCCAGGAATAACAGATTTCAGCTGACCATTAGTGAGGTGATTAATTTAAAATGGAACTTTCTGCCTATTGAAGGCAGAAGGCTGTAATATACTTTGGTTCTTACAGGGATAAGAGCTGAGGGAAAAATAGAGGCTTCCTGAAAACTTGGATGGCAAAGGGCTGGCGACCTTCAATTTGACGTAATTTGTCCTGTTCTCTTCAGAATAGTGGGAGTCATCATCTTTTATGGGTGCAGAATAAAAGAATCACATTTCAGTTTGAGAGCTTTTCACATGCAAATCTCATTTTGGCTAATGGGTTGGGAAAGCCCAAAACATTAAATATCAGGGGCAGCGAGGTGGCAGATATTTTCTACCTGTGTGACCCTGTGGAAGTCACTTAACCCTGTTTGCCTAACCCTTGTATTATTATGTATTAGAGTTGTTACTATGATAGAGGGGGGAGGATTAAAAAAAAAGACCCCAAACAACCCAACTTTAAATAGCTATCTTAGGACTAGTGCTAAGATACTCATGACCACTTATTGCACGTATCACGATGCCTGCCCAATGTAATAATTAGTTAGAATTAGAGTCCATAACCCAGAAGACACTCCATTGAGGGGCATGGCAGGTTAACAAAATGGAATCAGACTCAGAAAACCTGAGTTCAGACTATGCTCAGCTATTTACTTTCTGGGTGACCTTGGGCAACTCTCATGACTCAGTTTCCTCGTCTGTTAAAATAAAGTGGTTGGACAAGATGACTCCCAAAATTCCATCCAGCTCTAAATCTATGGTCCTATGATCCTATGACTTAGAAGTGAAATCAAATCTAAGGATAATCATGATAAAGAAAGACACTGTCATTGCCTTGAAAGTCTTTACCTAGTTTTGACTTAGCTGATTTTTCCTAAATTCAGTTAAATCAGAAAAAAAAGCACAAGATACAAAGAAAAATGCACATTTCTTATGTGTTGCCAGTGCCTGATTAACAAAGTTTTTCTTGGAGTATGTTAGTTTTTTCTCCAAATAAATGAAGGTCATCAATCTCAGGTTTTCTGGGATGACGAGTTCACGTAACACAATTAGGGAATTATCATCTGTCGACAGATTATACCTTTTTAAAAAAAACAATTTCAATTCAAGGTGTTTAGTTAGTATTAGCAGTAATGGGTGTGACAATTGGGCCTCTGGCTTAGCCTCATTTATTTACTGTGTAATTCAGAAATGATGCTTTATGGGTATGATAGATCTGCATTTGCTTTGCTTGCAGAGTAAATGGACCTGCACCAAATGAATGTAAAGTATTGCAACATTTACCACCATGCAAAGTCTAAAATGAAAAACAGTGTGCTCTCCCATGGACGCAAATAGAAATACAAAGTTTCATTTTCAAGCAGAGTCATGGCTCACATCATCTCATTTTCTTCATTCGCTGGGAGAAAAACATTAACACGAGATGTAGTTGTCCTCCAATTCATTTGATCTAATTTCAACTTCTAAGGAATTGAGTGCCTCGGTTGCTTACTCTCATGAACCTTGTCTTAATTATAGTGAGAAAAAAAAAAAGAAAACCGCCCAGAGGTTTTCCAGCATGTTTGAGTGTTTTCCCAAAAGATATGCCCTTATTTTGCAGAGATTCTTACCCACAATGGCCTTATTTTGTGAAGTTCCACAATGTCCCTTCCAACCAATAATCATAATAATAGCTAACACCTAAATAGACTATGTGCCAGGCATTATTATGATTATTCTCTCATTTGAAACTCACAACAACTCTGGGAGGTAGGAGCTGGTATTATCCCCATTTTACAGATGAGGAAACTGAGGCAAACGGAGGTGATGCAATTTGCCTAGGATCACATAGCTAGTAAGTATTGATGTCTGGATTTTAGCTCAGATCTTTTTTACTCCAGACCCAGTGTATCACCTATTGATCCATTGTATCGTCTAGCTGCCCCAACAAAGGGACTTAAGATACTCCTTTTCCATACTAAATATTCGTAGAGTTATAGGATTTGGAGTATGGAAGTGTAAATCAATAGTTTTCTATCTCAACCTATTCAGGACTTACCCAAAGCATGAAAAAAAATTAATTGGCCAACAGAAAAGCATTTCATAACTGAATCATGTAGACCAAGCACTGTGCTAGACACATGAAGATAAATATGAAAAGGTCTCTGACCTTAAGAAGCTTATATTCTATTGGGGAAGAAAGAAAGGAAGGAAAGAAGCATTTATTAAGTCCCTACTATAGGGGGAGGTACTTTCCAGATGTCGCATTTGACTCTCACAATGGTGGGTGGTGCTATTATTATCATTTCCATTTTATAGTTGAGGAAACTTAGTGGTTAAATGACTTGCCCAGGGTCACACAGCTAGTAAGTGGGAGAAACAACATGTATATCCATAAATACTGACAAAATAAACACCACATAGTTTTGGGAGGAAGGGCACAAGCAGCTTCAGGGATCAGGAAAAAAATTCACATAGGGTGTTTCTTAAATAGCTAGAAAGAATCCGGAAACATCTCAAATGGTCATTTTTTTTAGATGTGCCCATTGTTGTTTGTCAATAGGTGGTAAAATAATCATTTTAGAGGTTTTTACTACAAAGGTTCTACAAAATTTGGCCTAAATTGTATGGTTCTAACATTGTGGAAAATTTTGAGAAGTTGATATAGAAAATGGGACTTGAATTGAGTTGCTTTCTCTAACATTACAAACAAGCCATCATCTCATTAAGCCTTTGTTTGAACACTTCTAGTTGGAGGGAATGTGCTACCACATGAGACAGGCTATTTTATTTTTAATAACCAGAATCCACTTCCTTTCTTTTTTCTTTTTTTTTCTTTTTTTCTTTTTAAACCCTTACCTTCCGTCTTGGAGTCAATATTGTGTATTGGCTCCAAGGCAGAAGAGTGGTAAGGGTAGGCAATGTGGGGTCAAGTGACTTGCCCAGGGTCACACAGCTGGGAAGTGTCTGAGGTCATATTTGAACCTAGGACCTCCCATCTCTAGGCCTGGCTCTCAATCCACTGATCTACCCAGCTGCCCCTCCACTTCCTTTTTAATCACATTTAATCAGAATGTATTGTGAAAGTACCAGACTTGAGATTTTGCTGGAAAGGTTAAGAAATGGGAAACTGAAGATGGTTTCAAAGCACTAGACCACTCCTCCACTAGATTTCAAATACGTTGAACAGTGGTTCTTTGGGCTCTCTTAACATCTGAATTGTAGTCCAAGAATCATAATGATTATTTTTTAAAAAATTAATTAATTAATTAATTAAGAATATTTTCCCCATGCTAACATGATTTCATGTTCTTTCCCTTTCCTCCTCCCACCCCACTCCCGGAGCCAACAAGCAACTCCACTGGGTTTTACATATATCATTGATCAAGACCTATTTCCATATTATAAATATTTACAATAGAGTGATTGTTTAGAGTCTATATCCCCAATCATATCCCCATTGACCCATGTGTTCAAGCAGTTGTTTTTCTTCTGTGTTTCTGCTCCCACAATTCTTTCTCTGGATGTGGAGAGTGTTCTTTCTCATAAGTCCCTCAGAATTGTCCTGGAATTTATTGCATTGCTGCTAGTAGAGAAGTTCATTACATTAGATTGCGCCATAGTGTATCAGTCTCTGTGTACAATGTTCTCCTGGTCCAGAACCACAATTATGCAGTGCATAATTAAGGACTTTCAGGGTTCACATCTCATGTTATGCATTTGGCATTTTCATTCCCTACCTTACCTGAGAAGACATAGATTAGTTGGGTTTATAGAACCATCTAGGATGGGAATCTGGGAAAATGGTGTTGCCATTTCTGTTGTTGTTGCTTGCTTGGACCAACAGTCATAATTTTTTGCCTATACAGGACCTCTCTTACACCCTAAAATCTTTTAAACAAACAAACAAGGAAGCAAACGAATTTTAAACTCATTAGTTCTCACCGCTAGCCTGGAAAGCAGTTAGCAATTTCTACTTGGGACTCATTTTCAAAAAGGGCACCGAGATTGAACCAAAAGGTTATATCTACACAAGCAAATACAAATTGATGAACTCTTTGGATGGATTTGGACTATGCTGTTAATTTCTGCACCTTGTTGTCTTGGAGAGCTATATTAGGAGCACTGAGACATTATGACTAGCCTTGGGTCACCCACATATATCACCACTATATGTCAGAGGTGATAACCCTAATTTTATTCAGGTCTTCTTGGCTTTCATGCTAGGGCTCTACCCAGTAGCATGCTTACACCCTGCCACCCCCTGAAGTAGATGTAACTATGTGCCTTCCACTGTCCCCTCCTCTATATATATCAACACACAGACTGGATAAATTTTAGTGATTGTGCTTAAAATTTATCCTTCTCTATATAGCATCCCTTTTCCTCTTCCCTTTCCTCTGTCTCCTTTTCCTGCTTCCCTTCTACCCCTTTTCTTTTCTTTTTCCCTCTTTTGCTTATCCCCTCTTCCCTGTCATTTCTCTCCTTTCTCCCTTCTCCCCTCCCCCATTTGCTCTCTGCTCTCCTCTTGCCCCCATTTCAAACAGAATACCATAGGAAAAGTACTCCACTGCTATTTATTTCCTTCCTGAAGAAGAATGGGTCTGGCAAAGCAGCTGGAAGTGAATTTCCTTCCTTGTGAAGATAGCAGTGGGCCTGATGTTCAACCCAAGGGCATCTGTGGTTATGGTGCCTGCAAAAAGCAGCACTCTCATAATCCAGTCTGGATACAGTTTTTATAATTGAACAACAAAAACATCTGACAGATGCAGGCAGGATAATTTGAAAACTAGATGGCACAAAGAAATCAAATTCATTTTCTGTCAAAAAAAAAATCTCTGCCATAGGATTCAAAGCTAGTGCTCATTTCAGAGAAGGTTATGATAGGGACTATTAATTATGGGAAGGTGGCTGGCTGTCTTCCTCTTGCCTTGCCCTCCTCCCTCTAAATCACTCATAGGTTTCTCCCTCTTCAGTCTGCTCATTTACATGAATAGGGCAAGATGGGGTGGAGGTGGGAGCCATTTCCAAAGTTTTGCAAACCACCGAATACATCTAATAGGAAGCCCTGCCCAATTTTAGTGAATTTGAACTTCATAGATGTTAATGAGGCCAATTATTGGCAAATGAATTTGGAGCAAAGTGCACATTAGAGTTGTCACTACAACAGATATTTGTTTATCAGGATTGATTGGGGGCAAGCTCCTTTCTGATCATTATATCTGATTGATCGCCACCGTACATGGTGCTATGAAAGAATGAGGTCCCCAAGTCAGATAGTTACTGGGAAGAAAAATCTCTACCTTGCAAGGACAGAGCCTGTATTGCCATCCATTTCACTGTGAAAGCCTAGCTGTTGAATTAGAAAGAGTCTTAATGAGTCTCCCCCCAAACTTAGAAAACTTTTTGGTCTTTACTGTTGAGCAAAACTAAAAAGAAAACTCTGGACCTTCCCCCTCTGTACTGTTGACTTCAAAGAAACCAACTTACAGTTTAATACTGACCATGGGAAATACATGCGGCTGGAACAGCCCTGATCTGAAGTGTCACTTGGAGGATAATTTGATTCACCCAGCCAAATGATGGCTACAAGTACAGATCACAAGCATGGGTCACTCCAGTACAATTGAACTGACGATGGGAAAACAAGGCTAATTGTTATCATAGATATAATTCGCCTTTTGTAGTTCTAACTGGGAGCAGAGAGACAAGTCATCACCAGTTCTGTCCTGGAGGCTTTCTCATTTGGACTAGGTTCTTTGGGGTTCTCCTCACTTTTGGCATCTGGCTTATAAACCCAAGAGGAGAGGAGGTGGAGACATTAGCCAGAGAAGCCAGTCAACCAATCAGCCAGTCAGGCAGTCGGTCAGTCATTTGGTCATTCAGTCAGCCAATGAGTTAGCCAAATGATCAGTCAGACAATTAGTCAAACCCATTTTATTCGCTCCTTTCTACATGAGACACGTTGTGCTAAGTGCTGAAGATATAAAAAGAAAAAGGTGAGAATGCCACACTTGAATTCTAGTGGGGGAGACAACCCACAAATGATTATGGACATACAAGTTATATATTGGAAGGCAATTGCAGAGGGAAAGTACTTAGAAAGGGCACAAGGATTCTTTACAAAGCAGTTTATTTTGCTACCAGAAAAGCCCATTCTTGGAAAAGAAGATCTATTTAGAGCTGAAAGGAACCTTGGAGGTGATTTAATCCAGTTCCCTCATTTTACACATGAAGAAACTGAGGCCCAGAGAGGTGGTAATTCCTCTAATGTCTTGAACCTAGTGCATTAAATCATTTGCTTCTTCCTTGTACCAAACACCGTCTGGTGGGCTTATGCAACTAGCTCTAAGCTTAGTGCTCTAATATTAGGTGGAGAAACTTAATGACATGGCCTTCTTTCTAATGTCATCCCACTTATACTTGGTGAAGGAAGCCACCAACTAAGCAGAAAGGCCAATTTAACTTAGAATCCCTGGATAGAGACTTGGGATTTAATCCGCAGGCCATTGGATTATTCCAAAGATGCTTTTTGTAGTTGTAACTTTTAAGGACAGAAATGCTCCAGCTGAGAGGCAGACTAGATTAATGGTTAAGACTCTGGGATATGTTTCCATTTATGGCTATAACTTCAACCTGGGAAGGATTTGTCTTTAAGTGGAATTAGTCACTGTTTTTAAATTGTAGCACAGGTCCCACATGAGTCTGAACCCTCCTGCTACTGGAGGTTCAGTGTGGGGTGTTTTGGGTAATCATAATTATGCAAATACAGCTCATCCCTCATTAAATACACTCTCTACTAACAGACCAGGCAGGAAAGCATAAATCAAATAGCAACACGATTAATTGGGACAGAAGACTTAAGTAAATAACAGAAAAACCAACCAACAGAATTGTTCTCAGCAACCATGATCTTGAAAAGAATCTCTAACAGACTCCCAGGTGTTGTTGGGAAGAGAATATACCCTAGAAAACTTATGTTCTGAGGTGAGGAAGTATCATATCATGGTCAAAAAAGCTGTCATGATCTTATGTTCCAGCAACAAGCCTTTTTGTTTCTGGGTTCCACCTCTAACACCCTGTAGTCAGTTCCAGAGTTCTGTAAGTTCCCTGGTCACTGTCATTTCACTCTACCTTCATAGCTTTTCCATTTTGCCTCCATAGCTGCCATCTGTGATGTGCCACCTTTCCCCACTGATTATAGGCTGCGAAGCTGCCATTTGATGTTTTTGTCCTATAGTATCTGTTGGAGCTCTGGGGATGCCATCTGTTGTGGCTTTTTTCCTGGGGGGTTTGGAGTATTATCAGTTTTTCCTGAGACTTTCCTGGGCCAGCATACCTTAGAGGCTAATCAATATATCTTCTGTTTTTTTTATTACTATACTTGGCTGACCCACAAAAGGGCCCCTGGGGTGGCTATCAAAATTGTCAATACTTCAAACCCAAAGTCCCTAGTCCTCATTTCTAGAGGAATCAGAACAAATATATTCCTTTTGCTTTTTCCCAACTTTGGCTGGCAGCCTTTAAATTCCCTCTCAGCTTTTCTGGAGACTGTAGATAAAGACATGCACGACTTTTCATTAGAGCAGCTAGATGGTATAGTGGTTAGTGCTGGCTTGGAATCAGGAAGACTCATCTTCCTGACTTCAAATCTGGCCTCAGAAAGTTACCATCTGTATTATCCTAGGCAATTCACCTAACACTGTTTGCCTCAGTTTCCTCATCTATAAAATTAGTTGGAGAAAGAAATGATAAACCATTCTAGCATCTTTTCCAAGAAAATTCCAAATGGAATCATGAAGAGTGGGATACAATTGAATAACAAACTTTTAATTTGTTTTCTTTTTTTTCAACTTCTATTATGCATGAAGCAGCTTATATTCTGGCTCTACAAGTTGCCTTCAAGTTTTATTAGGTCTCAAGTTACTCTTAGTATATTAGAGACAGAGAAGGAGAACTATTGAGGTTTATCCTACAACCCTGCGGTCATAGCAAAAATACCAAAACAACTCAAACCTTTTGCTCTTTTCTTCATTCTTAAATCTGGGACTTTGGAAGAGAAATGAAAGTATAATAAGTGAACAGTTGGTAGAAGAATATATTTTATAAATTAGGTTTTTATTTTTAAGCCTTAAATTAAGACACACACACAAAATGAGACGCTGTTCCTGTTTAGAAATGGAATACATCAGTTCCAGGGGTGGAGCCAAGATGGTGGAGAAATCCTTAGCAGCTCTGTGTCACCATGAGAATCCTCCCCAATCAAGATGAAAATATCACCACAAAATGAATACAGGAATGAAAGAACCAATAAGGAGACAGAGTGAAACAACTTTCAAGAAAAGAAAAACCTAAAAGGTAGGCAATGAACATCTGGGGCACTGGGCTGAGAGGAGAGCAGACCCAGAAAGAAGCTGTAGCAAGGAGGGAAGAACAAGTCAAGAGTGATCCACACCCCCACACCCCACATCTACTATCTGAGGTTTGGGAACCTATGCCAGAGCCAACATTGATACCCTGAGACCCTGCCTGAGCAAATAGAGGTAAAAGCCAACCCATACCCCTTGAAATTTCAAACCTGTGGAGAAGTCCAGAACCCCAACCCAGGGAATTATAGTCTGGGCTTGAGACAAGGACCTAATTTATACTTTAGGGTGGATGATAGTACTAAGTACTTATCTATTTGCCTAAAGCTCAGGGTGCAGCTCCAAGATAGGACAATCAAGGGTATGCCCCATTGGATCAAGTACAAAGTGAGACCAAAAACTTGAGACTAAGGCTGAGGCTAGAATTTGATCAGTCCCTGGCCTGATCAAGATCAGGGTAAGATCAAAAGCTTACACTTAAGCCTGAGGCAAGTCTTTAGGCTATCAGCATTTAATCAGCAGTGGGAGGGGGCTCTCAGAGCTCTCAGCTCTTAGACCATCACATCATCTCCCCAAGCCTATGTATAATTAGATAGGAAAAATGGGCAAACAACAAAAAAAGCACCTAACTCTAAAGAATTTATATGAAGACAAAGAGCAAGGAACAGACACAGAAGGGAACAGTAAAAGCAAAGAAATACACCCAAAGTCCAAAAGAAAAATATGGATTAGATACAGATTCTGCAAGAACTCAAAAAGGACTTCAAAAATCAATCTGGACAAAGCCAGCCTCAGACACTTCCCAGCTGTGTGACCCTGGGCAAGTCACTTGACCCCCATTGCCCACCCTTACCACTCTACCACCTATGAGCCAATACACACAGTAGTTAAGGGTTTAATATTTAAAAAAATCAAGAGAGGCAGAGGAAAAGTGGAAAAAAGAAATGAAAGTGATGCAAGGAGAAATGAAAGTAATACAAGACAATATGGGCCAATTGAAAAAGGGGAACCAAAAACTGCAGAGGAAAATCAGTTCTTAAAAATCAGAATTGACCATCTAGAAACTAATTATTTCATGAGAAATCAAGAAACAATAAAGCGGAATCAAAGGAATGAAAAAATAAAGGAAAACATGAAATATATTATTGAAAAAAAAACAACTGACCTAGAAAATAGGAGAGACAATTTGAGAATTATTGGACTACCTGAACACCATAATCAAGAAAAAAACCTTAGATATCATATTACAAGAAATTATCAAAAATAACTGCCAAGAGATCCTCAAATAAGAAAATAAAATTGAAATGGAAAGAATTTACAGATCACCCCCAGAAACAAATCCTCAAATGACAACTTCCAGGAATATAATAGTTCATTTAAAAAGCCACCAAACCAAGGAAAAAAATACTTCAAACAGCCAGAAAGGAAACCGTTCAGATACCATGGAGCTACAATCAGAATCACACAAGACCTAGAAGCTTCTACATTAAAGGATCGAAAGGCATGGAATCTGATTTTCATGAAGGCAAAAGATTTGGGTTTACAACCCAGAGTCACCTATCCAGAAAAACTGAGTATAGTCTTTCAGGGGAAAAAGTGGTCATTTAATAAGATAGAAGATTTCCAAGCTTTCCTAAAAAATACACCAGACCTAAACAAAAAATTTGAAGTCCAAACAAGAGACATAAGAGAAGTCCACAAACATAAATGAAGAGAAAATTTAAGGGACTCATTTAGGTCAAAATATTTATATGTCTAAATGGAAAGAGAATTTCTGTAATTCTTAAAAATTACTCTGAGTAGTACAGAAAATAGAAGGAATTTATTCTGAAAGAGGGTGGAGAAGTAAGTTGATTATGATGATATGATGTATATGTAAATGTGATGATATGGAACAATATGTATATATGATATGACATGTATGCATATGAATTATATGTAAAAAATCAGTCAAGGGATGAGAGGGTTGCACTGAGAGAAAAGGGAAGGGAGAAATAGAATGGGGTAAATTATATAACACAAAGAAGCATGAAAAATCATTATAGAGAGGGGAGGATAAGAGTGGTGACAGGCAATGCTTAAATTTTACTCTTATTGTAAAGGACTCAAAGAGGATGAAACAAGTATACTCAGTGAGGTATAAATTCTATCTCACTACACAGAGAACTAGAAGGGGAATAAGACAAGGGAAGAAGGAGGTAATTAGAGGGAGGGGAAAGTGTGTGTGTAGTGACAAAAAGCAAAACATGGTAAGGAGGAACAGAGAGAAAGGGAATAAAACATGATTTAAAGGGGATAACATGATGGAGGGCAATACACAGTTAGTAATCATAACACTGAATATGAATGGGATGAACTCACCCATTAAACAGAAGTGGATAACAGAGTGGATTAAAAACTAGGATCCTAATATATGTTATTTACAAGAAAGACATTTGAGGCAGGGTGACACACACAGATTCAAGGTAAAGGACTGGAGCAGAATTTATTATGTGTAAAGTAAAAAAACCAGGAGTAGCAATCATGATATCATACAACACTAAAGTAGAAATTGATTTGATTAAAAGAGATAAGGAAGAAAATTACTTTGTTAAAGGGTATTATAAACAATGAAGTAATATCATTACTAAACATCTATGCACCAAGTGGTATAGCATCTAGATTTCTAAAGGAAAAATTAAAGGAGTTCAAGGAGGAAATAGATAGTAATTATTATTATTATTATTATATTAGCATATTAGCATATTAGGCAATATTAACATATTAGCAGGGGATCTCAACCTTCCCCTTTCTGAACTAGATAAACCAAACCAAAAAATAAATAAAAAGGAAGTAAGGGAAGTGAATGAAATGTTAGAAAAATTAGAGTTAATAGATATTTGGAGAAAACTGAATAGGAATAAAAAGGAACATACCTTCTTCTCAGCAGTACATGATACATATACAAAGATAGACAAAGTACTAGGGCATAGAAATATTGCAAACAAATGCAGAAAAGTAGAAATAATAAATGCAAATTTTCAGATCATAATGCAATAAAAAATATACTTAACAAGGGTCCATGGAAAGGCAAATTAAAATCAACTGGAAACTAAATAATCTAATTCTACAAAACTGGTGGGTCAAAAATAACATCATAGAAACAACTACAGACTTCATTAAAGAGAATGACAATGAGGAGACATTATATCAAAACCTATGGGATACAGCCAAAGCAAGTACTCAGGGGAAAATCTCTGAGTGACTATAGCAACAAAATCGAGAGGGAAGAAATCAATGAATTGGGCTTGCAACTTAAAAAAATTAGGAAAAAAAATTAAAAATCCCCAGATAAAAACTAAATTAGAAATCCTAAAAATTAAAAGAGAAGTGTATAAAATTGAAAGTAAAAGAATTATTGAATTAATAAATAAGACTAGGAGCTGGTACATTGAAAAAACAAATAAAGTAGATAAAGTACTGGTTAATTGAATCAAAAAAAAAGAAAGAAGAGAATCAAGTTAATAGTATCAAAGATGAAAAGGGTGATCTTACCTCTAAAATGGAGGAAATTAAGGTAATTATTAAGAAATATTTTGCCCAATTATACAGCAATAAATATGACAATCTAAGTGAAATGGGTGAATATCTTAAAAAATACAAATTGCCTAGATTAACAAAAGAAGAAATAGAATACTTAAGTAATTTCATTTTAGAAAAAGAAATTGAACAAGTTATCAAGGAACTTCCTAAGAAAAAATCCCCAGGACTAGATGGATTCTGTAAGGGGGGAAAAGGGTTTTTTTGGGTTCAATATATTAAAAGGTGATCACCAGAGGGAAAATCCCCAATTAAGGAATAACCTCAAGTCAAAATTGACTTTTACAGAAATTTATTTACAATTGAGAAGATGTAGAAGAAATAAGGAAATAAGAATCTAACACAGTAGGTAAATTACTATGGTCCTCTAATTAATCCAGGTAGATCTAGTTAGCCCTTAGCCAAGAGTCAGAGGGCCAGAGGCCCAGAGGTGAATCAAGCAAAGCTTCGTTCATAGAGTCTCTATTAAAGGGAAGTTCCTTAAGAGAAATTCAGGAAGATTCAGTCTTTAAACTTACCACGTGGACTTCTAAAGAAGATATTGAAAGCAGTCTCACCAAGGTCTCAGCATTCCAGCCAGCACTCCTCCACGAACCAGGAAAGCTAGAAGATGAGCCCAGCTGACTGAGGAGCTCTTTTTAAAGGGGTCACTTATGTGTCACTTCCTATGCCTCCCTCCTAGTTTGTGTGTCCAATCACAACAGACGCTTCTCTTAAGACTGCCTACGGGGCAGTCAGTTGATTCTGATTCGTCACCCACTCTAAGCACACATGGGTTACAGACCTCCCAAAATTGGAGGTGTTCTCACCTTTGGTGATTAAATCTAAACATGGGCAGTGTAGATTTAATCTAATTATCACAATACACAAGTGAATTCTATCAAACATTTAAAGAACAACTAATACCAATACTATACAAATTATTTGACAAAATAAAACAAAGAAGGTGTCTTATCAAATTCTATTTATCACAAAAATATGATATTGATTCCAAAGCCAGGCAGACCAAAATCAGAGAAAGAAAACTACAGACCAATCTTCTTAATTAACATAGATGCAATTAAAAAAAAACAAACAAAACCCTTACTTTCCATCTTGGAGTCAATACTGTGTATTGGCTCCAAGGCAGAAGAGTGGTAAGGGCTAGGCAATGGGGGTTAGGTAACTTGCCCAGGATCACACAGCTGTGTGGAAACCATCCATATAATTGACCATATCAATAATCAAACCAACAGAGATCACAGGATTATCTCAATAGATGCAGAAAAAGTCTTCGACAAAATACAGCACCCATTCCTTTTTAAAACACTAGAAAATATAGGAATAGAAGGGCCATTCCTCAAATAATAAACAGCATATATTTAAAATCATCTGCAAGTATCATCTGCAATGGGGACAAGTTAGAAGCCTTCCCAATAAGATCAGAAATGTAGCAAGGATGCCCATTATCACCTCTATTATTTAATATTCAACTAGAAATGCTAGCAGTAGCAATTAGAGAAGAAAAAGGAATTGAAGGGATTAAAGTAGGCAATGAGGAATCTAAACTATCACTCTTTGCAGATGATATGATGGTCTACTTAAAGAATCCTAGAAAATCAACTAAAAGACTAGTGGAAATAATTGACAACAATAGCAAAGTTGCAGGGTACAAGATAAACCCACACAAATCATCAGTATTTCTATATATTTACAACAGAATTCAGCAGCAGGAGTTAGAAAGAGAAACTCTATTTAAAATCACTCTAGACAATATAAAATATTTAGGAATTTATCTACCAAGACAAACACAGGAATTATATGAATAAAACTACAAAACACTTTTAACACAAAACTAGATCTAAATAACTGGAAAACCACTAATTGCTCATGGGTAGGATGAGCTAACATAATAAAAATGACAATCTTACCCAAATTAATCTACTTATTCAATGCCATACTTATCAAACTCCCCCAAATTTTTTTTATAGAATTAGAAAAAAAATTATACAAAGTTCATCTGGAAGAACAAGAGATCAAGAGTATCAAGGGAAATAATGAAAAAAAAATGTGAAGGATGGGAACCTAGTAGTACCAGATCTTAAATTGTACTATAAAGCAGTGGTCATCAAAACAATATGGTGCTGGCTGAGACAGAAGGGTGGATCAATGGAATAGACTAGGGGTAAATGACCTCAGCAAACTAGTCTTCAATAAACCCAAAGATCCCAGCTTTTGGGATAAGAACTCGCTATTTGACAAAGACTGCTGGGAAAATTGGAAAACAATGTGGGAAAAATTAGGTTTAGATCACCATCTTATACTCTATACCAGTGATGGGCAAACTATGGCCTGCGGGCCAGATGTGGCCCTTCTCCTTCATAATCTTTCAATCATTAATAGGGCTTAGTATCACAAAAATACAAGAATTTTGTAAAATGTATCATTGTTATTTTTTAAATAAATTATATTGACCCACCTAAAGTTTTTTTCCTTTCCTTTGGCCCCCTCTTTAAAAAATTTTCCCATCACTGCTCTATATCAAGATAAATTCAAAATGGGTAAATGACCTAAATATAAAGATTGAAATAATAAATAAATTAGGTGAACATAGAATAGTATACCTGTCAGATCTATGGGAAAGGAAGGAATTTTAGAGCAAGCAAGAGAAAGAAAACATTACAAAATGTAAAATGAATGACTTTAATTATATCAAATTAAAAAGGTTTTGTACAAACAAAACCAATGCAACCAAAATTAGAAGGAAAACAATAAACTGGGAGAACATTTTTATAACAAAATTCTCTGACAAAGGTTTAATTTCCCAAATATATAAAGAACTAAGTCAAATCTACAAAAAATTAAGCCATTCCCCAATCAACATACGGTCAAGAAATATGAATAGGCAGTTTTCACATGATGAAATCAAAACTATCAATAAGCATGTGAAAAAGTGTTCTAAATCCCTCCTGATTAGAGAAATGCAAATTAAAACAATATTATATTATGAGGTACTATATTACACCTAACAGACTGGCCAATATGGCAGCAAAGGGAAATCATAAATATTGGAGGGGATGTGGCAGAATTGGGACACTAATACACTGCTGGTGGAATTGTGAATTGGTTCAACCATTCTGGAGGGCAATTTGGAACTATGTGCAAAGGGTTTTAAAAAAATGCCTGCCCTTTGACCTAGCTATACCATTGCTGGTTTCATACCCCAAAGAGGTCAAGGAAAAAGATTTGTACAAAAATATTTATAGCTGTGCTCTTTGGAGTGGCAAAAAAAATTGGAAAATGAGGGGGCATCCTTTGATTGGGGAATGACTGAACAAATTGTGGTATCTGATGATGATGAAATATTATTGGAAAGGAATTCCATGTGAACTAGAAAGACCTCCAGGAATTGATGCAGAACGAAAGGAGCAGAACCAGGAAAACATTGTACATAGAGACTGATACATTATGGCACAATTGAATGTAGTAGAGTTTTTTCCTAACAGCAATGAAATGACCCAGGACAATTCAGAGGAACTTATGAGAAAGAACACTATCCCCATCCAGAGAAAGAACTGTGTAAACAGAAATGCAGAATAAAAACATATGATCGATCACACAATTCGATGGGGATATGATTAGGATTTTGATGTTAAAAGATCACTCTACTGCAAATATGAATAACATGGAAATAGGTTTTGAACAATGATACATGTATAACCATTGCTTGTTAGCTTTGGGAAGGGGAGGAAAGGGGGTGGGTGGGAAATCATGAATCATGTAACAATGGAAAAATATTCTAAATAAAAAAAAGAAATGAAATACATCTCATGAGGACTAGGAAGAAAATATCTAGTGAATCTGATCAAGAAAATTATAAACTGGAACTGGATTAGAAGAGAGAAATATTCTCAGATAATACTCTAAAACCAGATACTAATACCAGATCTAATCATAAAAATCATAATTAACATAGCACTTTAAGTTTTACAAAATGCATTATACATGTTATTTCATTTTATCCTTTCAACAACCTTGGGACATAGGCATTATTTTTATCCCTATTTTATAAAGGAGGAAATTTAGGCAGACTTCGAAGCTACTTGACTTGCCCAGGATCACACAACTAGTATCAGAAGCTGGATTTGAATATGACTCCAAGACCAGCACTCTGTTCATTGCACTACATATATAGCAATGAAGAAGGTATCCAATAATTCATAGGGAGGAATATTTGAGAAGAGTCTTGGAGGAAATAATTATGGTCTCAGATGTCTATAGTCCACAGGTTATTGGTAAAAGCAATGACTGTTAAATTTTGGCCCAAGGAAGTAAATATACATTCATAGGTATGATGGAGATTTGTTGCAAAAGGTCTATGACAATTAAAGGACATGGCTCCTTCAAAAGAAAAAAAAAATCTGATGAATGGATTTGTTGAGTATCTTTATATATCAGGAAGATTCCTATCTATGATAAAATATAAACCTGATAATAGGAAGGAATGATTATCTGAGTAATAGTGAAAGGAGAGAAACAAAAATGATATCCTCATGAAACTATACTACAAACCTCATGGTCAGAAGGAGCATATAGTCTGTACTTTCCTGATACACACAAAACTAGCACAGATAAAAATATAGTGGTAAAGGAGAATTTAGGCTACCTCAAATTAAAAGCCCCATTCCATTAAAACTGTAACACCTGATAAATTCCTGATGAGTTTAGCTCATGGGGTAGGGGTCAGGGAGGGGAGGAAAAAGGCAGAGAATAAACGTAAAGAGTCACTTTGGATTTAATTGACACAACAAGGAAGAATGGTTTGTTGAAATGGAGATAGTGAGAACCTTGGGAAAATGTGATAATGTTATTTTAGAGTTAGTGATGTCATAGTATCACTATACTATATAATCTAGTGTACCATATATATAATTAGCTGAACTTTAGGAAAATATAATTTAAAAAATTTCAGAAAAATGTTAGGCATTATCTCAGAGTCTAAAAAGGAATAGCAATTAGGCAAAAATTAAATTGAGATCATATAACTGAGGATAAAACTGAAAAACCAGATACTATAGACTGTGTTGGGGAACCTATGCTGGAGGGGGCTGCTCCCCTCATTTTCTCCATGTGTGCCTGAGGACATTTCTCACATCACCCACCCCTCTTCCCAGCAGCCCAATGAGAGTGTTTCCTCTTTCCTCTGTCTGGGGTAAGGTGGGGGTCTCACAGGTGGCATGAGAGTTGCAGTTCAGACACTTGGTCTCTAAAAGGTTTACCATCACTGCTATAGATCATTGATTTAGACTTAGACGTGACCTTTGAAGTTATCTAATTTAATCCCTTCATTTTATCATTAGGAAACAGTTGGTTCTAGGAGGAGACATGACTTGTCAAAGGTCATAAGGTAATAGGTGGCAGAGTTAGGATTTGAAACCATATCTTCTGCCTTCACATCAATAAACATTTTAAAGCTCCTACTATGTGCCAGGCACTGTACTAAGGACTTGAGCATTAAAGCTAAGCTCTCTTATTTTTTCCCACTGAACCACATAGTCAGATAGATAAAGAAGAATGGGAAAAGAAGATAAAACAACAATGATTAATTTTTAAAATCAAATGAAGCCACACAGCTAGTTAAGAAATAAAGTTTTCTGACTGTGGGTCCAATAATTTTCACAATACTCGTGAAGCAACATTGTTAAAGAGGTTGTTGATAGGAGGAAAGAGAGGTTCTAATGACTTGATGGAGTTGAACCTCTTTGCAAACCTTAAAGCACCTTATGTAAATTTGAAGTTATTAGTAAGCAACAGTACCCAGTCAAAATACTATTGATAACCCACTGAATAATTACTAGTCCACTACTGAGTTGTGGCAACTTGGCCAGAAGGCATTTATTAATTTCTTAGATGTAAACCCCCACCCCCCAAAACCAAAAAGCCCAAGAACCAAAACATGAAATACGAGTTGCTTTATTTTCTGTGCTGATTTTCAGAGCATATGTTTTCATAGTCAGTCATCCAATGAGATGGAGAAAGCTCATCCTACCCTAGTTCAGCTAGGGTTCCATTCCTGAACAATCAACAAATAAGGTTTGTAAAGCCCTGGACAGAGGGGATGAATGAAGTCTGAGATGTAAATGCATTTTATTTGCTGAGGGGAAATAAGAGTGCTAAGTGAGAAAAGGCAATTGGAATATTATGTATGGGAAGAGCAATTCCCTTTCATCCTTGTAGCTAATGGACAGAACAAAAAGGGAACTCTGTTTCATGTGATGATTACCGACTGACATAGTTTCAATTTCAGGGGCCAGCACCATGGCCAGCTGCTTGTTTTGTAGTTCAATAGGGCAATTATCTCTCTATCCGTTGTAGAGCATAAACAGAGATCTTTGAGTTGTATGTGGATCATAAAAATAACTGCATAAATCCTTCCTATTAGAGGAACGAGTTAGAGGAAGGAGATATGGGATACTCTGCCACATGCTTTTTAAAAAGATGTTTCCCTTTTGCTCTTTTCATCTACCTGACTTTTGCTCTAGGGGAAAAAGATCCTTTATTGGTTGGGAAATACATTTTAATTTCAAAACTTCAGGGATCTGTGATTCCTGCCCCAGCCCAATGGATATTCCCTCCATTGGTTCAGGTCATGATGTTTCCATGTCTGAATAAAATGGTGTTCATAGGCTGCCGTGATCAAAGTTACCTGCTCTGTTTTTAGGTAGGTTTGTCTTTAAAAGACAAACCTATATAGCCGGTTGGCCATAGTCCTGTACTCCTTTTAGTCCTTCCAGCTCAGTAGGATTTGCCAGAGTTTGTATTCAACTGCCATAACATTTGAGAATCAGGATCACCTTCATACCATGCTAAGGCATTGGAAATAGGATTTTAGTAGCAAAAACAAATACTGAGACTGAATTTCATTTTGAGATTCTGCTTGCTAAGCCTGAATCTTTTCCTCTCTATTGTCTTTCTTGATTAGAAATAAAATAGTTTTTTAAAATAAAAATTTTAATGAGGAAAAAAACCCCATTTTCTCTCCCTCCCATACTCTCTCCTTTCCATCCAACTGGAAAAAAAGAAAATCTTTTAAACAAATAGCCATAGTTGAATAAAACAAGTTCCCACAATGACTGTGTACAAAATTTGTATGTCTTATTCTGTACCTTGGTTCCATCACTTCTTTGTCTAGAGGTGAGCAAAGTGCTTCATCATTAGTTTTCTGGACTCTTGGTTGGTCATTGCACTGATCAAAATCCTCTTAATATTTTCACAGAAATGAAATAGCTTTTAAAACTACGTTCATGCTTCCTCCTTCTACACTGAATACATTTTATAGCTCCATGTATGTTTACGTGTTGTTTTCCCCAGTGGAATGCAAACTCCCTAAGTGCAGGGATTTATTTTAATTTTTTAATGTTAATTTGTTTCTTTTGTTTTGTTTTGCTTTTAATATTTTATTTTCCCAATTACATGCAATAACAATTTACAACAAAATACATTTTCCAATATTACGTGATCCTCCTGGATTTGGTAAGCAATTTGATCTGAGTTATACACATATGATCTTGTGAAACTATTTCTATATTGGTAATTGTTGTGAGAGAATACTCATGTAAAACCAAAACCCCAAAATAAAAACACAAATAAAATGAAAAATAGTATGCTTTGATCTGCATTCAGAATGCAATAATTCCTTCTCTGGGAATGGATGGCATTCTTTGACATAAGACTTTCAGAAATTGTCCTGGATCATTGAATTGTTGAGAATAGCTAAGTCTTTCCCAGTTAATCATTATATAATATTGTTGTTCCTGGGTACAATGTTTTTCTTTTTTTTTTACAATGTTCTTCTTACTTCACTCTGCATCACTTCATATAAATCTTTATATTTTTTTCCCCTGAAATCATCCTGGTCATTATTTCTCATAGTGGAATAGTATTCTATCACAAACATATACCACAATTTGTTCAGATATTTCCCAATTGGTGCACAGCCCATTGATTTCAAATTCTTTGCCATCACAAAAAGACTTGCTATAAATATTTTTGTACAAATAGATCCTTTCTCCTCTTTTTTTATTTCTTTGGGATACAGACTTAGTAGCCCTATCACTAGATTTAAGGGTATGCATAGTTTTAAAAGCCTTTGAGCAGTTAAGATTGGCGGCAGAGTAAAAAGCAGCTGCTTGACCACTCCTAACCAAGACATATAGGACTCCTCAAGGGGACATAAAAACAAATCCAGACGAATGAAGGGACCCCACAACAGGGAACAGCATTGAAGGTACGTGGGATCGGTGTATTTCCATGCTATAAGGGGGTGAAATAACTCTACTAAAACGTGAGCTGAGCAATCCTCTCCTTCCCCCACACCACCTACAGGGCCTACTCCTGAGAGCAGCAAGACTTAAGACCCCAAGAGGCTAAAGAACACGCAGACTTTGAACACAGACCCTGAGTGTAGGCTCGTTCGCAGCTACAGATGCAGATTCTGAGTGTAGGTGCGGACCGTGGGTGGGGACCCAGTGCAGACGGGTGTATAACTGTGGAAGCAACACCCTGAGACTGTTAAAGGAGCTTCCGGCAGAGGAACTAGCAAGGGGACCACCAGGAGGCTTGACTCTGAGAACAACTAGACCTGAGACCTCAGAAGCCTAAAGAGCAGACAGACCCTGAGTGTGAGGATAAAGCTGAGAGGGTGCTGTGCTAAAAATGGCAGGCCAGAGACAAGAACCCCAGAAGAGAAAGATCAAGAAGAAATCTTTAACACTCGACAACTTTTACACAGAATAAATCTAAACAACAGAGCAAACAGCAGAGGAGAATAAACAAGTAATCATATCCAAACCTTCCCAAAAAAATGAAAACTGATCACAAGCTCTTGAAGAGTTCAAATCTGAGATTATGAAAAAGATGGTAGAGAACTGGCAAGAAAATAACAGTTTAAAAGGCAGAATTTCGCAATTAGAAAGTGAGGCTCAGAAATCAAATGAATTGATAAACAAATTGAAGACCAGAAATGACAAGCTGGAAGCCTTGAAGAACCAAACAGACCAGATTCAAAAGGAAAACCAAAAGACTGTAGCAGAAAACCAGTCTCTAAAGGCTAGAATTGGGCAATTAGAAAAAGATGTCCCCAAATCAAAAGAATTGATAAGCAAATTGGAGACCAAAATCAAACAGATGGAAAACAGGATAGACCAAATTGAAAAGGAAAATCAAAAGAATATAGCAGAAAACCAGTCTCTAAAGACAAGAATTGGGCAAGTAGAAACCAATAATCTCTCAAAACAACAGGAACAAATAAAGCAAAATCAAAAGATTGATAAAATAGAAGGAAACATGAGTTATCTCATTGAGAAATGGACAGATCAAGAAAACAGGTCTAGAAGAGATAATTTGAGAATCATTGTTCTTCCTGAAAAAAAGCAGAAATTAATAGAAATTTGGACTCCATACTAAAGGAAATTATTCAGCAAAATTGCCCAGAAGTTCTACAAGAGGGCAATATAGACATTGAAAGGATCCATAGATCGCCCTCTACACTAAACCCTGAAAAGACAACCCCCAGGAATATAATAGCCAAATTCAAGAGCTTCCAAGTAAAAGAAAAATTTTACAAGAAGCCAGAAAGAGACAATTCACATATCAAGGAGCACCAATCAAGATCACACAGAATCTGGCAGCCTCCACACTACAAGACCTCAAGGCTTGGAATATGATATTCAGAAAGGCAAGAGAATTGGGTCTACAACCAAGGATCACCTACCCATCAAAACTGACTATATACTTCCAGGGGAAAGTTTGGGCATTCAACAAAATAGAAGATTTCCAAGTATTTGCACAGAAAAGACCAGGACTAAATGGAAAGTTTGATATCCAACCACAAAAACCAAGAGAAACATGAAAAGGTAAATAAGAAACAGAGGGGAAAGAAAGAAAACTCTTATTTTTAAATTTGCCTCTTTAAGGGCTTCAATAAGATCTAATTATTTGTAGTCCTATATGGAGAAATGTTATGTGTAATTCTCTGCAGTGAACTCTATTCACTATTATAGTATCCACTATTATAGTAATTAGAAGAATTATTCACAGGGAGAGGTTAGAGTACTAAATGGTCTAAGATGATAAGGGGGTGGGTGGGAAAGAGGGGGGTGAATAGTAGAGAACACCAAGAGAAACTTGAATGAATAAGAAAAATAGGATATTCTATTACACACAAAGAGGGCATGGGAAGGGGAGGGGATGAATACTATTATAATAAAGAGAGGAAGACAGCATTAAGAGGTAATATTTAAACCTTACTCTCAGTGTAATTAACCCTGAGAAGGAAGAGTAGCTATATCCATTGAGATATAGAACTCTATCTAACCCTACTGAGGAAGTCAGAAGGAATAAACCAAGGGGAACAGAGGAGTGGGGAGGTCAAAAAAGGGAGGGGAGGAGAAGGGAGAGGGAATTCATTAGGCCTTAAAAATAAAAAGAGGGGAATAACAAGGGAGGGGACAAGGGTTACTGGTTTAAAACAAATCACTGGTTTAAAAGGAAATAGCCTAAGAAGAAGGGGTAGAACTAAGAGAGGATACCAAAATGTTGGGAAATACACAACTGATAATTATAACTCTGAATGCGAATGGGATGATTGATTATACTAAATTAAAAAGCGTTTGTACAAACAAAAACAATGCAACCAAAATTAGAAGGGAAACAACAAATTGGGAAAAAATCTTTATAACAAAAAACTCTGACAGGGGTCTAATTACTCAAATATACAAGGAGTTAAATCAATTGTATAAAAAATCAAGCCATTCCCCAATCGAGAAATGGCCAAGGGACATGAATAGGCAATTTTCAGATAAAGAAATCAAAACTATCAATAAGCACATGAGAAAGTGCTCTAAATCTCTAATAATTAGAGAAGTGCAATTTAAACAATGCTGAGGTATCACCTCACACCTAGCAGATTGGCCAAATGATAGAAGGGGAGAGTAATGAATGTTGGAGGGGATGTGGCTTAATTGGGATATTAATGCATTCCTGGTGGAGTTGTGAACTGATCCAAGCATTCTGGAAGGCAATTTGAAGCTATGCTCAAGGAGCTATAAAAGAATGCCTGCCCTTTGATCCAGCCATACTATTGTTGGGTTTGTACCCCAAAGAGATCATAGATAAACAGACTTGTACGAAAATATTTATAGCCGCGATTTTTGTGGTGGCAAAAAACTGGAAAATGAGCGTATGTCCTTCTATTGGGGAATGGTTGAACAAACTGTGGTATATGTTGGTGATGGAATATTATTGCGCTAAAAGGCATAATAAACCGGAGGAATTCCATGTGAACTGGAAAGACCTCCAGGAATTGATGCAGAGTGAAAGGAGCAGAGCCAGAAGAACATTGTACACAGGTACGGATACACTGTGGTAAAATAGAATGTAATGGACTTCTGTACTGGCAGTAATGCAGTGACCCAGGACAATTCTGAGAGATTTATGGAAAAGAACGCTACCCACATTCAGAGGAAGAACTACAGGAGAGGAAACACAGAAGAAAAGCAACTGTTTGAACACATGGGTTGAGGTGGACATGATTGGAGATGTAGACCTGAAACTACCACACCAATGCAACTATCAACAATTTGGAAATAAGTCTTGATTGCTGACACATGTTAAAACCAGCGGAAATGTGCATCGGCTATGGGGCGTGGGGGAAGGTCGGGGGGCGAAGGGGAAAGTAAGAACATGAATCATGTAACCATGATAACTTTTCTAAAAAATAAAAATTATTAAAAAAAAACCCTTTGAGCATAGTTCCAAATCGCCTGAAGGCAGGGATTTAAAAAAATTTGTCTTTGTAACCCTAAGCTGCTTAATAAATACTGTAATTCTTTTTTTTCCCCCTAAACCCTGACTTTCCATCTCGGAATCAATACCATGTATTGGCTCCAAGGCAGAAGAGTGGTAAGGGTAGGCAATGAGGGTCAAGTGACTTGCCCAGGGTCACACAGTTGGGAAGTATCTGAAGCCAAATTTGAACCTGGGACCTCCTGTCTCTAGGCCTGGCTCTCAATCCACTGAGCTACCCAGCTGCCCTCTAAATACTGTAATTCTGTAAATATGTTATTTAATGATTCAGGCAAGTTAACCTGATTTATAGGCTTTGAATAGTTTAGGCAGAAGGTGAATCTGGTTCTTAGGTTGGCAGGCTGTGCTATATACAGTTCTTGTGGAACTCTGTTTTCTCAAGAATAGCTGAACTGTGATCCACAATTGGGGCAAATTCTCCCCTCTTCAATTCTTACTTCTTCAACTCCCAACTAGAGTTTCATCATAGAGAGCTAGAGAAGAGCTTAGAGATGATTCTGTCCAATTCCTTCATTTGGCAGACATGACAGCTGAGCCTAGAGAAGGGAAATGCCCAAGGTCTTGCAATTAGGAAATGATACAGAGGTGCAAACACACAGGTCTTCTGATCACATTCTACCTAACCCCATCCCACATATAGCACCTTAGGCTCTGGGAAGGGGAAGAGGGTTAGATTTATAACTGTGAATGGATAAATTAGAGAAGGGGAGAAGGAGGAATGTTTGGGTGAAGAGGGATAACTCACTGAGACATACAAATGGGAATCATACCCACACACACAGGATTTGGGAAATGACCTACCCAGCTAGGGATTACCTATTAACCTATAATGAGCCCTCTGGATTGTGAAGAAGGAATAACAAAAGGAATTTAAAAAACACTATTTAATGATGAATTTAAGGGTAAGAGATGTAGGGAGAGGTCATCCTAAACTAGGTATCTAAGGACAAAACTCAGAGACTGGGAGCTGGGTCAGGATCTACACTATACTAACCCAGGCTGCCTGGTTTAGCCTGACTGGCTGGAAGGGGAATGGATGTCTCACAACTGATTTTACTTCTGTTCCAGCGATGATCCAGGGTTTCCAGGAACACAGGTCCTCAGCAAATTAATCCAAAGGGAGAATGAATGCATAGAGCTGATCCAGTCTGAAAGTCCACCTTTCAGAGCTGTGATCAATGCTCACACCTGCACTTCCTCACAGGACAGATAGTCATCTTGATAGAGAAAAATCCCCTCTCCTGGGCTCTCCACTAGAGACAGTTAAACAGCATCACACTGTTCCCTCCACATCAGAGTCCTCAGGAAAGACTTCCTTCCTTGCCACTATTCCATCATTGGAACCTTTAGGTCTTATCTGACAGCCTGGGTGCTATTTACACTAAATGTCTAAAATCTTAATTTATAAATTTGCCTATTACATAACTTAACTTAGATCCCATATAGCACAGTACTACTAGGTTCTAAGATCCAAGATCTAAACCAATCTGAGCTTGCTTTCTTGGCACTCTGGTTTATCATGGCTTCCTTGAGATTTTGGCATCAACATCTACCCTAGAATCTCTGCTCCAAAGTCTCCATTCCTTAAGCTCCTGAGTCCAAGAACTCTATTGCCTAGTCACAGAACAGAAAAGGTAAAAAGAAACAGACTAAAACCCCACAGCCTGATTCTTGGGATCTCAAGGACCTAAGGAGAAGAAGAAGGTAGCCCTTCCTCCAAAACCAGCTTAGTGCATGGTGCTCAGGCTTTGGATGAATAAGACTTTTCCCCCTTAGATGCATCTGGAAAGAGAACAAGCCTGGCAGTCTTAAAGATATATAATCCATTTCAGTGATATAGACAATGAAAAAGAGGCTTCTCCCTCCAATGATGGAGGACGGCATTGGATGTCTTCTCCCAGAATCAGGTCCCTACTGTCTCTCACATGGGTGTCTCTATCTTGGGTCATCTGGGCATGTGCCAAGCGCCATTGCAATTGTGCTGTAGCCCAATTGATCATTTTGGAATAAGATGCAAGGTACTGTGCTTTCCACTATGCTAACTCCCTTTTCCTCTAGAGCCTCCCAGAGTCCAAGGTCACGAAAATGAAAATCTCTGCAGAACAGCACTCTGTTGCCTCCATATTACCCAGACCTTTGCCCCTGTATGAATTTGAGGTTTATTTATTTTACTAGGTAGGCAGATTTAATGGCCATATTCAGGTATCGCACTTCTTGTTGTGAGCCAGGCTGCTATCAAAGTACAAGCCAGAACCTAAGCCAACATTAGGTACCTAACTATTATTGACTAACTGAACACCGTGTAGAATATGTGGCTTGTGGTAGGATACTAATGGAAAACTTTGGCCCTGCTTCCTCATTGTGTCTCAAGCTTTTCCCATTGCTTTCTCCTTGGTACTCTGTGACCTTGTACCTGTGGCTGCATCATGCTGTACAGAGAAGGGGGAGCTGGACATTGGCTCTAGACTGAGAGTCTCTAGAGTTCCAATTGTTTCCTCTAATTTCACCCTGGAAAGAGGTTAACTCATTAGCTGCACTAATGGCCTTGGAGAGACAGCTACCAACCGTCCTAAAAATATGGTCTTTGTCTGATCACACTCTGTTTTGTAGATATTTATAGCTTACTTTTTTTTTTGGTCAGATGTGCAGTTTCTTCTTCCCTTTCCCATCCCTCCCCACCTCCACTCCCATGAGTCAAAGTATTTCACCAGCTAATCATAATTTATCATTTGGTTTCTCTTTTAGAATTATGTTTTAATCTTGCATGCTAATATTAACCAGCTTGTTTTGTCAGGATTAACTTTGTATCTACAAGTTCGTAATGGGGATTTATCTGAGTTCTATATTGCACAACTAATTTTTCAAAGGCAGAGAAATAAAAATTAAATGTTTCCCCTACCCAATTGACAGTCAGTTGGACAGATAATAAACTAGCATTTTTAAAGTGACTACTATGGGTCAGACACGATGGGAGCTAAGTGCTGAGGATACAAAAACAAAGCAACAGTCGTCCCTCTCCTTAAGGGCTACCCAGTCTAATGGGGGAGATTAAAAGCAAACGATAATGTAAAGACATGGGCAGGATAAATTAGAAGTAGACTTAGAGGGAAGGCACTAAGATTAAGGACGATTGGGAAAGACTTCTGGCAGAAGGTGGGACTTAAGTTGAGACTTGAAGGAAATCTTACTCAGAGGTAGTAGCACGCCAAGGTCACTGAATTACAGAGAATGTGGTAGAAAGTAAAGTGTGAGTAAGAACAGCTACATGGTACAGTGGAGAGAGCCCTGGGCTTGGAATGAGGAAGATTCATCTTTTGAATTGAAATCTGGCCTCAGATACTTCCTAGCTATGTGACCTTAGGCCAAATCATTTAACTCTGTTTGCCTCAATTTCCTTCTCTGTAAAATGATTTGGAGAAGGAAATAGCAAACTAGTATCTCTGCCAAGAAAATCCCAAATGGGTTCACCAAGAATTAGACACCATTGAGATGACTGAACAACAACAACAATAACATGTATGAAGCCTGAAAAGATAGTATTGTTTCTTGCTTTTGGTTTCTGAAATAATTTTCAATAAGTTTCAGACTCTTGATCTATTCTGGCAAAGATTCCACCATAAACATTTCACTTTTCTACTTAATTGATGTGATATCTCTTCACCACTGTCCATTGTAATGGTTTTTCAAAGGATTCAATTCAACAAGCATTTATTAAGTACTGTAGAGCTGGGGATATAAGAAACAGTATAGTGCCTGCCCTCAAGGGGCTTATATTTTATAGATGATCACTGTGTTCAGGGTACTTAAACATTACAAGTCTTCACCTCTGGTTTCTGAGAAAAGACATGATTGGATGACAAGCAGCATTGGTGTCTTCTCTGTTATCTCTAGCTGCTGCCCCAACGGTGCACAAGGAATTGGCCTCCAAGGGACAGAAAACAAAATGACTGTGTCCTATGGTCTGGTGAAGTCTGAAGTCTCTTGCTAGAGGACACACAGATCAATAAAATCAGACAATCCACAAAACTTTTCAACCAGAATATCAAAATGACAACTTGAATATTGCTGAGAATTAATTGCATTCTATTCAGACAGAATCACAGTATCTTAGAATTTGAAGGGACCTCAGAGCCCATTTAGCCCAATCCATACACGAATAAGAATCAACTGTACTATGTACATGACAAGTAGCCATCCATACTGTACCCTGTGGGGGTGAGGAACTAATTCTACTTCTGGGTAACTCTAATTGTTAAGAAGTTTGTTTATCTTAAAATATTGGAATTTTAAGACTGAAAAAGACCTAAAAATCATCTAGTTCACCCCTCCCCCCATTTTACAAATGAAGAAACTGAGGCCCAAACAGAGGGAAAAATTATTTGCTCTGGCTCACAAAGCTGGTCAATCTGATGACAGGCATTTCTTAAGTGCCTGTGTGTTCCAGGTATTACTTGTCCTCAAGAAACTTACATTCTATTGGAGGAGACATATACATACGTAAATATAACGAAAATATAGATGTAGCACATGCCCTGTGGCAACTCTACCTATTCCCACTGTCACTGATGTGGCTACTGCATTTCATTAGGGGTCTAGGGTTAGCCCTGAGTTGTTTAGGAGATAGCATTCTAATGCTACAGCTTCTGAGCCCCCATCAGTATGCTTTCCCTCCCCCCAAGATTATTAATAATATAAAATAATCAACCAGACTTAATTTGCTTTTAGAAAGAAAATATTTACTTAAGGAGGTACAGAAAGGGAAGTTGGTACAAACATTCCCCCAAAAGTTTATTATACACTCTCTGATGAGAGTTTAGAGAGCTCCTAATAAAGTAGACTGGACTTAGAAAGCACGTGTGGGAAAAGGTAACTCCTGGTACCTGGAAATCCTTTTATTAGAATTTTCCAGATGCTCCCCTTAGTGCAGTTTATCTCTGGCATCCTTGAATAGCTATGAATCTGTCTTCCTGCAGCTGAATCAATCTGTTCTCAGCTCCTACTGCCAGAAGATGCTGAGGGGAGGTGGGAGGCAAGCCAGGGAAGGTGGGCCAACGATAGAACTGAGGCCCTTCTCCTCCTCTCCTCAGAAATTTTGCTGGGATGCTCATTCACAGTTCTTACTCCCATCTTTCAGTCAGCTAGTGTGTGTCCAAGTTTTTTCAACCAATCTAAACATACTTTTTTTGCAATGCCACTCAAGTTGATCAGGGACTTATTTTGTACAACCAATCTAACATTTTTTAATGGATTTATTGATCAGACAGTTTCTCACCTACTTTGTTAAGTAAGGTATCACTTATTTTAAATGAGGGGGGACTTAATTGACTCCCTCACTCTTACACTCTTGCCCCTTTGCCTTCCTCCATTTAAATATTTGCTTTCTCAGCAAATCTACTGAAGAATATTTGGCAAAATCTACAGTCAAATTCTGGATAGCTTTTTAGTAAAACCAGGTTATACTCTGGCTACTCCTTGTTGATTGCTCTTTTTAAATTCATGTGCTCACTTTATTTCAGACACATATCACATTCATTTTTAGCATGTATCTATTTTAATGTTTAAAAAATATATGTGTTCTATTTGAGAATCAGCATGTGTAATGGGTCTCAAGCTACCCTTAAAGTCAGATTCAAGAGGTGGGTACAAGTAACCTTTAACTTCTTATAAAACTCTTTAAGGGAGATCTTTAACTTTTTTCTGTGTCATAGATCTAGTTTCAAGGACTTTACAACATTTATTAAGTACCTACTGTTTGCAAATCACTATGCTCTGATTCTGTAGAGATACAAAATTTTTGTAAGGCAGTCTCTATCCTTAAAGAGTTTATAGTCTAATAGAGGGAGACTAGATAGGTAGAAAGACAGATACATATATATGTACACACATGCATACAGAGAGTTTTAGAACTTGGACCTTGGAGGTCCAATTCCTTCATCATTCAGCCTATGAACCTCTTCTCACAGTGAGGTTTTTAAATGTATAAAATAGAATCCATGGGATCACAAAGAAACCAATTATGCTGAAATAGTTTAACCCTCACAAAACAACAACAACCCCCACTCCTTAAGATTACAATCCCTGGGTTAAGAAGTTCTGTTCTAAGATTAGAAGTTAAAGAATAGATCCAAATTTTATTGGGAGGGGATACTCCACACTGGAAATTCCCTATATGAATGCAATTATAGATCAAGGTTAACATAGATGTGAATAAATATATTAATGTGTATATATGTACATATATACGTAAATATGTATTTGTCATGTAACTTCTTCAAATATGTTTTCTTGTTTGTACTATGAAGGAATTGGACCTCCAAGGTCCAAGTTCTAAAACTCTCTGTATGTATGTGTGTACATATATATGTATCTGTCTATCTACCTATCTAGTCTTCCTCTATTAGACTATAAACTCTTTAAGGATAGAGACTGCCTTACAAAAATTTTGTATCTCTACAGAATCAGAGCATAGTGATTTGCAAACAGTAGGTACTTAATAAATGTTGTAAAGTCCTTGAAACTAGGAATTGGGCTTTAGATCTGTAATATGCCAAGCTTAACACAATGCATTATAAGCACTGCATAAATACTGAATGGAGCACATAAGTAGATCATTCAGCTTGTTTTTCTCTTTTCCTTTGTTGTTATTACCTAATAAATCCTTCAGATATCTCTGCTTGAACTTGTTGGACACCTTACATATTTCAGGTTTTCAGTGGATCATCAACTGAGGTCATGACCACTTGTCTGGAGGCTGCCTCCTGGAGGAGAAAGGAGTGGTGGGGAGGGTGCTTTCCAGTATTGATGTTTTTATTACAAAACTAGCTGGTAATGCCACAGGGAGAAACAATTTGTTTTTTTTTTCTTCTTCTAACTATACCTTTGTTTTCTTCTAACTAAAGGTCAAGAAGGAAGAAAACAGTTGTCCTTTCACAATTTTTAGCTAGTCAGGATCAAATTATATGCTATTACTATCACTACAGAAAAATTCTATTAATAATAATTATTAGCATTTACATAGTATTTTAAAATACTTTGCAAAATTTATCTCAGTCTATCTCCACAGCCATCATGGGAGTTAAATGCTATTATTTCCTTTTTTATTTTACAGATGAGGAAACTGAGGCAAATAGAGATTATGCATTATTATTTATGAATATTGTTTGAACATTACCTTGTGGTTAGTTTACACCCAGAATGTTGTCCTGACCTCAATAACTCTCTAGAAGTACTTGAGATGGCTACAAGAAATTCTGAGTTCTCTCAAATCCTGGATCTATCTGAAACATTGTTTTCAGGCCCCACAATTGGGACATGTTTTGTGTCTAACTCAAGCTTATATTTTGGGTTCTCTTCACATGATTCATGTGTGACTTGTGCATTAGAAACTCTGTCAAATATATTGTCAAATATATATTTGTCATATAGAGTGTAAACCTTCTAGAACTTGAGAAGGCAGAGGAGCTACCCTTTCTTTCTGGCTCCCTCCTCTACTAGATGACCTAATAAATTTTTCTAAAGGCATTTCAGATTCTGGGGTTTGTTCTCATGAACAACAATATAGTGTCAGAAGTGGGATTCTCTGGTGGTAGCCCAAATAAATCTGAAGGCTCTTTGAGACCATGGAAGCAACATTTCTGTGATTTTAGGATTTTAGAATGGGTGGGACTGACTAATATAAGATCATAACAAACCCAGTGAGAACCTAGTGAGTCTCCTTGGGTTCAGGTTGGACACAGAGAATTTCAGTTTTGACATACCACTTGTTCTTTATATACTTATTCAAACCCTGTACTTGATAGGACAATGCCAAACAGACTGAAGAATCTTAAAAAGGATTCATGAAGACCTTAGTTCTTCTTCTAGTTCTGTCATTTATAGGATTAATTCCATAACCTTTAAGCTGGTTTTCACATGAACTAGTTATTGGAAAACCAAATTTAGGAAGTTGTACTAAATTGTGTTAAGTCCTTGTTACTGACAGATTGTAGCAACAAAATCTAGGGAATCTCTTCCAGTGACTTTGGACAGAGAGGAAGATCTATTAGGAAGAACCCCTTGAAAGCTGCCCTGAGAATGAGACCTAATCTATAATTTCCAAAAGAGCATGTTTCCAGGGACCAGATGACTATATGTAACAGATGGGACTTAAAGGTTGTACTGACTAAATTGATATTGGAAATGTGTTACCAGGAGTAAGGAGATATTGTTATAGGTCAGTGGTTCCCAAACTGTTTTGGCCCACTGCCCCCTTTGCAGAAAAAAATATTACTTAGCCCCCTGGAAATGAATTTTTAAAAAATTTTAATAACAGTTAATAGGAAAGATAAATGCACTTGTGGCCATCACCGTTCCCCTGGATCACTGCAACACCCACCAGGGGATGGTGGCGCCTACTTTGGGAATCACTGTTACAGGTGATCATTACTGTATTACTTTGACTTTAATGGTTCATGGGGTTTATGTCTGCCTATAAGAGGGGCATGCCTAAATTCCTTTTCTTGTTTAGAGATCAGGCCATTCTTCCAGTCACTTTTTGGTTAAATGAAAGCCAAACCTCTCTTTTTATTAAAAGTTCACCTTACTGAAACTTGACTTTGGGAGTAATAATACCAACTATTTGAGAAAGGTATTTAGAGCTTCCTAAAGTGAAAGGAATATATATGAGATTATGACTCTGCTTATCTTTGTTCTACTTTTGTGACACTGAAGGAAACAAGGTATTTGATTTTTTTCATGATATTTAAGACCACAGTACATTTAATTCCTAGAATATGTTTAAGTTCCTTGACATACAACCTGAAACATACTCAACTTCATCCATCCTTCAGTAACGGAAGAAGTTTGTCACCAATCTGGTGACCTGTCCCTTAAATGAATTATAGTATATTAAGTTTTAGAAAAAGATGGAGAAAGAGGATGTTTCCATTGATTCAGGTTATTTTTAAGTTTAAATTTAAAATTTTAAAGTTTAAAAAATTTAAAACAAATCCATTGCCTTCTTAAAATCAATAATTCAAACCCCAAAGGTTGGAATATGGATATTTCTCATTTATTAATATTTGGACCATACTTTATGTGCCTAGAGACTGTTTGCACCCAGAATGTTGTTTGACCTCAGTAACTCTCTAGGAATGCTTGAGATGGTCACAAAGTATTCTGTTTCCCCAGGTCTTGATTCACTCAGAGCATTATTTTTTAGATCCTTACATCCAGAACTTGTATGGGGACCACTCAAACTTATGTTTTGGGTTTCCTTCATGTAATTTGTACATGACTCATGTGTGGTATTTTTGTCAGAGAGTTCATGTGTGACTCATTTGCAGAAAACTGTCAAAATCCTATATAATATGAAGCTGAGGAGGCAGGGGAGCCAACCCTTCTTTCCTATTCTCTCCTTTACTAAATGACCTAATTTCTTTCTAAAACTATTTCAGATTTTGGGGTTTGCTCTTGAGAACAACAGAGGCGAAGGGCACACCTGGACCTATTTTTTTGTTCAAGAGTGTGTGCATTTTACAATGTACTCTTCATTTCCAGGTTTAGTACAATTTTACCTATTTCTCTTGCTATTAAGATCTTGCTTGTATAAAAAAAAAAAAAAGAAAAAGCAAAAAGAAAGGGAAATAAGTTAATCTTAATAACCATTGATAAAAACGATTAAACAAAATAGGGAGCAAACCAGCAAAACTTTGGCCTTTGACAAAAGTAAAAGAAGGAAATTAACAATTAACTGATGAGCAAAGCAAATGCTTTTATTCTCTGTCTCCTTTCAGGTCTGACCAAAATTCCCCCACCTTTGGCCTAGTTTTCTCATGCCTTTCTTTTCTTCTTTTTAAAGAAATGTAGTTGTACTGTGCATGCACTTCCTGGTTGTTTTCTACATTTCCTTGAATTTGTAGATGGCATAACTGGACCTGTGGATAAGATCTGAGTCCAAATCCAGCCTTAGACACTAGTTGTGAGACCTTGGACAAGTCACTTAACCTCTATGCCTCAGTTTCCTCATCTGTAAAATGATCATAATAGACCGCCCCACCCCGAGTTGTAAGAATAAAATGAGATAACTGTAAACTGCTTGGCATGGAGTGGGTGGCATATCAATATTAACTATTATAGTTAATATTTTGAAAACACCAAAATATTTACATTAATGTAGGGGAAATGATGAGGCTTCTGACTTCCTGGATGAAGGGGTCCCTGAAGAAATTCTAGCAGATCAACACCTTTGCAATTTCTCCTGCACTTAAGAAGTTAAGTGACTTGTTCAGGGTCACCCAGCCAGTAAATGTGAGAAGCTTCTCCCAAACCCAGGTGTTCTTTACTCAGCTGGAAAACCAACTATGCCATGTTTTTTTTTTTTTGAAAAATCTTTACCTTCTGTCTTTAGTATTGATTCTAAGAGTCAATGGGGATGAAGTGACTTACCCAGGGCCACACAGCCAGCCACAAGTGTCAGAGGCCATATTTGAACCCAGGTGCGCTGGGTTCCACCTACCCTGCCCCAGCTGTCCCTTCCGGTGGTGGTCGTCTTTATTGAGGGGAATATATGCTGCTGCCTTTCCACAGTGCCCGGCACATAGCAGGCGCTTTACAAATGTTAGTCACTATTAATTATTATTACTTCTATCGTTAACCCAAACAGACCCACCCTGAACAAAATTCCAGAGTCAAATTTACCCTATTAAATGTAGGCCATTTTATTGTTATTTTAAACATAAAACTCATGTCTGTTGCCAGTCGCAAAGGCAACTAGACTGGATCCAGATCCCCATCGTGGGGTCCTCGTGAAAGGCCTGAGCCTCCGCATCCCCCCACGGCCCCCACCAGCTAGGCTGGGGAGAAGGCTGGGAGGGGTGCCAGGCGCCCCCGAAATGGTGGCAGGTCCCAGAGCCGGGTCAGGAGGCTGGTGACAATGCCGCACGAGGGGCCCCTCCAGTGCGGCTCCTCGGAGAAAGCCCAGAACCGCCATGGAGAACCTGCCAAGAAAGAGTGAGTTGTGCTGGTGGGCTGGGAAGGGGTACAGGGATGGGAGGCGGGGGCGGAG
>NC_058134.1:264294679-264309959 GCF_016433145.1 Gracilinanus agilis | reverse complement strand
AATAATGGTGTGTGTGTGTGTGTGTGTGTGTGTGTGTGTGTGTGTGTGTGTGTGAACTATATGAGGAATAAGGTTCCCCTCAGTCTTCTTATTCCATAATCTTTCTAAATTATACCTCTTTTTGTTGTTAAGGGCGTTTAACTTCTTTGAAGAATTTAAAATATAATATGTACATGCTAACAAGTTTGAAACGTAATCATATGAACTTCTCTCCTCCAACAAAAGGAATTCATGTTGGATGTTCAGGCTTTAAGGACATAAGCTAATGAGTTAGGAAAGCATAGAAAAGCAAGAGGCCTAGTTCTTCTTTGTATAAAACTTTGTATACACTGTGGTACAATCAAAGATAATGGACTTCTCTACTATCAGCAATGCAAGAATCCAGAGCAAGGCTGAGGGACTTGTGAGAAAGAAAACTAGCCACATTCAGAGGAAGAACTGTGGTAGGAGAAACACAGAAGAAAAACAACTGCCTGAACACATGGGCTGATGGGGATATTATTGAGGATGTAGACACTAAACGATAACTCTAGTCCAACTATCAGTAATTTGGAATTAGGTCTTGATCAATGGTACATGTAAAACTCAGTGAAATTGTGCATCAGCTAAGGGGGGTTAGGAGGGTTTGCGGGAGAGGGAAAGAACATGAAACATGTAACTATGGGAAAATATTCAAAATAAAAACTTAAAAAAAAGAAAAAAATAATAAAACTTAGCCCATTGGGGGAAAAACTTTGTATAAAAATTATTCTGATTATTCAACTTAATAAAAAGTCTCTTAGGAGCCAGCATAATGTGTAAAGAAATATGAACTTTGAGTCAACCTAACCTATGTTTAAATTCAAACTTTGACTTTACTAGTTGTATGATTTAAATCTCTGACTCCTCATCTGTAAAATGGGAGTAATAATACTTATAGTATTATGTTATGGGAATAAATTCTATAAAGTGGTTCATATACCATAAGGAATGATTTAAAAGTCAATTAAAAAATTTGTGATTTCATTGGTATAAGGAATCCCTGATGAAGAAACTACATATCCTGTCAAATGTTTTAGAGAATTTAGCACCAGGCAGTTAAGTGACTTTCTCAAGATCATACTGTCATTATTTGTCAGATATGGGGCTTGAATGTAGTTCTTATGGACTTCCCGGACAACTTTCTACTGTTCCAAATCCCTGTTAGATGATTATTATTTATACAGTGCCTCCTCTCTGTAAGACATTATACTTGGGGGTTATAAGAGAAATGAGAGATGATCCCTGCCTTCAAGGAGATTACAAACTTGATTTGCTTCTCAAGTATGTATGAGTTGGGAGAGAATTAAAGACCAATGCATGATTATAATATACAGAATTACATAAATGTGCTAGATTTCCCAATCTGTTGGAAGAAAATTATGAACAGTCATCACTTCATTAAACAAGAAGCAGTAGATCGGGAAATATGTCTATAGAAAACCAGCCATTCAGAGAATTTCAAAACAACAAAGAAAAAAATGGGAAAGTTCTTCAAAGATTTCTGTAGCAAATTCTGTTCTCCATCACTAGAGTAACATGTTTGGATGCCAACATCACAGTTCTTTGAATGTTACCTAAAAAAGTAGAAATGGGACCAATGAAAACAGAGATAAGAATTGAAGCAGGACTGGAAGATATGTACACAAGGGAGGTTTGTGACGGAAGCATAATTTTGTGGCTGATAAAGGATCAGATTTCACAATATCTTTTTTTTGGCTAATGATAGTTTATTTCCCCCCTCAATTACATATAAAAATAATTTTTAATTTTCACTTAAAAAATTTGAACCAAATTCTTTCCCTCACCCCTTCCCTGAGATGGCTAACAATCTGATATAGATTTTATAATGTAAAATATTTTTTCACATTAGTCATTTTGTGGAAGAGAACTTGAACAAAAGCAAAAAAAAAATCACATAACATCAAAATCAGTCTTTGTTGTTTGATGAGTGGAAGAATTCCTGGATTTGGGGTGAGAGAAAACCTGATTTATTGTTCTAGCTACTACCAATTGTCTCTGTGGCCTTGAGCATGTAACATAACCTCATTAAGTCTTAGTTTCCTAATCTTTAAAATGGGGGTAATATTATTGGTACAAAAATCTGTATATTGTAAGAGTACTATATCATATAAATGTGAGGTATTATATTTAGAACAAACACATAAGAAATTTTACTTTTCTCTATTGTACCTAGTAGGAACATAAAAATTATTTATTGAATTGAGTTATGGAGTTGGATTTTACTAACTCTTATACCTTGTAGTCTCTTGTCCTCTTTAAATCCCCACTAAGAATCTCATTTCTACCAATCTCTTTCTAAAGCCTTCCCTCCAATCTCTTCTTAGATATCAGTGCATATTTGATACCTTTGTTAATTTATGAAAACAATGACCCTGAACAAGTTGTCTTAGACTTCTCTTGCTTCTGAGCACTTGAATGGTTTATATTTTCCTGTGGTCATTTAAGGGCTGAAGAATTCTTTTGGTAAAGATTAATATAATTTGGAAATTAATCAACCAATAAATTAGAATGTTTATTTTTGACATATGTACCTGGAAATATTATTTACCAAACTTATCATCTCTTCATTTTCATTCATATTTTTTCCAGCTCCTTTCTGAATCCCTAGCATTTATACTCAGCATGCCAGAACCTTTGGGTTATTTTTACTTTTTTTTCCACTTTGCAAAATAATTGTTGTTGTTTTGCAATTTCAGCAGAAAAGGATTTTGTTGAAAAATAAATAAACAATTTTCTCTTCTACTTCTCATGATTATGAAAATTGTAAATAAGTAGAGACTTTCTTTTGCATGTTACTTTTCCAGCTTCATAATTTGTTTTTCAAGCTAGTTTATTCTTCTAAGATTTGCTTCTCCCACCACACACCTTCTTCCAAAGACAAAATAAATTGCTTTGCCATGCAGAAATGCGTTGGCAGCATCCTACAAAATATTTGAGAAGGCTTATCTCTTGTTATTAATTTTGGAGAATTCATGGATAAGTCCACAAAAAAACTGGTGCTCAGAAACAGGTAGTTATTAATTTTTTTCCTTTTCTTTCTGTTCTTTTTATGGAGAGGATGGGTGGGCTCATTTCCCCAGTTTTAATGATAGTGATGCATGAGCAAAGGTAGTCATTCTTCTAGTACTCTGACGGGAGGTAGTGAGTGTTCATCATATAAGAATGGAGTGTGGTCCTCAGAATGAATGCTTTTGGCCTGGATAAAAGGGATTGGTTTGGACTTTCTGCTATTTATCAGTTCTCGATATACCAAAAGTTCTTTGTATATCTTACAAGGTCCCTTTAATTTCTTTTACTTTATTAAGTTGAAGTTTCAAGGCACTAATATGTTGCTTAAAAGTCTTGCACAGTGTATGTTGAACTTACAAAGAAAGACAGTTATTAATCAATTGTTTGGAATACTTTTCTGACGTAGGTGATAACTACTGGTTTCATGAATTTTGAAAGACACACAGTGCTCCTTGGTTAAGTACTTAAAGATCTACCAATCACTCCTCTTTATCTTTGATGGTTTTTGTTGATATTTCAATAGAATTTAATTCAACTTTTGAAGAGAATATCTAGTTTGAAAATTCCCTTCTCCAGTACAGATTGCTAACTCATCTATAATTTATAGTCTTAAGAAAATTGCTTTTAGCACTGAGAAGTGAAGTGATTTGACCAGGGTCATGTAATCAGTAAATATCAGAGCCAGGACTTCAACTTTGCTCTTCTTGATTCAAAGGCCAACCTTCATTTGCTCTGCCATGATACTTAAAAACAACAACAACAACAACAACAACAAGGTAGCATTGTTAATTAAAAAGATTCTTTTAGGGGCATCCAGGTGGCTAAATGGATAATGAGCCAGGCCTAGAGACAAGAATTTTTGGGTTCAAATGTGGCCTTAGACACTTAGCTCTGTGCCCCTTAGCCCACATTGCCAATCCTTCCTGATCTGCCTTGGAACTTATATTTAGAATCTCTTCAAGAACAGAAGGAAAGGGTTTAAGTTTTTAAAATTAATTTTATTTTTTAAAAAATTAGTTATAATAATTTTCTCTCCCCTCAATTTCTTTTCCATTTTGTAAAATGTGGAAGTAGTCAATAAAAGCCTTATTAAACCTGTTTCTCATAATATACCTGTCAGATACCCCAAAGAAGTTTTTGATAAGAGCATTGTGCTTGTTAGTAAAAAAATCAAATCTTGTTTTGAAAATTTTTAGCAATGCTTTGTATACAATAGACTTGCACATAGTAGTAAGTTGTCAATTGCTTGTTTTTATTTAACTTTTAAGGATCATATTTGCCATTTTTTTATTACTAGGACAAATTGATCAAAAGAGCTAACTTATCATCTCTGCTTGGCTTTGAACATATTTGATCTCTTTCAATAAAATAATAATGTTAGATCAGTTGGGTTTTTTGGAGAATGAAAGAGGTTTCCAGCCACTTAGACCCTAGCTGTAATTAGAGCAGGACCACTGGGGCTTTGTCCTCAGGCGCTGATATAAGGTAGAATATATTTACTCCCTAGAGTGAACATCAGACCCATTCATTCCCATGCTTCCTGGTGTTCTTTTGGTCCAGCTTCATTTCTCAGGACCCTTGCCTTTTCTCTCTCTGATCCCACCTCTTTCCAGGGTCCAAGGATTGTCCTCTCTGTCCAGTTTAGCTGCCCCCCAATGGGTATGGGACATGGCCTCTCTTCTGCAAACCTTACCACCTGCAGTGGAATTTATTCTCTTTGCCATAATTAGTAGTTTCAGCACTGCCTTTGACCGAGACTTCTTTTGTTTTTTATTAATGCCTTTTGATATTTTCTTACAGACTTAATAATCTTTTTTCCCTGCATCTCTTTTAAAAAAGAAATAGATGACCACTGTCATCAGGAACTAAGTAGTAAGAAAAAAATGAATGTCCATGTCATTTGAATGTGTTCTGTAGTTACTTCCAAAGTTAATTTAGCTCAGAGGAAGGTCAGTATTCATTTGCTTATTTTGGAAGGTCATGGTCTTATTTTTAGCAATTTTAAATAAGAATGATAATAAGAACACGATTAAAGTAGCCCTTGTGGAGCACATGGGAGAGTCATCTAAGTTATGAATAAGCAGAGTCAGTTTAGATGAGAAACATAATTGCAGAAATCTTATTTGAAAAATAAAATAGATTATACCAAGGCTATATGGTAGGATTTTAATCAGATGTTTATCATTTTTTAAATATCAATTCCCTCTCCAAGTAAATATAAAGTCAATTTCTTCTCCTGAGAGGCAGCTAGATAGCTCAGTGGATGAAATACTTGACCATGAATCAGTCAGCTAATAAATATTTATTAAGCTCCTACTGTGTACCAGGCATTGTACTAAACTCTGGGGATACAGAAAGAGGCAAAAGATACTCTTGGACTTTTAGGAACTCACAATCTAATGGGGGAGAGACCAAGCTGTATATCAAATAAACAGAAAATAATTAAAAGAGAAAAGGTCTTAGAATTAAGGGGGGAAGACTTTCTTTAGAAGATGAGATTTTAGTTGAGATGTGAAGGAAGCCAAGGAATCCAGTAGACAGAGATATGGAGGGAAAACATTCCAGGTATGTGGGACAGCCAGAGAAAATGCCTGGTATAAGAGATGGAGTGTCTTGTTTGTGGAGCAGTAAAGAGGCCAGTGTCATTAGATTAAGAGTATGTGATGGGGAGTGAGGTATGAGAAGACTGGAAAGGTAGAAGAAGATTAACTTATGAAGGGTTTTGAATATCAATCAGTATTTATTTATTGATCTTGGAGGCAAGGGGAAGCCACTAGACTTTATTGAGTGAGGGGTGACATAGTTGGACCTATACCATAGGAAAATAATTTTGATGACTGAATGGAGGATAGATTGGAATGGGAAGAGATTTGAGCCTGGCAGATCCATCAGGAGGCTTTTGCTCAGGGGAAAGGTGATGAGATCCTGCACTAGAGTAGTGTCAGTATGAGAGGAGAGAAAGGAGCACCCCTGAGAGATGCTGGGAAAGTAGAATCGACACATTGGTGACGAGAAATGAGAGAGTGAATAGTAAAGGTGTCTAGGTTTTGAGCTGAAGGACTATGAGGATGGCGTTATCTTCAAAAATAATAAACTAGCCAACAACAATGGTGGGCATTTAGGAGAATTTAAGGGAAAAGATAATGAGTTCAGTTTTGGACCTGTTGAGTTTAAGATGTCTACTGATGTGAGCATGGAAGTCAGCAAAGAGATTGGGGCAGGATAGATAGATCTGAGAATCATTAGTTTAGAGATGATAATTAAATCCCTGGGAACTGATGAAATCACTAAATAAAGTAGTATAGAAGGAGAAGAGAAGAGGGCCCATCATAGAACTCACTGGGATACCCAGTATTAGTGATGTGACCCGGATGAGCTTCCAGCAAATGGGATTGAAAAGCAGGGACCATATAGGTAAGAAGAGAACCAGTAGAGAACGATGTCCCCAAATCTAGAGAGATAACAGCATTAAGGAGAAGATAGAGATCAACAGTGTCAGAGGCTGCAGAAGTCAAGGAAAGTGAGAACTAAGAGAAAACCATTGGATTTTGGCAACTCAGAGATCATTGCTAACTTTGGAGAGAGCAGTTTGGGTGGAATGATGATGAAGTTGGAGTTGAATTAAAAGGGGTTAAGAAGAGGATGAGAGGTGAAAAGTGAAGACACCTGGTGTAGGGGCCTCTTAAAGGAGTTTGACCACAAAGGAAAAAAGAAATAGAAGATTAGAGTGGGGATGGAAAAGATGAAGTGAAGGTTATTTCAGGATAGGGGAGATGTGAGTATGTGTGTGGGCAATAGGGAAGGAAGTTGGAGGATCTGAGTTCAAATACAGCCTCAAATGCTTACTAGTTGTATGATCTTTGGCAAATTACTTAATGTGCCTCAGTTTTCTCAACTATAAAATGGGTATAATAATAGCATCTACCTTCCAGGGTTATTGTAAGGATCAAATGAGATACTATTTATAAAGTATTTAGCACAGTACTCAGCACATTGTAGACTCTTAATAAATGTCCTCTTTTCCTTCCTTCCTTCCTTCCTTCCTTCCTTCCTTCCTTCCTTCCTTCCTTCCTTCCTTCCTTCCTTCCTTCCTTCCTTCTTTCCTTCCTTCCTTCCTTCTTTCCTTCCTTCCTGACAGGAGCATTGGAATGAAATAATTTGCCCTCTTCATAGGAATTCGGCTAACTCAAGGCAAGCATTTCCCCTGCTTAGAATAAACTACATTAGTTATAAAAACCTACCTATTATTACAAAGCAGGCTCTAATGCCAGCTTTTGCCAAGATAGAGTTGCATTTGAAAAAATCTTTGCTGTCCTATAGCTGTCCTTCCTTCTGTACACCTCAAACCCAAGGCAGGCCAACTTCTGACTTCTAGGCTTCTGGGCCAGGGGAACATGGAGCACAAGCAGGAGAGATTGTTCACTTTTCATTGAGAGCATTTACACTTCGGAAATCATTGCTGCAAATGTGGCCTCGACTGATTGTTTTGTTGATTGCCTGGATTCTTAAGAAATTCTCAATTTAAATTCTTAAAAATTAAGCCTAAGAGAGCTTGTGCCTACATTTCCTGCCCCGTTCCCCTGTTGTTACCCATTTACCAACCCATCCTCAGGTGTAGACCATCCATCTACACTTGGAAGATTGGGGCAGGGGAAATTGTCCTCTTTCACCCTCACCTTTCTCATAAGTATGGGAGAGGCAGTATTATGTAGTGCAAAGGGTATTTCTTTGACAGGCTAAGGATTTGGGTTTGAGTCTTAAGTGTGTTACTTACTCTACGTGTGACCTTGGGTAAATCACTTCATCATTTTGAGCCTGGGTCACTTCATCCATCAAATGAAATGGTTGGACTAGATGTAATCCCCTAAGAGGAAGAGCTGTCATTTGTTTTGTCTTTTTATTCCCAGCATATAGCCAATCATTCAATCAGTCAATAAACATCAAATAAGTGCCTACTATGTACCAGGCACTGTGCAAAGTGCTGGGGCTACAGCAAAAAGGCAAAAGACAGCCCCTGCCTTTAAGGGGGAGACAGCATGCAAACAAATAAATCTAAAGCAAGCTATATACAAGGTAAATAGGAAATAAGCAGAGGGAAGGTCCTGTAATTAAGAGGGGTTGGGAAGGCTTTTTGTAGAAGATAGTATTTTAGATGGCACTTAAAGAAAGCTAGGGAGCTCAGTAGTCAGAACAGAGGAGGGAGAGCATTCCAGGGATGGAGGATAGCCAAAGAGAATATCTGAGCCAAGATATGGAGGATCTTGCTTGTAACAGCCAAGAGGTCAGGGTTGCTGGATTGGAGAGTACCTGTCAGAGAATGGAAAGGTAAGAGGTGGCTTTGAATGCTAAATAGAGCTCCTTGTTTTTGATCCTGGAAGAGATAGGGAGCCACTGGAGTTTATAGAGTAAGGCAACATGGTTAGGTATATATTAGGCTTATTGATTAATGGATTCTAGCGCTGAATCAGGAGGATCCCTTTTTGTCAATGTGGGGAACATTTTGGTCTCGGGGTCATTTCCAGATCTAAATTTATAAGCTTGTGTTTCTATGGACCGTCTTCATTAAGTAGACAAAAGTGTCAGAGATGGAATTGAGTTCCATTGAAATAGGCAACTGAGAGAGATTGTGAAAAGCTCAATTCGTATGTTGTCAAGGTTTTATTGAGTTTTTAGCACTAGTCTAAGGTATGGAGGAGACACAGCAGTGAAAGGTATGGTCTTTGCTCTTGAAAAGCTTATTATATATGTGGCTTTTTCAAATTGCTTAGCTATTCACTTGCCTAAAGACAAATAGCCTTAGAGAGTGCCAGGAAGTTTCATTCTGTGCCAAGATTCTCAAATGCCTGGTATGTGCACATAGAGTAGATAGAGAGGTGGAAGTTCTGGATTTAGTCTTGTATCTGGCACTTAATGGCAGTTGGACCCTGACAAGTTACTTAGTTTCTCAATGCTCTAGTCGACCAACTCTCTAAGACCACAAGTTGCAAAGAAGTCAGTAACTTGCGTTGGTAGAGGGAATTTCCTCACCTGGAGATTCCCTGGATTGAGGAAATTATAGATCCAGTCTTTGTCATTATGGATAGAAAGAGGACAGAAAAAAATACAAGTGATTTTGAGAGGCTATAGGGTTGTATATTGGGAAGCTGTCCCCATTCCTTCCCATTCTTCCTTCCCCACTCTTTGTAAGCACGGTCCCTCCAAAACTCTTGCCTTTTGACATACTTTTATTTCTTCATTGCTCAGCTCAGATGATCCTTTCTCCATGAAGGTTTTCCATGACTCCTTCACTGACCCTTCATCCTCAAATTTTCCCAGGGTATTTGTTTAGAACTCTCTTTTGTCCCAATCAAATACTGCTTTGTGTTATACTTATTTGTGTAAATAGGATACACTTTACTCGACCATTTTGTCAGTCTTTCTCTACCCTTCAAGTAACCCCAAATATTTGCTTGTAAGACCCTTGAAAGGTCCTTGTGACGTAGCATTCATTATGCAGTACAAACTTGGAATCAAGAAATCCTAGGTTCAAATCCTTCCTCAGACGCATACTAATTCTGTGATGCTAGGCAAGTCACTTAATCTCTGTCTGTCTCTGTTTCTTCTTCTGTAAAAATGAGGGAGCTAGTCTTCTTGTGACAAGGAAATATTCTGAGATACTGGTTTCCACATAAGAAAAATCAATTTGTTGATTAGGGTAGCAAATAAAGGTCTGTGATCTCTCTGTGATCAAAAGCAATTCATCCAGAGTCTTGAATTATTTAGAAATACAATTGTCCAAGCTCTCCTCCAAACAACCCAAGACATCTCTAACTGGTGGATAATTAATGACAAAGTGGGCTAATATTTTCCAATCCCTCCCTGATTCCCTCATGATGATGGAGAAGCAACATCTGATCACCGGATTCCAATATCCTTGCTGACTTAAATGGAGAAATTGGGTTAGGTCTGGTTAAGTTTGACTTCCATCATTCATCCTAATGGAGGGAATCAAGGATATGGCCAAGCTGCCTCTGGACATAACTTGGCTGGAACCAGATTTGGTTACTGGAAAGGATGAACTTTAGGAGATCAATCTTAATTATTGCAATTTTAGAGTATGCTCTGGGGCAAAGAATGTAAGGTACATTCCTAGGGCTCAGGACAAAAGAATGAGGAAAAGGCTTGGACATAAAAAGGTAGAGTGACATTAGAAATCACAATGATACAGTATTACGAACAATTCTTCTCTTGTAGCTCTAAACCAATGAACTTGGGGTCTCCCACAAAACATCTCCTTTACTTCTTTTTTTAAATGTTGCTGAGTGGAGCTAGAGGAAGTCATGAAACCTGTTCATTAAGCCCACTTCAAATTTATGTTACCAAATCTCAAGGAGGCCTTTATTGTAACAAGGTAGTCCTTCCACTCCTCCCTCATTGATTCTCTATCCCTCTTTCCGAGCAACTGCTTTTAGACTATTTCTTCATTCTTCAAGACACCCCTACTTCCTCCCCTCCCCTCTTGGCCAAAGGACTTTTCCTGATGCTTCAATGAAAAAAATAAGGCCATTTGCCCCCAGCTCCCTCATCCTTCTTTTCATCTTGACTCTTACTGACATTATCATACATTATGGATAAAAGAGCAAGTGAATGAATGAACAAATGAAAAACGATTAGGTGTGCTATGTCAGCATTGTGTAGTGCTGGTGATACCAAGTCTTATCCCTATCTCTATAACATTTCTTATGTGTCATCTTTTCTCCACCACCTTTGTTCAAGCCCTAATCACTTTTTACCTGAATCATTGAAATAATGTTTTAATTACAATTTAAGTTCCTGCCTCAAGTTTTTCCTCATTCAAATCCATTCTCCACACAGTGATTTCTCTTGGTGTGCTGACCCAACAGTGTCACCATATTACTCAATACACCCCAGAGGCTGCCTGTTACCTCTAGAATAAGTATAAATTCCGCTGGCAGTTAGAGTTCTTCACAGTCTGGTCCTTTCTTCCAGATTTCCTTCCTTCTACTCACTTGATGGTCCATTGGTACTAGTATCCTTGCAGCTCTTCTCATACTCCACTGCCTGTCCTTGAGCCTTGCTTCAGATGCCTGGAATGCTTTCCCTCCTTACTTCTGCCTGGTGGAGTGCCTAGCTTCCATCAAGATTCTACTCAAGTGCTACATTTTTTTTAGGAGGCCTTTTCTTGTCATCCCATCTCATCCTTCTCTTCTGGTTACCCTCTACCCACTCTACTTTGTATTCATCTTGTGTATACTTAGACATATACCTACTGGGTCCACCATTAGAACAGAAGCTCCTTGAGGTTTTTCCTTTGTTTCCTATGCTTGGCATAATCCCAGTACATAATAGACTCTGCTTATTAATTTATAGCTTGATTGAGGGAAGGGACTGAGTTTTCATTTTTCATCTTTGAAGTCTCTAGCTCCTAGCAGAGTGGCTTCCACAGAGCAGATACTGTTGGGCCAATGAATGAAGCATTTACAAGGTATATACTCTAAACAAAGTTAAACATTGGAGAATTCAAATGGAAAAGTAAAGCAGTCCTCAAAGAGCTCACATTCAAATGGGGTTAGACAATGCACACGGAAGGGTTTCAACTACAGATTTGATGGAAAGGTCCCATGATCTGTAGGGTACAGGGATAAAGCAGACGTTAATTTTTCTTCTTTATCATCATTTCCATTGATAAAATTATATCATTTTCTGATATTAAGCCATATGTCAATACCAAGGAATATGGCATTTATTTTTGTTTATTTTTTACATTTATTTATTATTAAATGTTTACTCCTTTTGGAGTGTTCCACGTCCAGTTCCAAAATTTGTAGACTTCGTCACTAGGCAAGTCCCTTAATTGCTCTGATCAGTTAAATAGAGAGAATAATACTTTCAGTAGGGAAGTGGATTAAAAAAATCTCAAATTTCTGTGAGCTTGATGGCTTATAGAATATTCTCACAAGAGTCCTATGACATTTGCAACATATTTTTATTTTGGATTAGGAGTTGCAAAAATGAAATGCTCAAGGTTACATGGCCAGTAAATGTCACGGCAGGATTTGAACTGTCCTCTCCTTATTCCCAAGTGTCTCCTCTTTCTGTTTCATCCCTATATAAATAGGACAGTGTTATTTTACTTTTTATTGAATGTGAAAAATGATTGAAAGTATCTACAATGACAGATGTGAGGAAGTAGGGCTTATGATTTCATTGGTTTGGGGAAATTTCCTGGTTGAGAAAACTCTACCAGTGTAGTGTGATACTTCCTTAACAATCTATTCTAGTTTTAGCAAACTTCCTAGAGTCCTAGGAATTTAAATGACTTGCCCAGGGACCACCTGATCTATATGTAGCTGTGGCAGAACTCAAACCCAGATTTTTCTGGTTCCATGCCCTATTCACTACACTGTGCTACTTCTCATGATGATGAAATGAAAATAAGTGATTATCCAGTCAGTCAGCAGCAGAAGCCACTATTTTGGCTTCTACTTTGCTTATAATATAAAGTTATAGCAAATTTTTGTTTGAATTCTTCATAATATATTTTGATACCAGGAAAACTCATCATTTGCTATATCATGAGCTGAGTGAAAGACCCTTTCACTTGGACATTTTGTGTCTTTGCTTGTGATGGGAAACTCAGATTCTCAATTATCTTGACTCATTCTCTGCTCAGGATGCCAAATGATGGCTGGCTCTAGCCAACAGTGATTAAAAAAAACAAAATCTAAACAAAACTAAGACTCAGCATTCTATGACAATATGGAATCTATTCTTTTCAATGGTAATTTTGTAAATAAAGCACTGAGCTTCATTTCCTGGCTTTCAAATAGCCATCATTTCCATTGTTGTCGGTGATAAAGTCCTTTTATTTCTTTCGCTGTAGATGAAGGATGGACAACTTTACAATCGTATTATTTAGTATTAGGAGTTACTCGGCAGGTATCATTGACTTAATTCCAGATGCAGATTTTCTCTTCTCACTCATTGCCCCTAGCTGTTGTTCTCACTGTCCACTCTGGAGTTAACTGCACCCATGTCACTGGACATGAGTATCTCAGTGGCAGTGACTGTTTTCATTTTTATCTTTTGTCCTCAGTGTCTCGGAGAGCTGGGAACTTAGTAGACCTTTGATAAGAGCTTGTGAATTGAATCTCGTCCAGTGGTCCCAACCTCTTAAAGAGCAAGAACTCTTTTTCAACACAAACAACTCCATTCGTGGCAACTGATAGTGTTGTCTCCATGGATTGAGAAAATCCAGAATGGTAAAACTTCTATGAAGTCAGAAACACTCAAATGAATTTTTATTTTATACACACTATCTAGGTACACACTTGAAAAATTCAAATGCACTTAAGGGTGAGATGCTCTTCATTCCATTTACAGAAGGTATGTTTGTGTATTTAGTGATCTGTGGATGCTTTTATATGAAAGTAGTAAAATGACTTTATCCCACCCCCAACTCCCAAGGCTGTGGAAAACTGACCCAGCCAAATCCCCTTATTTTCAAGGTGAAGAGAATGAGATTCCATGAGATGAAGATTTGCTTACGTTAATAATTATAATAAAATAATAATAATAACAAATATTTATGTAGCGCTTACTCAGTGCCAGGTACTGTGTGAAATCCTTTATAGTGGTCTCATTTTATCTTTTACAAAACTGGGAGGTAGGTGCTGTTATTATACTCATTTTACAGATGAGAAAATTGAGACAAAGAAAGGTTAAGTGTCTTGCCTGGGTTCACATGGCTGGCAAGTGTCAGGTTAATTTAAACCCAGGTCTTCCTGTCTTCAGGCGCAGCACTCTGGGTACTATGATGCTGCCCAGTGGGGTAAGTGGCAGACATTTGTTGACATGTCCTCTGACTCCTCATTCAGTTACTTCTCTTTCTATGTGAAGCTGCCTCTCTGAACCTAGTTCTTCTGGGAAATACTTGAAGGGAATCTTAGTATGAGGCTGCCACTTTCTACTATAGACACTTTTTAGTGTTGTCTTTGACCAAGTGCTTTTTTGAACTTTCCTTTGCCCCATTCTTTTGTCTTTTGCTTCTTCCTTTCTTTCTCCCATGACTATCCCTTAATCCTTCTAGTGACACTGAGGGGTATTGCTTCCCCTGGGACTCTCATTTTTACTTGTAGGCTGCAGATACCATATGCAGATTTTCCCTTCTTTTTCATAGAAATATGTGTGACCTTTGCATATTATTCTCTTCACTCAGGGATTTTGCCAGTTTTACATGATGTAAAACAATTTTCCCTTCTTGCCCTAAATAGTTAAGGTATACTTTAGGAGAATGCAAAATCTCAGCAAATTTTATCCCTAGTGTTCATCAGGACCAGTGAAGCCCAATTTCTAGACACTAGAATTTCCATTTATAACCATCCATTCTCTTGGATCTTTTAAAGACAGAGCTGAGGAATTGGGGTCAGTGGAATTTAACCGTGACAGTCCAGAAGTTTGTTTCCATTTGAAAACAGGAATCGCACATTATGTTTTCAGTGCATCAACAGCATCTGTGTAGAAATGGGTCAGTGGCTACCATCAGTGTGCTTAGATAGGCCTAGAAACTAACTATATATCAGGGAAAGCCGTTATCAGGAACAAAAATATCAAAGAATCCAAAGCCGGGGGTGGGAAGCAAACACCAAACAAGAAATAAAATATTTGTGCGCCATTGAACTTACAACTTTTTTTTCTTATACCACCTATTTGATGGAAATTTGAAATGCTTATAATATTAAGAAGTAGGCTGTGCTTATGGATTTGGAGGATGTTACCCCAAGAGAATCAATCTCATCCACTCTTCTGCTGCTGCTTTGGAGATAGAAGTGGACAGGGTAGATGATAAATACTTTGAATTTTGTTTTCAGTGGTATGTTTGTGAGTGTTTGCGTGTGCAGAAAATCAATCTTGATTACACCATGGATTTTCCCAAGAGTTGAATCTACAGCTCTCAGTGCCAGATCAGCAGTCTTTCTCCATCAGGTGGACATTTTAGTGTGCTTTCCATGTCTCTGGTGTAAAGCTCTTAATCCTCCATTCTTAGTGCCATTAATTAATCTCTGGTTGGTCCACTTTTCCTGTATTTTATCTAGCTCAAGATTTCATGCTGACATAGTTTCTTTTCTGTCATTTTTGGGATGCTGTGGAAACTAACTTCCCTTCCTTCCTTCCTTCCTTCCTTCCCTCCTTCCTTCCTTCCCTCCTTCCTTCCTTCCTTCCCTCCTTC
>NC_058134.1:264276395-264294322 GCF_016433145.1 Gracilinanus agilis | reverse complement strand
CTCCCTCCCTTCCTTCCTTCCTTCCTTCCTTCCTTCCTTCCTTCCTTCCTTCCTTCCTTCCTTCCTTCCTTCCTTCCTTCCTTCCTTCTTTTCTTCCTCCATAGTAGACTGCATCTGCTCTCATGTGTTAGAGACAGGCTTTTTGGAGAACAAAACTTTTCCCAATATTCTTTTCTTGAGTTGAATCTCACAAACTTGGGATTCTCTAAGCCTGCAGTGTTTTACATAGTGTGAACTTGTAATACTGTGTTGGGAACTGACAGACTTTCATTTTTTTAAAGCCCTAAATTAACTTGAAAACAGCTTCTTATTAATTTGTTCTTGTTATTAAACACCTGAATATGCTAAGTGCAGTAGAGATATAAAGTTTAGAAAATAAATGGTTCCCAGACCCTCACAAAGCTTATAGTCTAGTATCGAGGAAAGATACATATATATGTAATTTTAATATATATTCCATTACAAGTGCATTAGAGTTGCAAGACAAAGTGCTATGTGTGTTCTAAAAGGAAAGACTGTTACTGCCAAAGGAATCAGGGAGGAGATATTCAAAGTGGGTTAAAATGAATGGTCAGAAATTCAGTGAGTGATAAGAGCAAGATCTATGACAGTGACACCAAACTCAAAAAGAAATAGGGGAATAGAACCATACATAAGGATCCCTTTGAGCTATACTTTGACTTGGAATACCACTTAGTCATATTATTTATATTTTATCATATTTTAATTTTTTGTCAAATATTTCTCAATTATATTTTAATATGATGCAGGCTGTTTTGGGGAGTATTGTGGCTGCATGTGGCCACAGGCAGTGTGTTTGACACTTCTTGCCTCTGAAGTGTCTCATTCCATGTCAATTCTAAATCCAAAGCATCAGACCAACATGAATCAAGCTTGGCCTATGATACCCACCTTTATAAAAGCCACCCAGGTTCATTGGCTTCTTTTGGAATAGCTACCTGGGAGATTTAGAGAAGTGGAAGGGGGCATTTACCCTCTAAAGATGTTCCTGATCATTAAAATGTGCTTTAGTTTGAGTCTTTTCCATGTTCTTTACTAAGTAAATAATAAATATTCAATGCTGATGCCTTGTGAGTTTGGATTCTTGTAAGGGGAGCGGGTGCCACCATTAGGAAGTGTCAGAAACCAATATTCTCAGGTTTTACCTGGGTAGGGGCAAGTGATCCAAGGCAGTCTGTAAGTCCATTTGGTATACCTATGCCTTTTTTATCAGAAGGGAGCCCCTCTGATATAGCTAATAAGTAGCAGAGCTGGGATTATAACTTTGACTCCAAATTCAGCAGTGTTTCATCAGGATGCCTCCATTTTGCCCACTATGCCCAGGCTCTGAAGGTTGACTTGTTTTTCACAGGCAAAAATATTTTGAAACCTCAGGAGAAGACATCATTTCCCCCTCTCACACAGTAGATTGATTTTCTAATGGATACAACGGACAGTTGCTCTGACAATATTTGCTATAAAGCAGAATTTGGAAGGAAGATGAATTGGTCTTGCTGAAATCCTAGAAGAGTCCTATTTGAAGGCTACTTCTGGCTGTATGAGTGTTGGATTGCATCTGAAGTGTGTGCTCTCATTACCACCACTCTAACCTGAGTTCTATCTAGAACTTGTTTCCAGAAATTGCTCTCCTCTCCACTGGGGCTACAGATCTCTAGTGGATGCCATCACTGATTTTCTTGGTGTTGCTCTGCTTTCTTTCCTAAATTCCTATTTCTACATGATCTTTAAAATCAGATCTTCTTCTCCACATGTCATTTCTTGGGAGTCCCCTTTCTATTTTCTCTGACAGCTATTTTGAGAGTGTTACTTTTTAGTCTCTCTGCTTCTGCATTCTTTCCAGTACACTTTCCATTTGATCAGCTCCTAAACACCAGGAAACCACAGCAGAAAATAATATCAATTGCTCATTTTTTTCATTTTATTCAAATGATGGATTTCCCCCTTTTCTTTCTCTTCTTCATCTGTTACAAAGAGAAATGCTTTAACTGTTATAAAGTGCTGTACATGTGTAAGTTACTTTCATCATTAAGGAACTATTAAATGGATCAGCCCAGTGGAATGGACAGAGAGACACACTTGAAGGCAGGAAGCCATAGTTTCACGTTGACCCTGGGCAAGTCTCTTAACAGAGCTACTGGCAACTCTCTTGTGACTATAAGATTAGGGGTCAACCCGCATTAGTAGAGGAAGTTTTCTCACTGGAGTTCCCTTCAGTTATGGAATCTCAGGTCTAGTCTTTGTCCCACTACTAAATGAGGAAATTCTAGGGTTTGTATCTAAATTCTCATCCTTTCCTCTGAAATATAATCTATGTATTTCTCCCTATCCCTTAGCACTTATCCTTACAAAAGATATCGTAGTTTATTTGAAAGAGGCACACGATTTGTAGTCAGAAGACCTGGGCTTGAATTCCAGCTTGCTACTTACTGCCTACATGACTGTAGACAAGTCACTTGATTTTTCTTGACCTCAGTTTTCTCACCTGTAAAATGAGGTTATTTGACTAAACCTCTAAAGTCTCTTCCAGTTTCTTATTCCAAAGAATTTGGAGAGAAGGTGCCAGACTTTAAAGAATCATAGATAGCTGACAAAATTGAATAAATGAGAAGCCTTGAATAATTAATTTCCCAAATCCTGCCTACTTGCTAGCCAACACAGCTAAGAAACACATAGGAAGAAGGAAACAATCGGCCCGCTGCTAAGGAGTGTAGGATAGGCCTTTCAAGGGAACGGAGTTGAAGTATGAGCCGAAGAGACAAGCTAGGCTGGCTTTCTTGCGGCTCTCCTGGAGCTTCCCACTTAGTGGCAGCTCGCTTCTGAAAGAAGCAATCAGCAGTGGCGTCCGACCCTCAGATGTTTCTATGACTCGCCCTCCCTGAAAGTCATTGATGTTTCTGCTCTAGCTAGATTTAGCAACTTGAGATTGAAAGCAGTGCCCTGCCTGACATCCCATTCTGCTAGAGCTGCCAGGGAGCAAAATCACTGGGTTCTTCGAACCTCGCAAAATTCCAGAGGAAACAGTTAATTACAGTCACAATTAGCTGTGAAGTTCTACTGTAAAGGTCTGGGAGCGTCATTATGAGTCAGTCTGGGCTTTGTGTGGAATCCATTCAGATAGCACCATGTGGCTTATCCCCTTTTAACAGGTTTTCAGGGAACTTGTGATTTTGTGTCCCTGCAAAATGTTTTGAGAACAGGGCCATAAATATTTCAGCTGGCTCCTTGCTGTACATCCCCAGGACTCCAGACCTGGTCCCCCTGGTTACAAAATCGCTAATCCTCAGAGGAAAAAAAAATCCAAATCCGATCCCAACCCTGACTGGCCTCCATGGAAAGAAAATGTTACCTTGGGAACAGAGATAAATGAGAGGCTTATGGATTATAAAGATTTTTAAAAAAACTTGATGAAAATTTAATTTGTTAGGAATGGTTCATCATAGCATATGCCAAGAGGAGCGTGCCAAAAATAACAATCTGAAGGAACACACAGGATCTAATGCTTCCGTACTTTTTGGAGAGTAAAAGAGATCATTGAAACAACACATGTCAGATGCCATTACCATCATATTGTAGAGGCCATCTGTTATTACCCAAGATCAGGACCTGCTGCTTTCCCTGAATCTTGAGCTCTGGAAAGGCCAGCGTCAGATGAAATTAAGCACATTCTGTTAAAGGGAATATGTCTGAGCTTTTTTTTCTTTCTTTTTTAATTTTTAAAATTGAATTCCAGCAAGACTTTGAACCATAAAACCATATTCTCCATTCTGATGTATATTCCTCTACAAAACCACTTTGATTTCTCTATTTTAAAAACATTAGTTTTTTCTTCCAAATTAATTTTATCATTTCCCCGAATTATCAAGGATTTATTTCTCTTTTTCTCTTTCCCATTTCTTCCCCTTTAATCTTACGATTAAAACAAAAGAAACAGAAAACCTTTATAACAAGCATATATAGTCAAACAAAACCAATTCCCTCATTAGTCATGTCCAAAAATACATATCTCATTCCACATTTTGAATTTATCATCTCTTTGGCAAGAGGTCCTACTTGCCTACTTGCTCTTTGGTCTTCTTGTTACTGTATTGATAGAATGTCTTTCAAAGTTTTTTTTTTTAATAATTCACAACCACCACTTTTAAAGAAGATCTAAAATTTTTATTGCTATTGTAATTATTCATTTCTGAAACAAAAGGATGTTAATGATACATGTGCATGGATAGGTGTTTGCAATGTACATGTCTCCATCTCTATTAAGAGGAACTTAGAATATTTAAAAGCTGTCCATGGGGTTTAAGGGCCAGAGCAAAGAAATACCTGTCAGAGTATAAATGGAAAAATATTCGCTTTCTTTTTGATATTCTGATGAGGGCTTGAAAGCAGAATTTAAGAGTGGTTTTTAATGAGATACTTATTCAGTGTTCTGCCACTGTTACTTTCATATTGAAATATCATGCTGGTTTTATTAAACAATAACTTTATGGGTCTACCATTTTTTATTTTTCTTTGGCACGTTTCTTTGGCCACTATTTCAAATGTCCCTGCTAACCTTTCCATTTGTCTCCCTGCTATTATTTTCTCCCTCTTTCTCCTACAAAAAGGTGTTAAGTGTTCCCTTTGGTATTCTCCTTCCTGGATTAAGACTTAAAAGACCAAGTTGAAAAGAATGCTAAGATTCTACACTAGGATATTCTTTAGGGAGGGGAGGAGAGGAGAGTTCTCTCTTATTTATAGGCCAGGATAGAGTAGTGATTTCAATATTATTTAGGGATTTGATATAAAATTGTGATCTTAGGCATATTGATCCAGATTCTGGGACAGTGTGGTGTAGTGTATAAATTATTCCATCCGAATATTGGAAGACTTGGATTCAAATTCTGTCTCAGACAATAACTGTATGACCTTGGTCATGTCACTTGTCTTTTCTTAGCCTTACTTTCCTCATCTGTAAAATGAAGTCATTGATCTCTTACATATCTCCCAGTCCTAAAACTATCATTCTATGTTCCATTGGATGTCATTCCATAGAGAGCATTGGGAACTTGACACAACCAGGGTATTTTGTGGGAGTTCATACATAATTCATAGTCTATTACGATGAGTACATATAATCCATTGAATGTAAAATATCTTTTCAATAGTATTAAACTTTCCTTTCAGAAAACATTCCTTTTTTGTGTGTGTGTGTGGGGGGGTTCTTCCTTGCTGCCTCAAGTTATGCTCCAAACTCACTCTGCTCTGTGAAATTCAAGGAAATCATTTTGCTGTCTCTGAACGTTTTTGAGAAACAAAGATGAGACCTACCTCTCACCTTTTCTTGGGCCTTGATGGATGGAAATGTCTCCATCATATGGCAAATCAAGACGAATATGCCTGGTTTCTCCTTTTGGGAGCTATTGGCCTTTGGAGAGGAAATAGTAGAAGGAGACAAAAAATATGGTACCTGTTGATTTTTTTTCTACAAAGAACTTGTGTGTGACAGGCAAAAAATCAGCATGCTGATGTGGACTTTTAAAGTGCTTTCCCCTCCTTTAGGGCTCTATGTTTGCTACTTTCTTGTAATATAGTCTCCCCTTCATGACTGTCCTGATGTCCATTTTCAATATATCAGAAAATTTATATGAAGCACACACTAGATACCAGACACTGTGTTAGGCATTCGGGATATAAGGACAAAAAAAAAATCAACTTATCTTACTCACAGGGAGCTTACGTTCTAATGAAGAGATGATTGATTATTATTAGCTGGCATGTAGCCAGTTATCTATTTATTTGTTTGCTAGGAGAGATTCAAAGGAAAGAACTGTTAAATAACTATCTTGGCAAATTTTATTAACCTCTCGGCACTACACACAATGGTGCATTTTATAGTAGAATGTAGTTGACTGCTAAGGGTTTAATGCTCTTTGGGGACCACTTGGAAAAGCTTAGAAATGATAACAGAGGATGGAGGAATTTTAGTTCACATTTTCTTTATTTTTATCTTATCTTGAGTATTGAGCAACAACAACAACAATCCTAGTTAGCATTTACGTATAATATTTTAAAGTTTGCAGATTATTTTACAAATATTATCTCATTTGATCCTACAACATCCTTGGGAGGTGTTTTTTTTTTTTTTGTCTTCATTTTACAAAGAAGAAAAACTGAGGCAGACAGCTTAAGTGACATGCCCGGAGTCATACAACTAGTTAGTCTCTAAGGTCAAATTTGAACTAGGGTCTTCCTGAATCCAGGTCCAGTGTTTTATCTGTTTCTCCACTTAGATTCCAATTAGTAGACTTATGGGGACAATTTGAGATATTAGATTAGAAATATACAATTTTCACATTTGAGGGGGTGTTAGTTACATGCTTTCGGAATCTCAAGATTTTATGGTTTCACTTGTTTTATTCTGCTAATTAATTGGTATTCCCTCCACTAGTGCATATCACAACCTATCCATGACTTCTCATTTTGTGTGAATATTGTCCTTGTTGTTCCATAAAGAATCCACATAGCATGCAAGACTAGTACCAATCAATTAATCAGTAAATATTTATTAAGCTCTTACTATGTGCCAGGCACAGTGGGGATATAAATAGTAAATAGAAATAGAAAACAATGGGGATATAAAAAGAAGCAAAAGATAGTCCCTTTCCTCAAAGAGCTTACAATCCAATTCTTCTACCAAGGGGCAGCAATTAAAGGGGAGAATGTGCCCACTGGGAATGACCAGCACAAAGCTACAATAGCAGGACACAGAGTGTGGTTCTTAGGAAGCTGCAAATAGACCAATGTAGAGTGCAACTCTTGGGCTTTAAGTTTGCTAGTATTCCTCAATTTTACCAAATGACTGACCCAGGTCTTCAAGAAAGAATGATTAGATGTTTTTGAAGCCATTTTTTTGCATGTAAGTCAGCCAACAAGCACTTATTATGCACTTACTATGTACTAGGCAGTGCCCTAAGGTCTCAGGTAGGGCAGTGCCTACTCTCAAGGAGCTTACATGCTAATGGAGAAGATTAAATATAAGTTACTAGGTGAATATATACACACACACTCACACTCACACACAGAGTAGATGAAGGTAGTTTGGAAGGGATAGACATTAGCAGCTGGAGTGACTGGAACAGACTTCTTGCAGAAGGCAAGATTTGGACCAATTCTTAAAGGAAACAAGGAAAACGCAGAGGGAGAAGTGAAAATGCAAGACATTCTGGGACCTGGGAAGAGATGGGGCAAATGTACCAAGAGATGCAGTATGGCTTTCAAGGAACTAGAAGTAGGACAAGGTTGTTGGGATGCAGAATGCAAAGAAGGCAGCAGCATTGCTGTCATAAGACAGCTGGAAATGTGGGAAGGGGCCAAGCCATTCAGAGCTTTAAAAATAAGATCTTGTAGTTGATCCTGGACACACTAGAGCCCATTGATCAGAGGAATGATATGAACAGACCTGCACTTTAGAAAAAATCATTTTGGCAGCTGGGTGGAAGAGGGATTGGGTTGGGGAGAGGGACTTGAAGCAGGAGACAATTTAAAAGGAAGCTGGGGAGGCTCTGTGAGAAGTGAAGAGGAACTGAATTAGGGCTGTGTCCATATGGATAAAGATAAGTGGATGTGTACAAGAGATGTTTTGAAGGTAGATACAGTAAGATTTGGCAATAAAGCAGATGCATAGGGTGAATGAAAGAGGAGTTAAGGATAATATCTAGTGTAGGATGTAAACTGGATGATGTTGCTCTTGACAGTAACGGGCAGATTCATAAAGGATGTGGGTTAGTAGGGAAAGATGGTGATCTCTATTTTGGATCTACTTAGTTCGATTATGGTTATAGGCCATTCAGTATGAGGCAGTTGGATATGCATGTCTGTAACTCAGTAGAGAGACTGGCCCTGTGTATATCTCTCTGGCTCTGTCTCTATTTCTATCTCTGTCTCTATCTATATGTATCTGTATCTCTCTCTGATAATCATCTGCACAGAGATGATATGAAACCATCAGAAATAATGAGATCACTGAGATAGTATAGAGTGAAGAGAGAAGGACAGCTTTATGGGGAATGCCCAGAGAAATAAGCATGACATGGATAAAGGATCCACAAAGGAGCATGAGAAGGAGCAGTTGGACAGATGGAAGGAGAATCAATGTCATGAAACCTAGAGAGGAGAGTATTCAGGAAGAGAAGGTATTTGTCAGGGTAAAATTGACAGAGAAGTCAAGAAGCATCAAGATAGAGAAAGCCATTCAGTTTGGCAAGTAAGAAATTATTGATAACTTTGGAGAGTGCATCTTTAGAAGAAAGATGACATAAGAAGTCAGATTGCAAGCAGGTCTGGAAGAGAGTGAGAAAAGAGGAAGTGGTGACACAAATTTTTGGTGACTTTTTCAAGAATGTAAGCCACCAAGGGAAGGAGAGATTGGATTTTAGCTAGAGGAGATAATTGGAACAAGTAAATGGTTTTTTAAAAAGTTTTTATTATTATAGAATACTATTGTGCTCAAAGGAATAACGAACTGGAGGAATTCCATGTGAACTGGAATGACCTCCAGGAATTGATGCAGAGTGAAAGGAGCAGAACCAGAAGAACATTGTACACAGAGATGGATACACTGAAGTAAAATTGAATGTAATGGACTTCTCTACTAGCAGCAATGCAATGATCCGGGACAGTTCTGAGGGACTTATGAGAAAGAAAACTATCTACATACAGAGGAAGAACTGTGGGAGCATAAACGCAGAAGAAAAACAACTGCTTGATCACATGGTTCGATGGGGATATGATTGGGGATGTAGACTCTAAATGATCACCCTAGTGCAAATATCAATAATATGGAAAGATCAATGACACGTGTAAAACTTAGTGGAATTACTCGTTGGCTATGGGAGGGGGAAGGGGGAAGAGAGGGAAAGAACATGAATCATGTAACCATGGAAAAGTATTCCATACTGATTAATTAAATAAAGATTTTCATTAAAAAAGTCTTTATTATATTTATTTGTATAAAGAGTAACAAAGCACATAGAGGTTGACAGGTTCAAAACAGGTACAAGTATAAGTTAAAACTATGATGTAACATTCCAGTGTGTGACAGTTAGATTAAGTCTACACTACCCATCTTTAGATTTAATCACCAAAGGTGAGAACACTTCCAATTTTGGGAAGTCCATAACTCACTAGAGTAGGTGATGAATCAGAATCAATTGACTTCCTCTAGGTAGTCCTAAGAGAAGTGTCTGTTGTGACTGGACACACAACCTAGGAGGGAGGCACAGGAAGTGATGCATAAGTGACCCCTTTAAAAGGAGAAGGTCTTCTGCTGGAGTCTTCTAGCTTTCCTGGTTCGTGGAGGAGTGCTGGCTGGAACGCTGAGACCTGGGTGAGACTACTTTTAATATCCTCTTTAGAAATTCACATGGTGAGTTTAAAGACTTAATCTTCCTGAACTTCTCTTAAGGAACTTCTCTTTAATAGAGACTATATGAATGAAGCAAAGCTTCATTCACCTCCGGGCTTATGGCCCTCTGACCCTCAGTTGAGGGTTAATTAGATCTACCTGGATTAATTAGAGGATCATAGTAATTTACCAACTGTGTTAGACTTTTATTCCTTATTTCCTCCCTCTCTTCTCAATTGTAAGTAAACTTCCATAAAGTCAATTTTGACTTGAGGTTATTCCTTAATTGGGGAAATTTCCCCTGGTGAGCACCTTTTAATATATTCGACAAAAAACCCTTCCCCCCCTTACAAGTGCCTGTATAAGACAACCACAGATGTGACCATGGGTATAAGAAGTCCTTAGCTCACTATACAGAATCAAACAACCTATCTGTTTCTCCTTATTGCCCACCTTGAATCTTTTCATAAAGCATTTTCAAGATAAGAAGGCCAAAAGTTATGTCATGCTATTACTGTAGAGTGATTTTTTCAGACAGACATTCCCTAAAACCATTCATGTTCACATTGGATTGGCTCCCATATTGTTTTAACTGGCCAACTAGCTGTCCTCAAGTAATCATGGAAGTTGACACCTTTTTTTTTTTTTTTTGTATTTTAAACCCTTAACTTCTGTGTATTGACTGATAGGTGGAAGAGTGGTAAGAGTAGGCAATGGGGGTCAAGTGACTTGCCCAGGGTCACACAGCTGGGAAGTGTCTGAGGCCGGATTTGAACCTAGGACCTCTTGTCTCTAGGCCTGGCTCTCAATCCACTGAGCTACCCAGCTGCCCCCAAGTTGACACCTTTTAGCCAAGGGGTGAGATTTGTCTAGGTGGCACTCTACTACCTTGTCTTGGCATTGTTCTTCCATGTTGCCATGATGGGGGTGTGATCCATATCTGGCTCCCCCTACCCATTGCATAAAAGCATTTTGCTTTTTCACATTAAGTACAGAAATATCCTAAACTATAATGCAATTTATGTCTAAATGTTTCTATCCAGCTTGACCTCTGAATGTCAAAACACTTAGCAATACTTTTTGTAGCAAAATTAAAAAATAAAATGACACATTTGTCTTTTTACTTTTGAAAAAAGAAAGAAAAGAAAGAAATCCTATTGAGTGATATCTGGGCTCTTATAGCTCAGACAGTTAGGAATGTTACTAACAAGGCTAATGCCTTTCATTCAATTCCCAAGTCAGTAAGATTCAGACAGAAAGGACCTCTGTCCAAAGGACACAGGCTGAATCTCTTTCCCAGCCAATCTTTTTTTTTTTTTTTTTTTTTTTTTTTTAATCCTTACCTTCTGTCTTAGAATCAATACCATTCCTAAGGCAGAAGAGTAAAATGGGGCTTAAGTGACTTGCCCAGAGTTATACAACTAGGAAGTTCCGGAGGCTAGATTTGAACTCTGGACCTCCTGTCTCTAGGCCTTGAGTGAATAGCAAAGTTCAGAGAGAATAGGAAAGCTTTAAATAAAAAAAGAATCCTCTGCCCCTTTTCTCACCCCCAATTCTGCTGTTAGAAAACACCAAAAAAAGAATTTTTTTTTTTTTGGCTGCTCATCCCCCAACATCTAGCAGAGTTCCTTGTACACAGTAGGATTTTGCTTTATTAGTGCTTCAAAACCATGGATGAAGTTCTAAAAGGTTGTTTGGCTGGTACTCCTAGCATTTTGTCATTAGTTGGTAAAACTCCTCTGGGAAGTTAGGTAGTTAGCAAATATATTCTTTCCTTTAATGCACACATAAGCCATGTGATGATGATGGTGATCTGGCCTTGTTTTTGGCTAATCATCTCTAAGTACATCATGAAACTGGATTCTGAATTCCAGTAGGTGAGCAGTTCATGTAATGTGTCCCCATATTGTTATGGGATGCAGAACCCCCTCACGTAGTGGGTTACAATGGTGAACCCTTGGGTTCGGGAAGGATACCTTTTGCAAGAATGCAAGACTCTAAATTTAGCTTAAAAGTAAAAAGAGAAATGATTAATTTGGAAAGTAATGTTGAAGGTGGGCAGCTGGGAAGCTCAGTGGATTGAGAGTCAGGTCTAGGGACAGGAGATTTGGGGTTCAAATCTGGCCTCAGACACTTCCCAGCTGTGTGACCCTGGGCATGTCACTTGACACCCATTGCCCACCCTTACCACTCTTCCCCCTATGAGCCAATACACAGAAGTTAAGGGTTTAAAAAAAAAAAAGAAAGTAATGTTGAGAATGGCCAGGACAATAGCAAGGTGGGATAGCATGGTGGAACAGCTAGATGGGGAGCTGTTCCTTGGGGAGGACAGCATGGATAGAAAAGCTGTCTCCCCCAGTTATGGTGTGAATGGAACAACCCTAGGGGTTTCTCTCTGAATGCTTCAGTTCAGGGGTTTTTATACTCTTTACAACATTGAGTATGTGACTCTAGTGTGGTAACCACTCAGGCATTAGGTGGGGGTTTTGGTCTGCCTGAAGACAATAGGGGGTGGCTCTCATAGTTCAGAGGAGGGATGGATGGCTGAGATACAACTTGATGATATCAAGGAGGTGTATCTCTGTCTATCTAAAGGAGGATCCAAAGAGGATAATCCTCTCTGGGTCTTATAGGAGTTATCAGATGTTTTGGGTTAGGTGTCACAAGAATGTAAGGGAGCAAAGGAATTTCCCTGCTTATAGTTTGCCTGGGTTAAAGGGTTCAGTGTCCATGCCATTGCTGTACAATGCCCATGTCAATATGACATCAGAAGCAAGATAAAATTTGTGTTGAACTAAATGCTCTGGACTGAAGCATAAGACACGACTGGCTCCATCATCTTTTACAGTTTAGTACAGTTTTGATGGCTTTTGTAAAGTCAAAATCTCCAAACTTTATCCATTGCTCATTCTCAACAAGAGTGTTTTTTGCTGCTAAATCTCAGTAAACATATTGACAAGACCCCAAATAATCCATCATTTTACAAAGTTGTACTGCGTATAATAGTTGTTGTTTCAGGCCAATTTTATTCTTCCTAGGAAAATATTCTTTAGGACTCCAGGAAGGCATGAACTCCATAAAAAGTTTAATCCCATCTCCTCTATCCTCTGTACAAATCCTTCTGAATTTCACAATGTTTTCAAGATAAAAGTTCTTCAAGATTTTGATTTCTTTCTTCAATTTGGCTCTCTGGTTGACCTCATTCTCTGGCTTCAGGGATTTGACTGCAGCTTCCTCTTTGGCATTATTCTCTTCAGAATCATACCTGTGGAGTTCAGCTCTCCCAAATTGAACCTGAGCTGTGAGATAGGAAGAGAGTAAGAGAAAGAGAAAAGAAAGGGAGAGAGGATGGAGAGAGGAAGTAAGGAGAAATGGCAGAGGGAGATCAGGGATGAGGGAGACAGTGTGGGTTTTAAAATATTGTAGCTGGGGGAAGTGCCCCAGGGGTCCCTCCTCCCTACTTCCTGGTTTGGGATTGGTCTTATTCTTCATCTGAGACCAAAGTGAAGGAGGAGATAGTGGGGAAAGATATCAGTGGTGAGAAATGAGGAGAAAGGGCAAAGGGGGAGCTGTTGGAGAATGGATTTAATCCTTTCACTGAGCTATGAAAAGATATCCTCAATTATGAGAGTAAGGGGAAGGGGCATCATGGGAGGCTTGCAGAAAGATGAGAAAGTTTGGAAGAGTTTGGGGAGAGAATGTGATACTGAATCACTTAGGGAAGAATAGAATGTTTGCCTTGCTGCAAGAGGGGTCCAGTTGAAACAATTTAAGTGGACTTGGTCATCTGAGTTTTATTTTTCTATCTCTGTTCTAGCATGTGGCAGATGGTGGGAATGATCCAGGGTTGGAGGCTGATGAGGAATGATCATTGGTAGGATAAAGGGGCAAGATAATTTTGGGAAGAGTACATTTTAGAATTAATTTGGTTTACCTGGGGTGGATGTAGGGAAGTGAGGAGAATTAGTATTAAGAGTGATAGCCTGGGAAAGAACTGAGGAATGGAAGACAGGATCAGTCAGTCAGTGAGCTTTTATTAAGCACCAGGCACTGTGCTAAGAGCTGGTAATCCAAATGAAAATGGACAGTCCCTGGAAATGTGCATTGGCCATGGGGGGGGGGTGCGGGGGGTGAAGGGGAAAGTAGGAGCATGGATAATGTAACCATGTTAAAAATGAATATTAATAAATGTTTAAAAAAAATGGACAGTCCCTGTCCCCAAGAAGCCTACAATCTAATGGGGAAGATAACACACAAAAGGAAGCTGAAAAGGAGGCATTGATGAAGTACCCGATGCAGGAACATGAGGGAGATTTCCAAAGAGGTCCCAAAGCAGTGTAGCTGGTGGAAAAAATGGAGAAAAACTGTTTTCAATCCCTTCCTTAAATAGAGGCCAGAGCCTATGTCCTCCAGTCAAAGGGTCCAATCCAGAGGGATAGAGAGTTTTGAGGAGATATGAGTATGATCTTGTGGGATGATGATATTTCCCAGTGAGTTTCCTAGGGAAAGAAGGCATGATAGAGAGTTTTGAAAAAATCCAAAAGCAGTGTAGCTGTTTGGAAAAATGGAGAAATGATGAGGAAAATAGGGATAGGGATCATAAGGCAAAGGGAAAGATTATAATCAGATAAAGGAATTTTAGAGTTCATGAACATGGAAGTGGGAAATTTGCTATTAAGTGGCAAGGTAATGGGCATTGCCATTTCTACTAGCTGAGGTAGAGTGGAGGAGTGGGTCATTGGAACTAAGTAGTTTGAGGAACTAGGATATTAAGGTATTTAAGGGGGTTTTTCTCAAGGCACCTAGTTATGATAGGAGACGGAGAAGAGAGAAAGATTGTGATCCAAGTACTGAACTCATTGAGGAAGCAAAAGGAATGTTCTTTTGGAGAGTGGAGCCACCAGGATCTGGATTAGGGAATACATTTGAATAATGCAAACCTCATGGGAGGAGGTGAAAAGAAACTATGGCTCAATGAGAGCCAGAAGATGGAAGGAGTAAGAAAAGATGAGGTTTATATATTGGTATATAGCTGTTCGGAATTTCTGGGATGGGCTGAATATACTAAGCATAAGCTATATTAAATAATGAGTCTAAGAAGAAAATCTGGATGGAGAAAAGTTTATTGAGAAAGGAACCAGGTTAGATTGTTTGAGGATTTCCATAAGCTTAAAATTCTTGGTAGATGAAAGAAATATGCCCTATGGGATCCCAGAAGGCCTATTTTATAGCAGGTAGGAGTATGTGGAGGTGTATGAAGCTAGTGCAGAGGCTGGTTTGCTTTGCTGGGCCTATAGAAAGCTCAGGACAGAGGAAATGGGGGACATCTTTTTTTGGGGGGGGCAGCCCACTACTGGAGATAGCCAGTCCTCAGGAAAGAACACACTGGAAGAGGGAAAAAAAGGAAGCAAGCATTTGTTAAATGCTTACTTTTCAACTGAGAACTGTGTTGGGACATCTCCCAGTCCTCCACATGTGGTGAAGGAATAGGTTTGGGAAGCCAATGGCTTTATTGGATCTGCGGTACCGTCATCATATGTTTTCCATTGTCTTTTGGCTCACTCCCAATTTTTATTCTTCAGAAATGTTGATACTTCATAAATTCACAACAATGTAGGATTTCTGGGAGGATATTAAAACTAAAAAGATTGACTTTTGTATTGGGAAGCAGCTTTGTACTACTGAAAGCTCTTTTGAATTTCATAAATGCACCCTAATCCACCCTCTCATTTTCATTCCTAAGCACAGCTAATTGTCCATTGGCAGCGCCCGTTCAAGATATTTGTACCGATGGACTAATTCGATGGGCTGCCCATTTAACTGGACATTATAGTATGAATGATAGATACGTTTCGTCTGTTTGGTTTTTCCTGGGTGGCTTGTTAAATCAGTTTCTTAATCATGGATTTTGTTGCAGTTTATGTCTACTGAGGACCAGCCTAGCTAAGAGCTCAGAAGTTCATGACCAGCAGGCTAGCCACTAGGAGATCATTATATTTTCAATATTGAAGCTGAGTTATCAGATCTGGTCATACCTGGAAGGTTGGGGATAGTCCCACATGGTTGGGGTCATTTTTATGATTCAGTACATTTCCTTTGGAGAGGAAGTATGCTATGTAGTAGTGGAAAGCCTGCCCTCCTGGGAGTCGGTAGACTTGGGTCCAGATCACAGTTCTAAGCTTTGTGACAGTGGGTAGGAGAGTGAGTCTCGCTTTTGAAGTCTATGAGATGGGAATATTACTCTTGACACTACCTTCTCCATAGACTTGTTGTGAGAAGAGCTCTTTGTAAACTATGAAGCACTCTATAAATGAGTTGTTTTTCTTATCATTTGGCAGATCTACACTTGGGGAGCAGAACTGCTCCACAATTTATAGGACAAAATAAGCAAAGGTGCATTTTAAAGAAACATAAAAAGTGCAATAATGGGAAAATTAATATATTTTAAGGGGTATCTGGACTAACGAATTTAATGGTATAGAAATTGTTAGTGAGGAGGCTCCCTTTATCAAAGCAATTTGGCAGTTACTCTGCAATTTATAGATTTAGTTAATGACTTGGGGCACTGAGAAGTTTGAGAAGCTAGGTTAAAAGGAGGCTTTTCTGATTTTGGGTTGGCTTTTCATCCACTGGCCTCTCTTTTATTTATTTCATATTATTCTACAACAACATACTATGTCTTATAACAATATTTTATAAAAATATAGATACATTATGCTAACAAAAGAAAGGGATGGAATCATTATAGTTAAACAATTTAAATATGAAGTGACTATCAAATGGAGAGATTAAAAAACTAACGAGCCAATTTATGCTAATTATTATGAATAATTATAATTCAATGTGAATATGCTCACAAAGCCATATCCTTGCAAGATTCTCCATTTATTCTGGTGATCCTGCTCTTGTTTACATGTTTTTGGATCTCTTTATTTGGAATTGACTTTAAAGACAACTTGGTAAAATATGCCAACCCACACACATGCATATATCCATAAATGCCACGCACAGATAAATCAATCTCAATGAACAAGTGCTTATTAAACTTATACTGCAGGACAGTCACTGCCTTAGGTGCTAGGGATACAAAACCAAAAATGAAGCATTACCTTCCCTCAAGGAGCTTACATTCCATAGCAGGGGAAAAGGTAATCTTTTGGGGGAAGCACTTGCAACTGGGAGTATTGAGGGGCTAGTGCTTGAGTTAAATTTGGAAGGAAAGTGTAGATTCTAAGAGGCAGAGCTGAAGAAGGAGTGTATGGTCTATGCAAAGCTCAGTGACAGAAGATGGAATGCCATTTATGGGAACAATAAGAAGGCTAGTTTGAATGGATTGAAGAGTTCATCTCTATATGTGTATAATGTAATATAACAAAGCTGGAAAAGTAAGTCAGAGCCAGGTTGTGAAGGATTTTAAATGCCAAGTTTGTATTTCATTTCAGAGGTGATAGGGTGGTCCCCTGAACCCATTGGCAAATTAGGGAGATGTCTACCCCAGCCATGTGAACACTTCTTCTGGTGGAAAGGGTGTATGAGAACTGTTTGTTTGGACACCTTTGAAATAGCTGAAGGAGGCACTAAGGAGCAACTAGAGTTTGGCTAGACACCAGCAATTTCAAGGTCATCCTCTGCATCCCAAAACATCACCAATCATCTTGACTTTTGTCTTTCCACTGGATTTGATGATTCTAGAAGAGAGAATGAAAACAGCAACTTCATGTAACTCTGCCTCAATTAAATAAAATTTATGTGTGAGCCAGAAAATATCACCCAGTGATGTTATTTGGCCCTCTTCAAGTGTGAAGGATAACAATCAGCCAATAGGGAGGCATTGGAGTTTATTGAACATGGATCTGACATGGTGGGACCTGTTCTTGAGAAATGTCAGTTTGGCAGCTATGGAAAGATGGATTGGGAAGGGGAAAGACTAGAAGAAGAATCACTGATTAGGAGGCAATTGCAACAATCCTGGTAAGAAGTGATCAGTTATGAACAAGGGTAGTTGCTATGTGAGTAGAGAAAAGGGGTGGATCCAAGAGATGTTGTTGAGGTAAGAATTGACAAGGTTTGCCATCTGATTGAACATTGTAAGGTGAAGAAAAATTTGAATAAAGAACTGTCCCAGGGCTCTGAGCTTGGGTTTCCAAAAGGATGCTGCTGCAAGAGATAATAATAATAGAGAAGTTTGGAAAAGGGGTAGATTTTGGAGAAAGAGTGAGTTTTGACTTAGGAATCTATCTACCAAAACAAACACAGCAATTATATGAAAACAACTACAAAACACTTTCCAAACAAATAAAACTGGATTTAAACAATTGGAAAGCCATTGATTGCTCATGGGTAGGACGAGCTAACATAATAAAAATGACAATTCTATCCAAATTAATTTACCTATTTAGCGCCATACCTATCAAGCTACCAAAAAACTTCTTTACTGAATTAGAAAAAACTATAACAAATTTCATTTGGAATAACAAAAGATCAAGAATATCAAGGGAAATAATGAAAAAAAATGTGAAGGAAGGGG
>NC_058134.1:264261484-264276173 GCF_016433145.1 Gracilinanus agilis | reverse complement strand
GGAAATTGGTCTTGATCAAGGACACATGACAAAACCAGTGGAAATGTGCGTCGGCCATGGGTGGGGGGGTGCGGGGGGTGAAGGGGAAAGTAGGAGCATGAATCATGTAACCATGTTAAAAATGAATATTAATTCAAATTAATTAAAAATGAATATTAATAAATGTTTAAATTTTTAAAAAAAACATATGCTATTAAAACTATAGATTAAGAGGGAAAAAAGAGTGAGTTTTGTTTTAAATATGTTGGGTCTAAAGCAGTAGGTGATGATATGGGTTGAGAGCTCAGGAGAGAATCTAGGGATGAATCATCTGTTTTGAGGTGATAATTAAACGCTTGGAGCTGGTGAGGTCGCTTTGCTTTTAGAAACATACCTTGATTTTGGCCAAAAAATAATACTCGAGAGGCAATGGGATGTAGTGAATAGAGTGATTCTTGGACTTGGAGTGAGGTGGACCTGGGTTCATATCCCCCTTATCTGACCTTTATGTACAGTATCACCATGGACAGTTGGTGGAGGGAATATGTTACCGCACTGGCAAAATCATAAATCATTGAATCATATTACCCTGCATGATAATTCTCATTAGTTCTCAACCTTGTCTTCCAATGACTTTTGCTTCCAAAAGCAAACTACTGCTTTAAAAAAATCAAATCCATATTTAAACAAGAGAGATTTCCCACCATCAAGGATAGTTAGAACCAGACACAGACTATGAAGATAACTCCAAAAGAGGCTGTTTGAAACAGTAGTAGTATCACTAAGTAGATAGACTTTGAAGAGACCTGTTTGGATGAATAAATTCTTTTACATTTGTAAAAAAAAATAAATTCGGGGGGCAGCTGAGTAGCTCAGGGGAATGAAAGCCAGATGTAGAGATGGGAGGTCCTAGGTTCAAATCTGACCTCAGACACTTCCCAGCTGTGTGACCCTGGTCAAGTCACTTGACTCCCCCCATTGCCTACCCTTACCACTCTTCTGCCTTGGAGCCAATACACACTATTTACTCCAAGAGGGAAGGTAAGGGTTTAAAAAATAAATAAATAAATTGCATGACTTTTTAGTCCAAAGCATCTCTCTAATGACTGTGCTTTGGTACACATAATTGATGGGAAAGTTTGCTCAAGGGTATTTATTTTCAAATTAGGTAAAACAAAAGGGACAAAAAGATAACCCCTTAATTTACTAGAACAACAGGATAATATAACAATGTAAGAAATACATAGGTTTGGGAAAATAGTTATGAATTAATGAAACATCGTCCTATTAAAGATAAAAGTAAGGAAATAATAGGAACTAAAACATGGGACAAAAAATTTAAAAATATCATTAATGACCTGGATTTTTTCTTTCCATAGTTCAAATATGATCCCTGTTGTTGATAGTAAGACTGTAAAACATAGAAAAAATTCTTGGCCCTCATTTTTACTCATTCATCTTACTTTTGGAAAACTAGGTTTTGTGGGAAGGTTAGATTTGAAAAAACTGAAAAATCTTTAATTGTAAATTGTTACAATTTAGAATAAATATCAATTCATTGTCATTATTTTTATTATAAATCTTGATTCTGGTTATACTCATGATATTTGTTTTATATTGGGAGATCAAGACCAGATGATATAGGGTCCAAAGTAAGGGGTTAAATAAATTTTGGTTCTTGAGGGAATTTGTTGGTGGTCAGGAGGCTCTTCTGTTGCAGGCTTGTAATATATTTACCTACCTTTAGGGGCAGCTTGATGTAGTGCAAATTAAACTTTGTCAGAATAGGAAGATTCTAGATTCAGTTTCTTGATTGTATATTTTTGGGCAGGCTACTAAACCAGTTTAGGTCTTAGTTTCCCCATCTGTAGAATAAGAAATTAGAATAAGTGATCTCTAAGGTCCTAGGAGATCTAAAAGTCTTTTAAAATTCCTATGTTTTAAACCAGAGATTTTTTTCCTAATTCTTTAGGAAATTCCCAGTAGTAATTAGAAACTCTTAAAACATACTTCAAAAGTGTTAAGCTGGAAGACTAGTACATGGATTTTAGGCGACTTATGTGACATGACTCTTTATAAGACATTTTGTGGCCAAAATGGCCAAATGTGGGCCAGATGAGAATATGGTATGGTGGATTCAAGCTTAGCTGAGCAAGGAGACCCAAGGATTGTTAATGAATAGATCCATGCCAATCTGGAGGGAAGACTCTTGGAGTATCCTGCAGGATTTTGTTTTTGGCTCTGTTCTATTTGTTCTTTTTTATCAGTGACTTTGAGGAAGACATAAATAGTTTGCTTATCAAGACTATTGCTATATTGGTATATTTGATGTTGAATATTGATATACTTATCAAGATGCAAAGCTGGGAATTATGACAGCATCAGGCTATAAAGGCACAGAATTTGGATCCCTAGAGTATTCAACAGTGTTAACTTGGGAGAAACACAGTAGTCAGAAAAACAAAGTCTTTAATCAGGAAATCAGCGTTCAATATTCAGCCCCTACAGAGAGTCAAGCGCCCCAAAACTACACAGAGCCAAAGGCAACAGTATCTCTGAAAGGATCGTCCAGACCATCTGCTTAGATGATCCTCTGAAGAACAATATAATTTGGGGAACTTATATACCTTTTGAGGAACTATGATTGATTGACATTACAATGGTTACTAGGAAATGAGAGGTCCAACCTACACTGATGGGATGCAAACAGGCTTGGGAAAGAAACCATAGCCAGAGGCTGGGGTATCAGGGAGTGGTCTTCTTACAGTGTATACTAAAAGGATGGTCCCTGAACCAGTTTTGGTCTTCTTGGGAACAGATTTCTGATACACAGGGGGAAACTTCCAAGATTAAAAGGGTACTTAACACTTGATTAGGTCGGCTAGCCCCTCCTAAACTGGGATTATCAAGTACTTTAAGGTTATTGTTCAGTCTGAAACTGGTGAGTCTGAGACCTCCCTGGGGTCGAAAGCTCATGTAAAAGAGGCAAACTTGGGGTCTTCAAATTGACAACAGGTTGGAACAATGTGGGGAAATCTAGCAAAATCATAATTGAATAGAGATCAATGTAAAGCCCTGCACTTTGGTTCAGGAAGTCAACATTACAAGCACAGGGTGAGGAAGACGTTTTGTGAAAAAGCCTGCCTGGCCCACAGGGTCTTATGAAATAAATGTTTTGCTGATCTTAAATCCTTTAATACTTTATTGGCTGCAAGATCTCATCATTGTGGATACATGTACCAATGTAGACGAATCCATTCATCCTGTCTTATTCTGTAAGATTTTCTTCCATGTCTTTCCATGAATCTTTCATAGCTTTTCTCAGTACATTGGAGAACTTCCTCTGTTTCTTTTAATATTGCATGAACATTGGTGCTGTGTTTAGGTGGTCCATCTATTATAGAGAGAGCATACAATTGCATGGAATAGTTGATGATAGAATTGGGATGGTACAAATTGAGGGGATGACCTTGGTGAGGAAAAGGATCCTTTTTCCATCAGAGGTAAATGCAAAGGAGGATAGACTGGGGGATTGTGTCAAAGGGTTTTGACATATAAAGAAGTGTAAGAGAAAGAGAAGGCCATGGTTAATGGTCTCTCAATTTTGAGTAAGATATGAGGTAAAGGTCCTCTGATGAAAAGGTGGGAAAGAGAGTAAACTGGAAAGCCTGAGGGTTGAGAAATTTTGGTATGGCTCTTAGAAGTGAGTTTGAGAGTCAACTGGGAAAGAATACAATGATTACCCTAAAGCAGGAAAGACCCAGTTGATATAAAGTTGATATAAAGGGAGAAGGTATCCTGGAGAGATGGCATAGGATAAACAAAGGCACAGAGGTGGGAAAGCACTGAGGGAGGCAAGGTAGAAGGTGGGTTATGGAGCATAATCCTGACATAGAAGGAAGAACTCATAGGATGAGTCCCAGCTTCAGTCATTTTCTTTGTCCCCTTTCTTTTCCTCCTATTTTCAGATATGATAATATGATGTCACCTTAGGCTCTTGCTTCTCATGGCACAGAATCACTAATAATAATAATTCCTAACATTTATATAGTGCTTACTATGTACTCTGCTAAGCACTTTATAATTATTACAAATATTATCTCATTTGATGCTCTCAACAGTCCTGGGAAGTGCTGTTTTTATCCTTTACAAATGAAGAGACTGAGGCAAATAAATGGAGATTGTGTGATTTGCCCAGGATCACACAGCTAGTAAGTATCTGAGGCTGGATTTGAATTCAGAACTTCCTGACACGAAACCCATTGCTCTATCCATTATACCACTAGGTTGCTAACTCTATTCCTTTTCCCACGTGGCAGCCTTTCAAACTTTAGCTTCTTAGGTGACCCAGAAAACCTGTGACAACAACAAATTTGTCACAAGGGAAAGCTTTAGAGGTAGAGGAGGTGTGAGGGGATTGGAGAAGAGTGGTGGGTGTTGGAGGTAGGAATTCTCCTCTGAATTCATTAGCAATTAGGCCACTATTGATTGACCAAGGCTTTGTCTGTCCAATTTCAAATTGGTCTCCATTGAACAGGCGAAAATAACAAAACCACCTAACTGAGGAAAAAGCTGTAATTTGGGCAGACAGCAGGCAGCTCAGTAGTTCAGAGTGTCACCTTGGCTGGGCTGCTGAGACTGCAGTGAACTCCCACCTCCCCCCATCTGCCATTCAGAATGGCTCACCTCCCACCTTTATTCACAAGCATAAAGGTTGGAGTGGGAGCATGGAAGACTCCAATTTATCATTTTAAGTGCATAGCAAAAATATAAGTGATAATAGGATAGAGTCACGTTGGAGTAGAAAGCCTTGGCTGGATAGAGAGACTTAGGACCATAAAATTTTAGAGTTGGAAAGGACTTTAGAGATATAGTAAACTCTCCTTCCCCAACCCTTTATTTTATAGGTGAGGAAATTGAGGATTAGAGAGGGTAAATGATCTGTTCAAGGTCATACAGATAGTTAATAGTGGAATTGGGATTAGAATATCATCTTCTGCCTCTGAGGTTGCCCTCTACCCAGTACACTTCCACACATTTTGGGTGATACATATTTCAGATTCAGAATTCCGTTAGAATGTTTAGGGCAAATATCTTTCATTTTTGGGAGAGAAGAAAAGTCCCCAAATCTGGCTTAATCTAATTGACTAATCTAACTTCATAGGAGAAATGACCATCAATCAATGAGTATTTAAGTGCTCATCATGTGGCCCTAACTGTGCTAGGAATATAAAGCAAGGTAAAGACAGTCTTCACGAATGAATGGAACAGCTCCTCGGGTCTCTAGGAGACAGATGGAAAGAAAAGGGGGACAAAGACTGGTACCTCATGAAGTGCCAGGCAACAGCTGTTACCTGTTATCTTCACATTATACTAGATAGCCATGTCCAGAGACAACTTCCTGCCTGCCCCCAACACACCCATGTGCATGTGCACACACATGTATGCACACATGCACTGTCAACGACAGTGGCTATAATAATGGTTCCACTGGTTGTTGCCAGAAGTCAACCACCTTATCTTCATGCAGTCCTTTTAGAGATTTAAGGCTGACGTAGGAGCTGGGAAAGAGAAGAAGAGGAGGAAGAGGAAGAAAAGGAGAGCGAGGAGGAAAAGAAGGAGGAAAGCTGATTGGAAGCAGAGGAGAGCCACAAAGAATGGAGAAGGTTCCAAGGGAGAATATGTCTTCTTTTCATCCCTAGGCACCAGAAAGGAGGAAGAATTAATTCATGCGATGCTACAGAACTGTACACTGAGGAAGTCTTTTAGCTAGCAAGAGCACATTTTTATATTCAAAACATGCTTTGTCATGATGAGTTATTTTTCTCATCACCACACTGCTTACTCAAGTCTTGATTGACACCATCTCTCTCCTCTCCTCTTCCCTCTGATTGGAGGAGTGGAGCACCAAATGCCTTCGAATGCCTGCTTTAGAGAGGAGCAGACACAGCATTGTCAGATTGCTCCACTTTGCATCTGCTGCCTGCTTGGTTTTAACTCAATGGAACAAGATACCCTTGACCTGGGTACCCCCAGCATTCCTATCTCCTTTCATGTGGTCTCCCCCTTTAAATTGTGAGCTCTTTGAGGGCAGGGACTATCTTTCTTTTCTTTCTTAATGATATCGCCAGTGTTTACCACAGAGCCTAGCACATGATGGATGCTTAATAAATGCTTATTGGATTGGATCAGATATTCCTTTAAAAAGGTGATGGTGAGTATATGGAGGAGATGATGGTGGAGATGGACTTTCGTCACTGAAAGCTACCAAGGTGGCTGTGGTAGAGTGGAATAGATCTTAGTATAAGCATCAGAAGATCCAGATCTAACTCCTAGCTCTGATGCTTCTACATTTGTGATTGGGCAAGACATAAGCTTTTTGGGCCTTAGTTTCCTCTTCTGGAAGATGGATAGAGTAACTTCTTCTTTGAAGAGTTGTTGTGATGCTTAAATGAAATAATGTATGTAAAATATTTTGCCAACCCATGGGAGACTACATAAATGTGAGGAATATGTAATATTATCTCCCACCTTTTTCCATCCATCACCCTCTTGTGATACATGGATATGTTGAGGAATACACTCATGACAAATAATGAGAAAGCCCTGTAGAAAGGTTCCTGCATTTACCATTTCCAAGCCCATTACAAATCTGAGTACAACTTGACCTTTCCAGCCTCTTTATTTACTGCTCTAATTTATAGAGTTGCCACTCTAACTAAACTGTTCATCTTGTTCTTCCTCACACAGGACCATAACCTACCTCTGTGGTTTTGCACTGGTTGTCCCCCACTCCTGGATGGATGTATTCCTCACTTCCATATCTCAGCTGGCGCATGCCAATGGGCTTTGAAACTAGGCTTATCCTTGTTCCTTTCAAAGCTCCGCTTGGCTACCATGTCCAACATGGCATCTTTCCTGATTCCTTTAGTTGCTAGTGTACTTCCCACCAAAACAACCTTGAATTTATGCTTTTATATTGTTTTTCCATGTAGAATATATTGTAGTTCAGTAGGTAGAACACTGGGTCTGGGGTCAGGAAGACCTGAGCCCAAATCTGACCTCAGATGCTTATTAGACATATAACCTTAGTCCTACATCAGTTTCTTCAACTGAAAAATGGGAATACTAATAGCGCCTACCTCCTAGGATTGTTGTGAGGTTCAAATGAGGTAATTGTAAAGTGCTTATCTGTACTGTAAAGTACAGTATCTGGCACATAATAAGTGCTAAATAAGTGTTTCTTTCCCTAAAGACAGGGATTTTTTCATGCATATCTTTATATTCGTAGTCACTAGCACAGTCTCTGGCACATAGTAAGTGTCTAACATATTTCTGTTGATTGATTTGATTAACTGACAGTTTGAAAGTCATGAAATCATAAAAGGAATCCAAATAACAGATTTTGGATCAGGTACAAATAAGGGATGTGTGAAAGTAGTGACTTTACTTCTTGTTTCTAATAAGTTCACTTTTTATTTATTTATTTTAGACTATTTTTCCATGGATCCAGAATGATGTTCTTTCTCTCCCCTCCTTCCATCCCCCCTCCCGTAGCCAACAAGCAATTCCACTGGGTTTTACATGTGTCATTGATCAAGACCGATTTCCATATTATTGATATTTGCACCAGGGTGATCACTTAGAGTCTGCATCCCCAATCATGTCCCATCGACCCATGTAATCAGGCAGCTGTTTTTCTTCTGTGTTTCTACTCCCACAGTTCTTTCTCTGGATGTGGATAGTGTATGACTTTACTTCTAAGGTGGCATAATGATGATGCTGGTGATGGTGGTGTTTGTGATGATGAGGACAACATTTATATTATACTTTATAAAGCATACTCCACTTTATATATAAGAGAATTGAGGCTTCAAAGAGAGGTTAAATGATTTGTTCAGGGTCACCTGTCTGGTGAATGGCAGAGGCAGGACTTGAACCCAAGTCATCTTATTCCAAATTTGGGCCTCATTTTACTTGCATGATAGCAGCCAAGCATTTACAGCTAAGGGGACACTTGGTGGTGCAGTGGATAGTGTTGGGTCTGGAGATAGGAATTTTCATCTTTCTGAGTTCAAATCTGGCTTCAGATTTGAGAAAGTAATTTAATTCTGTTTGCCTCAGTTTCTTCAATTATAAAATGAACTGGAGTAGGAAATGACAAATAACTCCAATATTTTTGCTAAGGAAAACCCCAAATGGGGTCACAAAGAGTCAGACATGACTGAGAAACAACTGAGTAACAAACACAATTTCCAGCCAATACTTTGCCACCTGCTTCCCCTTTCGTCTTAAACTCTGCAAATTCTAGTGACCCTAGTGGGAAGGCAGCTGTAAGTATGGGCAAGCTCTGTAAAGAGCTGGGGGAACGAAATGGTGCTAGGTTTATTTATTTATTTTTGGTACTTACTTTTGCAGAACTTTTATGGGGACAAAGGGCATAAAGACTTCAGGAGCACTTGCTGAGTGACTGTGAGTGGTTTAATTTATGACAAAACAAGTGACTGGTTCAGGGTAAATCAGCAAAGCAACCAAACAATTTAGGGGTATAATTAAACAGGTTGTTCACCAAATATACTAGTGAGTTCAGTGAAAATTGCTCATGTGAAAGGTCCAGATAAAGACTTAGTTAGGTGGGGAATACAATGATCTCTTTGCTTTTTTTTTTTTAATTTGTTTAAGACTGCCCATGTACCTCATTTTTTAACATTCATTCAATGAACATTTATACTTCACTATATATAGAGCACTATAATGCTAGGTACTTGGGGAGGCACAGAGTTTAGATAAGGCATGATCCCTGTCCTCATGGTGCTTATAATCTCGAAGGGAGAATAGGCGATCAGCACAAATAGCTCTGAATCATAGTATTTCATAATCAGTACACTGAGATTTATAAAGCAAAGTGCTAGTAAAGCCAGAGGGGGAAAGCCATTGTAACCCAGAAGATCAGAGGGGAACTTTGAACATTTTTAATTTAATGTCATGTGTTTAATGTACTGACTGAGTTTAACAAATGCTAAACCATTCATTTCAGTCATCTGTAAATGATAATTTTGATTGTTAATTGCAATATATCTCAGGTAGCTTTAAAAATCATTTAACAATAAGGTATTTCCTCAGCTATAAGAAAAAAAAAAGACAAGCTGAATCAGACCTATTGTCAGTCTGAAGCTGTCTCCCATGCCTGAGATGCTCTCCATCATGTCTACTTCTTCCTGTTTTCCTTGGCTTCCTTCAAGTCTCAGCTAAAATCTTGCCTTTTATAAAAAGCCTTTCCAGATCTTTCTTAATGCTAATCCCTTAACTCTTTTGATCATTTCTAACTTATCTTCTCTGTATCTTATTTATACAGTTTTTTGTTTGTATGTTGTCTTCCCCACTAGATTATGAGCTAATTGAGAACAAGATCAATTTTTTTTCTTTCTTGGTATCAACAATACCAAGAACAGTGTGGTACATAGTGGGTACTTTTAATAAATCGTTGTTGACTGATCCTGAAGATGACACCAAGAATGGAGTTGTAGGAAGGTATGGCAGTATCAAGCTCAATGGATTAGGGATATGTCAGCCCAAGTTCTAATTCCCATGATAACACATTATGAATTTGTTATCCTTGAATTTAGTTAAACTTAAGTCACGGTAGAATTCTGGTAAGTAGGAGATTTACTCTCTTAACCACAGAGCACTTTTAAATTTTATTAATTTTGTTTTAAAATCTTTCCAAATATTGCATATATTATGCTGTCTAGAACAGAGTAAACTGGATGAAGTTTATCCTTTCTTCATGACTGAGGGTCATTACTTAATCATTAATGATGAGGAAACTGAGTACTAGAAAAGTCCAATGTCTTTGTCAATATTATAGTCTGTAAATTACAGAGTCAATATTCAAACTCAGGTTCTCTAATTCAATTCAGGAGTCTTTCCACTATCCTACAAGAGAGGAAGATTCCTAAAGGCACTTGGGTAAAGGGAGGGCAAAATGGAAAGGAAGGTCAAGGGATGAGTTTGTTACTGGGGGCAGAAGTGGCAGCAGCTACAATGGTTGTCATGGTTAGTGATTCTACTGATTCCTCCAGTTGGTTGTACACCGATTGGAACATGAGGAAGGTCTCTAGGCTAGATCAGATGATGATAGGGTAGGTGGTGGGGAAGGCACTCTGACTCACCTCATTGGGAAAGCACCCTGAGAAAGAAGATGATGAGGTGGAGGCAAGTCAGAGGCTGGACAGCGCCTGCCATCCTAGGCTCATTTCATCTCCGATAGTATTTAATGTTGCAGATTCCTTCCAGAATTCCGACAAGTATGAAACAGTGTATGGCAACTTACTTGCTCAGTGGACCCCAAAACTAGTGGCAGAGGAGGAATAGGCATAGGGACTGGTTCTGTGATTTCACTGATATAAGGATCTCTCAAATAAGGAAATCCCCTTCCCCACTGCAGGTTAACTACTTGCTGGCAACTTAATCTTAGAGAATTGTCCAGGGCACTAAGATGCTAAGTGACTTGATTAGGGTCTTGTAGCCACTGCGGAGGAAGAGAGGATGAACCCAGGTGGAATTACCATCTGTTTTGCTGCTGCAACCTAAAGACTACCTATCTCTCAGGGTTGTGGGTTAATGTTTGTAAAATGCTCTGCATACCTTGAAGCAGTATATAAATGTTGGCTATTATAATTATTGTCTCTTCTGTTAGAATGTGAGCTCTGGGAGATCAGGGACTCTCTTTCTATTTGTATGTTTAGTACTTAGCACATAATAAGTACAGAACAAATGCTTCTTTCATTGAAAAGTCAGCCCTTGCCTTGAAAGAGCTTCCAGCCTAATGGCATGGATAGTTTACAAGCAACTATAATACCAGACAGAATATGAGAAGTGTTAAAGAGGAGTCCAAACAAAGTGCTAGGAGAAATCTGAGCCAGAAGAAATCATTTTCAGCTGAGTGACTCAGGATAGCTTCCTGATGGAGGGGGCAACTGAGTTGGTCTGTGAAAGACAAGTTACAGGTAAAGAGGCATGCTATTGCAAAAAACTGGATATTGGAGAGGGCAGGATGAGTGGGAGAGAAGATGAATAGTCTACCCTGGCTGAAACATAGCATCTATAGGAAAATTGCAGCTAGATTTCCAATTATTGTATTGGTGGCTGACTTATCATGCAGTCCTTTGCCCTTATGGGTACATCCAAGTTGTATCTCTTTGGAGAACATAGTGTTAATCATGTCCTTCCTTGACAAGAATCCATTTATTCTTTGAATGTTCATGTTTATCCCTTTGCTGCTTCATTCAAAACCTGGTACTGCCTGGGAGGTGTATGGTTCCAGATGAATCTGTGTGGAAACCAAAGCATCAAAAGCAAAGTGCTCTTGTAAGGTGAATGAAATGTGTCCTGTTTAAATGAATTTAAATCTATTTTCTATTTTACTGTCAATTTTTGACAGTAAAATACACTTTAAGAACTCTGTTGCATTGGTCATAGCACCCATAAGCTTAATACGATTCCCAAACTGACCATTTAAGGGCCACACATAAGAGGTGAAAGCTCAGTTTGATATAAGTAATTAAAAAAACCCCAACAACTCTTACCTTCTGTCTTAGTATCAGTTTTAAGACAGAAGAGCTGCAAGGGCTAGGCAATTGGGATTAAGTGACTTTCCCAGGGTTACCCATTTAGGAAGTATCTGAGATCAGATTTGAACCCAGGTCCTGGTGTTATCAACTGTTCTATCTAGGTACCCCTAAGTAATAATTGCTTTTAAAGAATCATTTAAAAATCTAATATTTACTTTCTTGGGACTTTAACCAACCCCATTGCTACCTTGGGAGACCACCAGGTTGGGGCCATCTTCTCTTCACTGATGAATCCATTGTGGAACCAGCATTTTGTTTTTTTGTTTACTTTTTGTTTATTACTTTATTTATTTAGAATATTTTTCCATGATTCCATGATTCATGTTCTTTCCCTCTCTCTCAAACCCCTCCCCTCCGTAGCTGATGTGCAATTCCACTGGGTTTTACATGTATCATTGATCAAGACCTAATTCCATATTATTAATAATTGCACTAGGGTGATTGTTTAGTGTGGGACCAGCATTTTGGAAAGGACTCAAGAGAAGCTTTACCTCACTCTTGTCTTGATTCTTTCCATACTCTGCCTCCTTTCCTTCTTCTTGCTTCTGGGTACACCATTGTTTCCCACACTTCTTCTAGCATCCATATTTTGTTCTCCATTTAAAGTAAGCTCCTCAAGGATAGGGACTGTCATATTTATTTGTTTTTCTATTCCAAGACATGGTACAATGCCTGATACTTTAAGAGATATCTGTCCATCTATCTCTCTATCTTTCTAGGATGTATTTTTTTTTTGCTTTACTAAATTAGTCATTGACTTTTTGTGTGTATCTGTGTGGTAAATCCGTTTGTTGGACTCTATGCCAGTTCCTGGTACAAGGAGTATTACTATATTATTCATTGACATATTGATACTTCCAGGGAGATGACACGACAGAATAAGACAACGGACAGTTGATGAATTTGGAATGACTACTCAGTTCTGCTTTGAAAGATGGCAGATGAACAATCGAGGCCTCTCTGACTGGTGATCAGTTTGGTAAAGTACAGACAGCACTAGTGGTATTTGCAAGGACCTCTCCATCAAAAGGATCTTGTAAATAGTTTGAATCTGGAAAAAAAATGTAGAGGAGAAGGAGTGAAAAGAATACAAATTTTTAGTATTATGGGCGTTGAGTTTTCTATGCCAGAATCTTCAAATACAATTTAAATTTTCCTGGCATTAAGTTATACTTGGCAGATCATTTATTCCATTGATTTTGAAGGTGATAACATTTATCACAGTATAATCCTTTAGCAGAATGTGCGTGATTTTATAGACATTCTGATGATTCATGTCCCTTTGCTACTGAGCTATTATGTGTGTTTGTTTGCTCTCTCTCTTTCCATAGCTAGAGAAGGGATGAAGGAAATATAGCCTATTAGCAATAGGGGGAGTATCCTGCAGAGGGAAGGAGCACTTGCTGGGTGTGATGGGATGTGCCTGCAAGCCCTCCTTCTGGGGGAGGCTGAAGCACATGAAATGCCCGATTTTGGGATTTCTGAGCTGCAGTAGAGCAAAAACCTACTGGGTGTTCATACTAAGTCTGGAGAGTTCACATAGTGGGGGGCTACCAGACTGCTTTAGAAGGGATGACTAGCCCAGATCAGAAAAAAAGCAAACCAGATCAAATTAAAGCTTCTGTGCAGAGGAGTGTTGAGATTGGTCCTTTGAGGGACACCTTCCAGTCTAAGTAAGAGAGGGGGACCTGTCTGCACTTTACCAAACTGATCACCAGTCAGAGAGGCCTTGATTGTTCATCTGCCATCTTTCAAAGCAGAACTGAGTAGTCATTCCAAATTCATCAACTGTCCGTTGTCTTATTCTGTCGTGTCATCTCCCTGGAAGTAAAAAGGTAATTTAATTTTCCATATATTTGGCTAAAGCAGCTTTTATTTTCTTTCATGGACCCTTGTCTAGTGAAATCTATGTTTTAAAAAGGATGAAATAAAATAACTAGGATTACAAAGGAAACCAAATATATTGAAATATGATGATTGAAATATTAAAAAAAGTAAACAGATCCCAGTTAAGGATCTCCTGATTGTGGGTAGCTAGAAGGTTCAGTGGATAGAGAGATAAACCTAGAGGTTCTGGGTTCAAATGTGACCTCAGATACTTCTTAGCTGTGTGACCCTGGGCAAGTCACTTAACCCCAATTGCCTAGTCCTTTCCACTCTTCTGCCCTGGAACTGATAACTTAGTATAGGTTCTAAGATAGGAGGAAAGGGTTTTTAAAAAAATCCTTTGATTAGAGGCAATTTTTGTTCAAAATTGAAAATATAATGAAAATAATCATTATGTAATTTAGATCCTCATATTTCAAAGCACAATGCCAGACATGTAGATCCTTTCTACTATCCACCAGGAAACCAGGGCCTACCCAGGGTGACTGTCTTGCCATTTGCCTTCATACTTGTCCAAATCTCCCCCCAACCCCCTTTTCTCACCAAGCCCCTTGACTAGGACCTCTAGAGAGCATTCTCCTCTTGCCCCAATCTTCCCCTTGCCCTCAACATACATACGTATTTTATGTCTTTGTATATGTGGGGACTAACTTAATCTATTCAGTTTACCACATATTCCAAAACTGGAATGAGAGATTATTTTAAGAGTGATATTTTGCTAACAAGTTCATCTGGGCCACCTTACAGTGCAGCAGGCTATATATTATGCATCCAGCCCTCATTTCTCTTCTGAGCTCTGGGCCTCCAGCACTGTCTTAGATGTCTCTTGTTAGGCATTTCACTCTCAACAGATCCAAAACAGAATTTATTATTTCTCTCTCTTCTAAATCAGCTTCTCTTCCATTTTTCTCCATTTCTATTGAGAGCACCATCATACTTATGGTTCACAAACTTGGAGTCCTCTTCTCTGCTTTTCTTTCTCTTTGCTCATATTCACTCAATTTTTAAGAACTATCCATTCTCATGTCTATCCCCTTTTCTTCACTCTCACCTAGAACCCTGAAGTCCAGTCTGTAAATAACCTCTCGCCTGGAATACAGCAACACCAACACCTACCTACTTGGATGCTGACTTCTACTCTCTCCTCTCTCTAAGCCTCCAATCCGTCCTTTATTAACTGCCAAAATAAT